>NW_011494923.1:6153961-6176146 GCF_000754665.1 Bison bison bison | reverse complement strand
CATGATCTTCATTTTCTGAATATTGAGCTTTAAGCCAACTTTTTCACTCTCCTCTTTCACTTTCATCAAGAGGGTCTTTAGTTCTTCTTCACTCTCTACCACGAGGGTGGTATCATCTGCATATCTGAGGTTATTGATATTTCTCCTGGCAATCTTTATTCCAGCTTGTGCTTCTTCCAGCCAGCAATTCTTATGATGTACTCTGCATATAAGTTAAATAAGCAGTGTGACAATATACAGCCTTGACGTATTCCCTTTCCTATTTGGAACCAGTCTGTTGTTCCATGTCCAGTTCTAACTGTTGCTTCCTGACCTGCATACAGGTTTCTTAATAGGCAGGTCAGGTGTCTGGTATTACCATCTCCTTCAGAATTTTCCACAGTTTATTGTGATCCATAGTCAAAGGCTTTGGCATAGTCAATAAAGCCGAAATAGATGTTTTTCTGGAACTCTCTTGGTTTTTTGATGATCCAGCAGATGTTGGCAATTTGATCTCTTGAGCCTCTCCTTTCTAAAGGCAGCTTGAACATCTGGAAGTTCACGGTTCATGTATCGCTGAAGCCTGGCTTGGAGAATTTTGAGCATTACTTTACTAGCGTGTGAGATGAGTGTAATTGTGTGGTAGTTTGAGCATTCTTTGGCCTTGCCTTTCTTTGGGATTGGAATGAAAACTGACCTATTGTAGTCCTGTGGCCACTGCTGAGTTTTCCAAATTTGTTGGCATATTGAGTGAGCACTTTCACAGCATCATCTTTCAGGATTTGAAATAGCTCAACTGGAATTCCATTACCTCCAGAAGCTTTGTTCGTAGTGAGGCTTTCTAAGGCCCACTTGACTTCACATTTCAGGATGTCTGGCTCTAGGTGAGTGATCACACCATCGTGATTACTTGGGTTGTGAAGATCTTTTTTGTACAGTTCTGTGTATTCTTGCCACCTCGTCTTAATATCTTCTGCTTCTGTTAGGTCCATACCATTTCTGTCCCTTATCGAGCCCATCTTTGCATGAAATATTCCCTTGGTATCTCTAATTTTCTTGAAGAGATCTCTAGTCTTTCCCATTCTGTTGTTTTCCTCTATTTCTTTGCATTGATCACCGAGGAAGGCTTTCTTATCTCTTCTTGCTATTCTTTGGAACTCTGCATTCAAATGGGTATATCTTTCCTTTTCTCCTTTGCTTTTGGCTTCTCTTTTTTTCATAGCTATTTGTAAAGCCTCCTCAGACAGCCATTTTCCTTTTTTGCATTTCTTTTTCTTGGGGATGGTCTTGATTCCTGTCTCATGTAAATGAATAAATGCAAAGAAATAGAGGAAAACAATAGAATGGGAAAGAATTGAGATCTCTTCAAGACAATTGGAAATATCAACGGAACATTTCATGAAATGGTAAGGACGTAACAGAAGCAGAGGAGGTTAAGAAAAGCTGGCAAGAGTATATGGAAGAACTATACAAAAAAAGTCTTAATGAGCTGGATAAACATGATGATGCAGTCTCTCACCTAGAGCTGGACATCCTGGAGTATGAATTCAAGTGGGCCTTAGGAAGAATTACTATGAACAAAGCTAGTGGAGGTGAGGTGATGGAATTCCAGTTGAGCTATTTCAAATCCTAAAAGATGATGCTGTTAAAGTGCTATACTCAATATGTCAGCAATCTGGAAAACTCAGTAGTGGCCACAGAACTGGAAAAGTCAGTTTTCATTCCAATCTCAAAGAAAGGCAATGCAAAGGAACATTCCAACTACCATACAACTGCACTCATTTTACGCACAAGGAAGGTTTTGCTCAAAATCCTTCAAGCCAGGCTTCAGCAAATTGTGAACTGAGAACCTCCAAATGTACAAGCTGGGTTTTGAAGAGGCAGAGGAAGCAGAGATCAAATTGCCAGCATTCAAAGGATCATGGAAAAAGCAAGGGAGTTCCAGAAAAACATTTATTTTTGCATCATTGACTATGTTAAAGCCTTTGATTGTGTGGATCACAACAAACTGGAAAATTCTTCAAGAGACAGGAATACTGGACTGCCTTACTTGTCTCCTGAGATATCTGAATGTGTGTCAAGGAGCAAAGGTTAGAACTGGACATGGAATAACTGACTGGCTCTAAATTGGGAAAGGAGTACCTCAAGGCTGTTTACTGTCACCCTGCTTATTGAACTTAAATGCAGAGTACATCATGCGAGATGTCAGGGTGGATAAATCACAAGCTGAAATCAAAATTGGTGGGAGAAATACCAACAGCCTCAGATATACAGATGATATCCCTCTAATAGCAGAAAGTGAAGAGGAACTAAAGGGCTTCTTGATGAGGATGAAAGACAAGAGTGAAAAAGCTAGCTTCAAACTCAACATTCAAAAAACCAAGGTCATGACATCTGATCCCATCACTTCATGGCAAATAAGAGGGGAAAAGTGGAAACAGTGACAGATTTTATTGGGCTTCATAATCACTGTGGATAGTGACTGCAGCCATGAAATTAAAAGATACTTGCTTCTTGGAAGGAAAGGTATGACAAACCTAGATAGCATATTAAAATTTGCTGCTGCTGCTGTTAAGTCGCTTCAGTCATGTCCGACTCTGTGCGACTCCATAGACAGCAGCCCATCAGGCTCCCCCATCCCTGGGATTCTCCAGGCAAGAACACTGGAGTGGGTTGCCATTTCCTTCTCCAATGCATGAAAGTGAAAATTTAAAGTGAAATCGCTCAGTCGTGTCTGACTCTTAGTGACCCCATGGACTGCAGCCTACCAGGCTCCTCCGTCCATGGGATTTTCCAGGCAAGAGTACTGGAGTGGGGTGCCATTGCCTTCTCTGATATTAAAAAGCAGAGACATCAGTTTGCTGACAAAGGTCCATATAGTTAAAGCTATGGTTTTTCCTATGGTCATGTATGGGTGTGAGATTTTGACCATAAGAAGGCTGGGTGCAGAAGAATTGATACTTTCAAATTGTGATGCTGGAGAAGACATTTGAGAGTCCTTGGACTGCAAGGAGATCAAGCCATTCAATCAGTCCTGAATATTCATTGGAAGGACTGATGTTGAAGCTGAAGGTCCAATACTTCGGCCACCTGATGTAAAGAGCAGACTTATTGGAAAAGGTCCTGATGCTGGAAAAGTTTTGAAAGCAGGAGGAGGAGGGGATGACAGAGGATGAGGTGATTGGATAGCATTACTGACCCAATGGACATGAATTTGAGCAAACTCCTGGAGATAATGGAGGACAGAGGAGCCTGGCTTGCTTCAGTACATGGGGTTGCAAGGACTTCCCTGGTGGCTCACATGGAAAAGAATCTGCCTGCAATGTGGGAGATCTGGGTTTGATCTTTGGGTTGGGAAGATCCCCTGGGGTAGGGCACAGCAACCCACTCTAGTATTCTTGCCTAGAATTCTTGTCTATGGAGAATCACCATGGACAAAGGAGACTGGTGGGCTGCAGTCCATGGGGGTCACAAAGAGTCAGACATGACTGAGCTACTAAGAACAGCAAATGGGGTTGCAAAGTGTTGGACATGACTTGGCCATAGAACAACAATAACAAAAGTGGCACATTAGTGTGGCAAATTACTTGGAATAATATACTTTATTTGATGACGTTGATGAGAAATTACAACTAAGTTATAGCATCATCTTCATTTTAATGTATAATTGAAATGGCAAGTCCACACATATAGCCATTATTCTCAGAGACTAGGCTCAAGACACTGCATTTGGGCCTGCTAAGGCCAACTGAGGATAAGTCTTAAAGTTCTTCCTCCTTAAAGTGTTGAAACCATACTAGTTCTTCCCATACCTTCCAGCTTTCCTTATATTGTTTTTTTAACCTCACATTCCAACAATATATAATTCTCCTTGGTGTCCCATTTCCATATTCTTTTCCTCTCCTCTATGTTAGATTTGCCTTCTCTTTCTATGAAAGTAGTATAGAAATTTAGTCTGCCTCTGCTCCAATCAAAAGGTTAAGTGGAAACAATTTGGGTAATGTACTTTAAAGAGAAATGACCTTATTCATACCCAAGTGATTTCTATGAAAAATTCAATGGTTTTATTTTGTATATGTCAAATGTAAATTTATTGGAATTGAATCAATGAGAGAAGAGATGAAAATAAAGAAACTGCAAATAATGCATTAACTATGATTAAACTGTTATTTCAATACCATGAAACTAAAAGTTCATGGCAAACCTTTTAAGACTGACTTAAAGCCAAAAGTGTCAAGGTATGTGGCAATATGGATGAAGAAGCATTTACTAGAGTCAATGGCAAATGCTTTTTGGTCCTAGGTCAAATAATTTAAATGTTTGCTGCTGCTGCTGCTAAGTCACTTCAGTCGTGTCCGACTCTGTGCGACCCCATAGACGGAAGCCCACCAGGATCCCCAGTCCCTGGGATTCTCCAGGCAAGAACACTGGAGTGGGTTGCCATTTCCTCCTCCAATGCATGAAAGTGAAAATTTAAAGTGAAGTCGCTCAGTCGTGTCTGACTCTTAGCGACCCCGTGGACTGCAGCCTACCAGGCTCCTCCGTCCATGGGATTTTCCAGGCAAGAGTACTGGAAATTTAAATGCTTACCTGGCTTTATATTTGTACATATGCAGTTGGTATGGTGGGCAGTCTCCAAGGTATTTCTTAAGTAAGTTTGTCTCTGAGTGTTCATGCTTAACTCTTCATACCAGTTGAATCAAGGATGATTAAATGGCCAAGGGAAGACTGCAGAAGTGACAGCATATGCCTTTCAAGGCTAGATTATAAGAGGCATTGTAGTTTCCTCCTTGGCCTCTTTTGCTCACTCTGGAACAAGCCAGCTGCCATGTCATGAACACCAGAGTAGTCCACATGAAGAGGAACCAACCTAGTAGTCTTGAGAGTAAAACATGTTGGAAGTGACTCTGCTAGCCCCAGACAAGCCTTCAGGTGACTACAGCCCCAATTAACCTCAGACTCAATTGAGACACTGATACCTTTCTGAATTCTTGACCTGCATAAACTGTTGCTGCTGCTGCTGCTAAGTCACTTCAGTCGTGTCCGACTCTATGCGACCCCATAGACGGCAACCCACCAGGCTCCCCCATCCCTGGGATTCTCTAGGCAAGAACACTGGAGTGGGTTGCCATTTCCTTCTCCAATGCATGAAAGTGAAAAGTGAAAGTGAAGTCGCTTAGTTGTGTCCGACCCTTAGCGACCCCATGGACTGCAGCCCACCAGGCTCCTCTGCCCATGGGATTTTCCAGGCAAGAGTACTGGAGTGGGGTGCCATTGCCTTCTCTGCATAAACTGTTAAGAGACAATAAATATTATAATTTTAAATCACGAAGTTTGAGATGATTTGTTAGGGAGCAATGGACAATTAATACAATTGAATAAGCTGATACACCAACAAGGCAAAAAGAGGAAAACATCTCAATTTCCTGTTTGCCCAAAAGCCATGTTTTAAATAATCTATAATGGTTTCCTCTAAGAGTAATAATTGACAATGATTACTGTATATAGTAGCTAACAATGATCAGAGAACAGAGATACCATGACATTCTGAAAGCTCCTCATAATTTGATAGAATAGTATTTTAGGCTATATTTTTTAAAGTCTTACAATAATAAAATGACTCACTTGTGTGCTTATTAATCAACAAATATTAATTGAGCAAATAGATGTGCTGGCCACTGTATTAAGAACTAGATATACAAAAACAAATGATACATTTCTCCATGAAATTTACTCTACATATCAATGAATTTTAATGTTCAATTAAAATTAAATAGGGTTGCTTATTTTTATTTTTATCTACTTACGTACCATACAAAAATTATATTTTCTGTAGTTTTTTTCTATTGATCAGTTCTCTCTCAGGTTCTGACAAGGAGCTGGCTGCTTTCTCAGTATGGGGAGAAGAAAACTGAGTAAAAATTTCAAAATTCTTTTGATTTTGGAGAAATTGTGGAGTCATAAGTAGACTTTCATTCATTCATTCTAGAAGCATTTATCACATATCACCTACATACTTCCATACTCTTCTAACATTATTATATTAGAAGATGCAAAAATGGCTTAAACTGGAAGTTCCTTATCATTTAAAAAGTTTAAAATATTTTAATTATACTTTATAAACTTGTGACAGAAAATGTAATTAAATATTTTTATTGAAAAAAATATATTTAAATTTTAGCATTTAATGAGTTCACAAGAGGAAACTATGAGAAATGAGGTGCTAATATGTTCTTTTATTTTAAAATGTATATTCATTTAAGGAGAAAATAAGGTAGATTAGAAGTATATTGAAGGTCAATAGTTTACTATCTATAAAAGAATAGTTAAATAAGGAATATTGAAAAGCCTAGAATATACTGGTCAGTCAATAATAAATTTTATTAATTAATTTTGGCTTTATAAATAGGAGTCAATATTTACCTCAATTAAAATTATTACATAAATTGCTATTATAGATTTCTGGTTGTTCTTTACAAAACTGTATATGTATTTGCCTTAGGCTATGGTTTTTCCATAGTTTTTCCAATAGTCATGTGTGGATGTGAGAGTTGGACTGGAAGAAAGCTGAGTGCCAAAGAATTGATGCTTTTGAACTGTGGTGTTGGAGAAGACTCTTGAGAGTCCCTTGGACTGCAAGGAGATCCAACCAGTCCATCCTAAAGGAGATCAGTCCTGGGTATTCTTTGGAAGGACTAATGCTAAGGCTGAAACTCCAATACTTTGGCCACCTCATGCAAAGAGTTGACTCATTGGAAAAGACTCTGATGATGGGAGGGATTGGGGGCAGGAGGAGAAGAGGACGACAGAGGATGAGATGGCTGGATGGCATCACCAACTCAGGACGTGAGTTTGAGTGAACTCTGGGAGTTGGTGATGGACAGGGAGGCCTGGCATGCTGTGACTCACGGGGTCACAAAAAGTTGGAAACGACTGAGATACTGAACTGAACTGAACTATGGATTATGCTTTGTAATTGAGTACAGATAGGTTTCAAGCATGAATTATGTTATCTGATGAGTCTTGGTTAGAAGTGAAATTGCTTCCAAAAATTTTTTTTTTTTTTTTTGTCTTTAACACTCACCCAACTTAATTTGAAAAAATTCAAACTCAAACAAAAGAATAATTTGGAGTTCACTTTCAGGCTAATAGTTAATTAGCAATTTTAATAAAGAAGTGGTTTATTGAGTGTCTCACTCAAGTACTTTAGGTTAATACCAGAATAGAAAAGTTGAATCATAAATTGGAACAAAATTTCAAGAAATTATTTTTAAGATATTTCTTTGCTTTCCCAGGAGCTCTGAAATTGTTACTTTTCAACAAAATGAACCTAATGATGTGCCTTTTCTTTCCCTTGTGACTTTCTATAGCTTAATTAACTGATTCAGGTCAACTACCTGGTTCATCAGTTTTTGAATATCTGATACTTGGTCTTAAATTCCCTTTTGAGAAATGAATTCCCATTACAAGGACCTCATGGGTGTATATGTGTGGGAAAATAATTTTGAGCAATTAGGAATTAATGATGACCTTGCAGGGTATAGAAGAGGACATAATCATAAAAGTTGAACATACATCAGTAGGAATGAGTAATGAACTCCCATTAGCATAATTGGCTAACATTAAAATGGAGGTATATATAATTATTGTGGTTTGGAGGTTTCTCGAGGAAAGGAGGAAGTACAGGAAGGTGCAACCCTAGAAATTACTCTTGAAATCTCATCAGTGATACTTTGGAATCATATATAAACAAAATTGTTAGGGGTGAAATCTGGGAAACTATTCTAGTAGAACAAAAATAGAAAAAAATTACATTGAAAATGGAAATACCAAGCAATATTGCTGTGTACCAGATATTTATTATAAAGAATAGCAATCTAGATCTTAAGCTATGCATTTTGATGATCCTTGAATTTCTCTCTTTGTTCTCTCACCACTTAATTGTGTGATCTTAGAAAAGTTGCTTCTATAATACATGCTTCCAAAGATGATTATTAGTAATTCCTTCATGGGCTTAATAAAAGGAAGATGTGAGATAATAATAATAACAACTACTTGTCTCACTTATCTGTTGTTGGGTAATATACAAACCATGCCAAAAATCAATGACTTAAGAAGTAATTTATTTTTCTCACAGTTCTGGGGGTTGTCTGGGCTTAGCTGAACATTTCTCATTTGGGATCTCTCATATTGACTGAGATTACGACCATTTAAACCCTCAAGTATGCTGAAGGTCTAATACAGCTCACTCACATGACTGGTGGGTAATGTTGAGTCTAGGGGCTAAACTTGCCTACATGGCTTGGGCAAGACCAGTTCCAGTATTTGCAAGATTCAGTGCAAAATGAAAGTACAGGATGTCTTGTTAAAATGTATATATATGTATATATAAAGAATTTCAAAACAATGACAGGAGAGTTTGCATGTTATGAACCTATTCCTAGGCTAGGGCTTCTCAGAATAAAAATAGGTAGATTCTGAGAAGAAACATCCCAAGAACATATAATCTAAAAGACCCAGAAAGAAGTTGCAAGGCTTCTTATGTATGGCCTTGCCAGTCATATTTCTATTTATCAAGAGTACATCACAAAGCCAGGCAAGGTTTAATAAGAAAGAATTAGATCACACCTCTTTTGTTGGGCAGTAGGTTTGTATAGGGACAGAAAAAATCATGGTATCTATTTTTGGAGATTATTACCACATGAACTTGAAGAACTTTTTATAATTTTGAAAGGTGATAATTCATATTATATAGTTAGCAGAGTGTCTGTCCTGTAAAAATGCTTTATAATAACTCTTGTTATTGTCCCAGACTATAAACTTGGTCAAAAGCTAAAATCCATGACTTTGTATACCTGCTATATATCTGAGTGTAAAATATATATATTTTAAAATTTTATCTTCTTCTTCTATGGAATCTGTTTTGCAGAAATGTTAGAAAAGCTAACAGTCACTGCTGTTAGAATCTATAATGACTAAGGCCCATTATTAAGGTAATCATTAATGAGTTTAATGTTGGTCTCAATGATAATAAGACTTTCTTTTACCTAAAGGTGTTTTGCAGAAGTGGATGGTTTAGTTTTGACTTTTCTGCCTATTAAATAACCATGTGCCACCTGTAGTCTATTGTCTTCCTGCATTTATCACAGATGAGTGCAGAACAAAAAGAAAAAGAAAATAAATTGCTTTAATATAATACTCTTTTCTCACATTTTACCATAAAGTGCCACATTCCTTGAATGCATCTTAGCTAGTGTGTAACTTGGGATTTCAGGTTATAAAAGCTTTTTATAATCTTTAGTCATTTAACACTACCAACATCTCATTTGATGACTTTTCTTTTCAGTTTGTGCCAAAAGCAATATAATTTTTCAATTAGGAAGAAAACATACTTTTAGAAATGAAATGCTGCTTCTGACATCCAAATTTTGTTTATGAGTACTAACAATATTCTAGGAAACCTTGTGTATAAAGATAATTATAAGCAAAAAGAACTGCTAAATGATCACCCAGGACAACACAGAACAGTTTATACCGTTGAGGTAAAGACAAAAGAATCTAGTAAATTACAAAACTATGTTTATTCTACTGTGAAAGGCCCTTAGAATGCACTGAGAAAAAAATATTTTTAGAAGTTAGTACACAATAATGTCAACCAGTGTTGAAGGAGGTCATAGAGCAGAATCTACAGAAATCTATGATTTAATTTCAAATAGTTTATATTTCCAAGAGTGATTAAGCTACAGATCTTCATATTCAAGTTACAAGAGTACACTCTTTCTGAATTTGTACTCCCTGGATTTTCACTTTTATTATTTTTTCATATTCTATCTCTTCTGAAAAATACCATAAGTACCAGCATAATAAACATAAATTGTATGTAACATAACTGCACACTTTGGTGAAATTCTGAACATATTTAGCATTGCTGAAGTCATCCTCATACTCCTTCCAGAGATTAAACTATTCTCTTTCCCAACAATACCAACCACTGGCCTGATTTGTACCAATGTATATTGGTATATTGTATATTCCCTGTTTGTATATTTTATATAAATGGAACCATACATGGATTCCTTTGTGTGGCTTCTTTCACTCAATTTTATATTTGGGAGATTCATCCACATTGTTGCATATTGTAATATCACTTGTTCTAGTTGCTCTGTAATCTGTTGTGTAAATATACTGTGACTCATTTATCAATTCCATGGTTACTATGTATTCAATTTAACTCTTTTATAACTAGTACAACTACAAATATTCTCTTACGTAACTTTTGGTGAACATCAAAAGACAATTTTAGTATTGGCAGTGCTGAGTCATATGATATGAGTATGTTTAGTTTTCAGTTCAGTTCAGTCACTCAGTCATGTCTGACTTTTTGCAACCCCATGAATTGCAGCATGCGAGGCCTCCCTGTCCATCACCAACTCCCTGAGTTCACCCAAACTCATGTCCATCGAGTCGGAGATGCCATCCAGCTATCTCATCCTCTGTTGTCCCCTTCTCCTCCTGCCCCCAATCCCTCCCAGCAACAGAGTCTTTTCCAATGAGTCAACTCTTTGCATGAGGTGGCCAAAGTATTGGAGCTTCAGCTTTAGCATCAGTCCTTCCAACGAACACCCAGGACTGATCTCCTTTAGAATGGACTGGTTGGACCTCCTTGCAGTCCAAGGAACTCTCAAGAGTCTTATCCAACACCATAGTTCAAAAGCATCAATTATTCAGCTCTCAGCTTTCTTTATGGTCCAACTCTCACATCCATACATGACTACTGGAAAAGCCATAGCTTTGATTAGATGGATGTTTGTTGGCAAAGTAATGTCTCTGATTGTTAATATGCTGTCTAGGTTGGTCATACCTTTTCTTCCAAGGAGCAAGCGTCTTTTTATTTCATGGCTGCAGTCACCATCTGCAGCAATTTTGGAGCCTCCGACATAAAGTCAGCCACTGTTTCCACTGTTTCCCCATCTATTTGCCATTAAGTGATGGTAGATGCCACGATCTTAGTTTTCTGAATGTTGAGCTTTAAGCCAACTTTTTCACTCTCCACTTTCACTCTCATCAAGAGGCTCTTTAATCTTCTTCACTTTCTGCCAGAAGGGTGGTGTCATCTGCGTATCTGAGGTTTGATATTTCTCCCAGAAATCTTGATTCCAACTTGTGCTTCATCCAGCCCAGCATTTCTCATGATATACTCTGCATATAAGTTAAATAAGCACAGTGACTATATACAGCATTGACGTACTCTTTTTCTTATTTGAAACCAGTCTGTTGTTCCATATCCAGTTCTAACTGTTGTTTCCTGACCTTCATAAGAAGAGTAGTTGTATTTAAAAATTGATTCATGGGAATCTATATTGCTTTATAGCATTCAAAATATAACCTAAATATTAATATTTTCATAATTATATGTATGATGAATATCTTCTCCCACACTTTGGGTTATTTCATTATGCTTTTACTAAAATTGAAGAAAGTAGGGAAAACCAATAGACCATTCAGGTATGATCTAAATAAAATCTCTTAGAATTATACAGTGGAAGTGAAAAATAGATTCAAGGGATTAGATGTGATAGACTGAGTGCTGGAAGAACTATGGATGGAGGTTCATGACATTGTACAGGAGGCAGTGATCAAGACCATCCTCAAGAAAAAGAAATGCAAAAAGGCAAAATGGCTGTCTAAGGAGGACTTACAAATAGCTGAGAAAGAAAAGAAGCTAAAGGCAAAGGAGAAAAGGAAAGATATACCCATGTGAATGCATAGTTTCAAAGAATAAAAAGGAGAGATAAGAAAGCCTTCCTTAGCTATCAATGCAAAGAAATAGAAAAAACAATAGAATGTAAAAGACTATAGAGATCTTGTCAAGAAAATTAGAGATACCAAGGGAATATTTTAGGCAGAGATGGGCACAGTAAATGACAGAAATAGTATGGACCTAACAGAAGCAGAAGATATTAAGAAGAGGTGGCAAGAATACACAGAAGAACTGTACAAAACAATCTTCCTGACCCAGATAACCACAATGGTGTGATCCCTCACCTAGAGCCAAACATCTTGGAGTGTGAAGTCAAGTGGGCATCATTATGAACAAAGCTAGTAGAGATGATGGAGTTCCATCTAAGCTATTTCAAATTCTAAAAGATGGTGCTGTTAAAGTGCTGCACTCAGTATGCTAGCAAATTTGGAAAATTCAGCAGAGACCACAGGACTCAAAAAGGTCAGTTTCCATTCAATCCCAAGGAAAGGCAATGTCAAAGAATGTTTAAACTACCGCACAATTGCACTCATCTCATGTGCTAGCAAAGTAATGCTCAAAAAATTCTCCAAGCCAGGCTTCAATAGTACATGAATGGTGAACTTCTAGATGTTCAAGGTGGATTTATAAAAGGCAGAGTAGCCAGAGATCAAATTGCTAACATCTGTTGGATCATCGAAAAAGCAAGAGAGTTCCAGAAAAACCTCTACTTCTGCTTTATTGATTAAGCCAAAGCCTTTGACTGTGTGGATCTCAGCAAAGTGTGGAAAGTTCTTAAAGAGATGGGAATACCAGACCACCTGACCTGCCTCCTGAGAAATCTGTATGCAGGTCAAGAAGTAACAGTTAGAACTGGATATGGAACAACAGACTGGTTCCAAATCATGAAAGGAGTACATCAAGGCTGTATATTGTCACCCTGCGTATTCAACTTATATGCATAAAACATCTTGTGAAATGCCGGGCTCGATGAAGCACAAGCTAAAATCAAGATTGCTGGGAGAAATACCAATAGCCTCAGATAAGCAGATGACATCACCCTTATGGCAGAAAGTGAAGAAGAACTAAAGAGCCTCTTGATGAAAGTAAAAGTGGAGAGTGAAAAAGTTGGCTTAAAACTCAACATTCAGAAAACTAAGATCATGGCATCTGGTCCCATCATTTCATGGCAAATAGGTGAAAAATAATGACAGAAACAGTGACAGACTTCATTTTGGGGGGCTCCAAAATCACTGCAGATGGTGACTTCAGCTATGAAATTAAAAAATGCTTGCTCCTTGGGAAAAAACCTATGACCAACTTAGACAGCATGTTAAAAAGCAGAGACATTACTTTGCCAACAAAGGTCCATCTAGTCAAAGCTATAGCTTTTCCAGTAGTTATGTATGGATGTGAAAGTTGGACTATAAAGAAAGCTGAGAGCTGAAGAATTGATGCTTTTGAACTGTGTTGTTGGAGAAGACTCTTGAGAGTCCCTTGGACTGCAAGGAGATCAAACCAGTCAATCCTAAAGGAAATCAGTCCGGAATATTTATTTAAAGGGCTGAAATTGTTTAAGCTGAAATTCCAATACTTTGGCCACCTGATGCGAAGAACTGACTGATTGGAAAAGACCCTGATACTAGTAAAGATTGAAGGTGGGAAAAGAAGGGAACAATAGAGGATGAGATGGTTGGATGACATTACTAACTCAGTGAACATTAGTTTGAGTAAACTCTGGGAATTGGTGATGGGCAGGGAAGCCTGGTGTGCTGCAGTCTATGGGGTCACAGGGAGTTGGACACAACTGAGCAACTGAACTTAACTGAACTGATTAGTCTCTTAATAGTCTTTAAATAAATAGAGGTTATTCAATTTAATACAGTCCAATTTAATATTTTTTTCCTTTTACAATTAGCTTTTTCTGTGTCTTAAGGCAACTTTGACAACATTCTATTTTCCTCTAAATGATTTATTTTATACTTCCAGACATAGATCTAATGATTATGTGGAATTAATTATTGTGCTTTGTGGGATGGAAGTCCAGTTGAGCACACACCATTCATTAAAGAGAGCATCCTTTCTCTACTGTAACACAGTGTCAACTTTGCCTTGAATCTGTTGACTATTCTTTATAGGTCTGTTTTTGACATTCTAGTATGTTTGTTCTTGCACCAAATCTACTCTGTATTAATTAACCAAATACATTTTTATTAAAATAATTTTAATCATTTGACAAAACCACAATGGTTTTCCTTAATAAAAATAATAGTTCTAATTATGTTACTATAAATTCAAATTTAACATTTGAATAATAACAACTTCTATTGCTTTTCATTTAAATATGAAAAGTATACCCCACTGCAAGGAAGATTAATATGCCGCAATATAGCATTTATTTAACTTTTATTCAACAATAATAATGTTCTAGACACCAGATATGAAAAAGTAACTAAGACCTGTTCTCTGCTCTTAACATGTGTAGAGAGAGAGAAACATGTATAAATAGAAATATAATAAATGTATAAATGTATAAACACAAAATGAAATTATATACTCTTTCTGTGAAATAAACATATAATAGTCTAGAGTTTGGTGGGTATGGTGACCAGTGAGCTGGATTAAAATTTGGAGGAAAGCTTCAATTTCCTGGTAATTTTCAGGAAACTGGATAGAGGCCCAAAAAAGACTGTGTTGGATTCAGTTCGCTTACAGTTTTCTGCAACAATAAAATTACAGAACAACAGGGGAAAGAAAAAGTTGATACTGAAGGAGGTGTAGTTTTAATGGCCTCTAAGTCTCAGATGGTAAAGCATCTGCCTGCAATGCAGGAGACCCGGGTTCGATTCCTGGGTCGGGAAGATCCCCTGGAGAAGGAAATGGCAATCCACTCCAGCACTCGTGCCTGGAAAATCCCATGGATGGAGGAGCCTGAGAGGCTACAGTCCATGGGGTCGCAAAGAGTCCAACAGGACTGAGTGACTTCACTTTCACTTTCAAGTACCTAGTTAAGAAGGTTAACAGAAAAAAAGTACTGTTAGGAATAAAATAGAGAGGCTTGGAAACTCGTAATCCACATAAGAACAAAGAAAAATGCAACAGGATTTAGATAGAGTAAAAAAGATGGTGCAATTTGGTTGCAGAATAAAGTTATTTGAATGTAAATTTTGGGTGCATGAGTAATTCAAGTCATTGCTATAGGAGTGGGGAATTTCAGAGGAGTTGAGATGAAGTCACTAGAATTAAGGAAGGTAATTGAAAGACTAGGGCCCTGGCTGGGTCTTACAGACATTGACATAATTCAGGACCATGACACAGCATAAGTGGGAAGAAAATGAATGATTCTGGTACTAAGGTCCCCAGTGATTAAAAGAACAAGGATTTTTAGCTGAGGAGATGAAGAGGGTGTTTTTGTCAGATGTCAAACATCTCCATGTAGCAGTGATTTTGACTCATCACGACTGAGTAATGTCCCAGAAATGGTGAAAAGCTAGAAAGGTGCTCTCTTTATCTAACAACTTTGGAATATATGGAATCTCTGAGAGTGAGTGTCTTCCAATTGAAAGGATTATATAAGAAATTGTATCCTCAGGAACAGCCAAGTTTCTGTTAGGCAGGAATGTAATGCAAAGCCACTGATGATGACTGGTGTTGCTTCTGGTAGAGTTAAAAGATTTGGAAGAGATAGAGCAGTCGAAGTTAGTCACCTCAGGGAAGAAGTCCTGCAGATAGAGAGTCAGGCAGATAGACAAGGAGAAGGGTGTTTGTGAGGTAAAGTGGTATTCATAGATTACAGGGATTTAAAAATAATTAGATCCAGAAATTCCTTGGAAAATTGATTCTGGTAGATGTCCTGAGGATTGCATATCTTGTCCGTAGGTATGCCAAGCATAGTGATCAGAATCCTTCATGGCAGAGTGAATGCACTGATCTCAGAAGTTTGAATTTTATTCTGCATGAAAAAACAGGGTTTTAATCAGAAGAATAAATGAAGCTAAAGGAGAAAGACTGATTGCAGGAAAATCAGTTGGAATAATAAGTAAAAATAATTTATATAAGAGGAGACAAAGACAGTGATAGTTGAGACGGAAAGGAGAGACCAGATTTAATAGGTGCTTTAGAAGTAGAATCAACAAGATTTAGTCTTGGTTTCAGATATAGGATCAGATATGGACAGTTAGATAGAAGTAAGTAGTTGAGATTTACCTAGTTTCCAGATTAGACATCTGAGTGGATGCCAAGCAAGATGATTAACTAAAGATACCAGTTAAGGCAGTGCATATTTAGTTTGGGTATTTGGGGCTGTATTTTTTTGTTTCCTCAACATCCATTGTCTTTTATCTAAGACAATTCCATATATTTCTTGAAGAAGGATCCTGCATCCTTTTTATGGTTCATGGTTTAAATGTAGTTAACTCCACTGGCAGTACCAGAGATGGCCAATGGCAATGTGGGATATCTTTTCCCATATTAATGGAAATATTGGTAAGGGAGAAGAAACTCTCTTTGGGTTCTGAGCTACCGAGAAGTGATGTAAACCTGCTGGCCACCCTAATGAACGGAGACCGAACAGAAGACAGCTGAGATCTGAGATAGGAAAAGAGAAATTATGATAAAAATAGGCAAAACACTCTCTGACATACATCACAGCAGGATCCTCTATGATCCACCTCCCAGAATATTGGAAATAAAAGTAAAAATAAACAAATGGGACCTAATTAAACTTAAAAGCTTCTGCACATCAAAGGAAACTATTAGCAAGGTGAAAAGACAGCCTTCAGAATGGGAGAAAATAATAGCAAATGAAGCAACCGACAAACAACTAATCTCAAAAATATACAAGCAACTCCTACAGCTCAACTCCAGGAAAATAAATGACCCAATCAAAAAATGGGCCAAAGATCTAAATAGATATTTCTCCAAAGAAGACATACAGATGGCTAACAAACACATGAAAAGATGCTCAACATCATTCATTATCAGAGAAATGCAAATCAAAACCACTATGAGGTACCATTTCACACCAGTCAGAATGGCTGCAATCCAAAAGTCTACAAATAATAAATGCTGGAGAGGGTGTGGAGAAAAGGGAACCCTCTTACACTGTTGGTGGGAATGCAAACTAGTACAGCCACTATGGAGAACAGTGTGAAGATTCCTTAAAAAACTGGAAATAGAACTGCCTTATGATCCAGCAATCCCATTGCTGGGCATACACACTGAGGAAACCAGAAGGGAAAGAGACACGTGTACCCCAATGTTCATCGCAGCACTGTTTATAATAGCCAGGACATGGAAGCAACCTAGATGTCCATCAGCAGATGAATGGATAAGAAAGCGGTGGTACATATACACAATGGAGTATTACTCAGCCATTAAAAAGAATACATTTGAATCAGTTCTAATGAGGTGGATGAAACTGGAGCCTATTATACAGAGTGAAGTAAGCCAGAAGGAAAAACACCAATACAGTATACTAACGCATATATATGGAATTTAGAAAGATGGTAACGATAACCCTGTATACGAGGCAGCAAAAGAGACACTGATGTATAGAACAGTCTTGTGGACTCTGTGGGAGAGGGAGAGGGTGGGAAGATTTGGGAGAGTGGCATTGAAACATGTGAAACGTCATGTATGAAACGAGATGCCAGTCAGGGTTCAGTGCACGATGCTGGATGCTTGGGGCTGGTGCACTGGAACGACCCAGAGGGATGGTGTGGGGAGGGAGGAGGGAGGAGGATTCAGGATGGGGAACACATGTACACTAATTAAATAATTTTCTATTAAAAAAGAAAAGAAAAGAAAAGAAAAGAAAAAAGATTAAAAAAAAAAATTTTTTTTTGAGATCCCAAATGCTATTATATCTAAAGCTTCTAAAACTGTTGAATCCTTGGAGCTTTCTGAAACACAGACATTTTGTCTTCCCTTCCATTTCTCTTTCTTTTCTTTCTTCTTAAAATTGTCTTTTTTTTTTTTTTTTGCCTTTTTGCTATGTTAAAAATACAGAGTCTTGACTAGTATTAGCTGAGGAGGGAGTATTGGAGAAGATGTGGTTTCATTAGAAATGCTTAATTAGAGGTGCCTGAACTAAAATACAGCAAATTTTACACCTGTGATTATGTTGGAATATTCAGAATTTTAAAGGAGTAAAGACTCCGGCATTTGGTTTTATAATGTTGTGATCAGATTTTTATTATTGATTTAAAAAAAAGTAAGTTTTTAAAATAGGTAACTTTGGCAGCTTTATAAGAAAAATTGGAGGTGATTTAGGATTACTGACAATTTTCAGCATTGTGTTATTGGGAAATAAGTGTTTTGCTTTTGTTTGCCAGTCTGGGCTCTGTTTTTATGTTTATTTTTAAAGACAACTGTTGCATCAGTATATTGTTTCTTGGCATTGTTCAGCATAGGTAATGTGAGTACTTTTTGTGTACAAATATCCATATCTAAAAATAAATGCTTCTAGATGTCAACAAAGGTCCATCTAGTCAAGGCTATGGTTTTTCCAGTAGTCATGTATGGATGTGAGAGTTGGACTGTAAAGAAAGCTAAGCACCAAAGAATTGATGCTTTGAACTGTGGTGTTGGAGAAAACTCCTGAGAGTCCCTTGGACTGCAAGGAGATCCAACCAGTCCATCCTAAAGGAGATCAGTCCTGGGTGTTCATTGGAAGGACTGATGTTGAAGCTGAAACTCCAATACTTTGGATACCTGATGTGAAGAGCTGACTCATTTGAAAAGAGCCTGATGCTGGGAAAGATTGAGAGTAGGAGGAGAAGGGGACGACAGAGGATGAGATGGCTGGATGGCATCACCGACTCAATGGAGTCGGTGTGAACTCCAGGAGTTAATGATGGACAAGGAGTTTGGGTGAACTCCAGGAGTTAATGATGGACAAGGAGGCCTGGTGTGCTGCGGTTCATGGGGTCACAAAGAGTTGGACACAACTGAGCGACTGAACTGAACTGAGATGTCTAAAAGTAAAATACAATACAATGATTAGTGGGCAGTTACAACTAAAGAGTCTGGGTTCAGAAGAGAAGTTAGGGTCAGAGATAAAAGAGAAAATATATACATAAAAGACTTTTGAAGTCATGGATACAGAAAATTCATCCAGGATAGGCAGAAAAAGCAAGAATTGATGCAGTGCCCCCCCACCCCCCAAAGTCTCAGGAAACTCAATATTTACAAGCCACACCACAGGGCAGGCAGAAGAGATAGAGAAGGAATGCCCAGAGTGGTGGACAGTTGAGAAAGTTTTGGACGTAATTGGAAGTGGGGGGAAGCAAGTTTCTAATGCCAGAGCATACTGAAATCTAGAACAGTGCTTCCCAGAGTGCTCCTATGCTTAGTTGCTCAGTTGTGTCTGACTCTTTGCCACCCCAGAGACTGTAGCCCACCAGGCTCCTCTGTTCATGCGGTTTTTCAGACAAGAAATACTGGAGTGGGTTGCCATTTTCTTCTCTAAAAGTGCCCCCAGGAAAATTGTTTCTGGGTGGTAACAACATGAACAGCTGTCCTGGACTGTAAACCAATGAAGCACACTTTAATTCAGCTAGCTTTTGCTTTTGCTTTCTTTTCCTAACAAGACTTTGTCCATGTGGAGGGAGAGACATGTTGATTTACCTCCTGGCATAGGCTTCTTAGACTCAGAATTAGTTCTCTAATCAGACTTAGAGCAGGCTTGCGCTAGCACTGATCCCTCTGCTGAGATCAAGTCAGTACATGGTACACATCATAGGCACTACAGATAGATTTGCATCTGAATTATTGTATGGAATATTAGATATGAATAATTGACATTTATTCAATTAAATGGTAAAGAATCTGCTTGCAATACAGGAGACCTGGGTTTGATTTCTGGGTCAGAAAGATCCTCTGGAGAAGGGAATGGCAACCACTACAGTATTCTTGTCTGGAGAACCCCATGGACAGAGGAGCCTGGCAGGTTACAGTCCAAGGAGTTACAAAGAGTCAGACAAAATAACACGTATTTTGTCTACATACAGTTGACATTAGGGAATGAATTAGATATATACAGATAAATGTAATTTAAAGATAAGGACTTGGGGACTCTTTTTAATGAAAGGATTTCATGATTAACTTTGAAAAATAAAATTCTTAAAAGTAAAATGCTTTTGTTTAAAAAAAAAAAGTCTTACTGTGAACCATGATGTCCAAAACCCATCACTAGAGCTGTCTACGGAAGCAGGATAAGGGGAGGGATTGGAGAGACACTGTGGTCTGCTTAGGGAACTCCTCCCCTCTGTGCTACTCCTTAAGATTCTAAAATGGAACCCAAGGATCTACATTTCATAGTTTGAAAACCACTGGGGTTGACAAAAAGTAGTTCACTTTGAATTCCATGTTGACTCTTGCACTTTCTGGTCCTGTGACCTGAAGAAACACCACTTGTTTCTTGAGGCTCAGTTGTCTAATCTATGCAACTGGGACATAATAGCAATTTTTTAAAAAGTGCTTCTGACTCATCAGTTGGTATGAGTGAATGTGCCTTGTGCAGTTTAAGGACTTGATAAGAGAGAACCTCTCAGTTCTCCCTGTGTTTCAGGGGGATTCTGGCGGCAGAAACCATGGCCTTGAGTATCTTGAGGTTTGAGTATCTCAAGTTCAGTAGCTCCCTGAAACCTGGTTGTTCCTAGGTGAGGGAACGAGAAGAGTGAAAAATAATCACCATGTTCTAGGGAAGTCATGTCATCATGAGCAGGGACTTGCTGAAGTGTGTGAGAGGTCAGAGTCCGTACGTGTTCACAGCACTACCGAGTGTATCACTTAAATTTTCAGTCCCTGATTTTCAAAGCAAAAGGACTAACATAAAGAAGGTAAACTCTTCTTATTTTTCCTTTTAGAGATTTTATTTAGAATTCTGAACATTTCAGTAATCTTCTTGAATCTCCTTTATATTTATTCTTTTCTTAATTCCTCTGTTTCCCTTCGTTCCCACTTTTCCTTATCATTTGCTTCCTCACTCCACATGTTAAACTTGTTTTTGGAAGGAGATTGGTACTCATGCATGGGTTGCATGTGTAGAGCATTCTTTATTGGATATTTAGAAGCTGTACACATATTTCCTTAGTTGTCAAATGTCCTTTTTGATGAAAAATGGCATTACCAAATTTCCTGACTTCCCTCTGTCATTGCCCCAATCAACATTTAATTTCAAGGGAAAAATCTGTTCAAATTTCAAAAACTGAAGATGCAACATCCTTAAGAAAAATGTGAAAGAAAATGCTCATCTTTTGAAGGTAATCTTCAAAGAAAAGTCACAAAGATGCATTTCAGTATTAACAACAATACTGGTCTTAATTCTAACAGTCATCGTTAATTAACACTCTGTATTAAGCACTCTTTTGGTGCTTAATGCAGATTTTAATATTAATACTAACATTAATTCTCATAATAGCTGTATGAAGGTGATACCACCATTATTCTTATTTTACTAATGTGAGTATAAAGGCACAGAAATGTTGAGTAAATTGTTCAGGGTCACACAGCTAGAAAATAGGAAATAGATTTAAGCCTAGGCCGTCTGGCTCCAGAGACCTGCTTTAATAGAACACAATCTTAAGTAAGTTTATGAGATGAGGAGTGCCTATTGCTCCCCTTTCTAGGATAAAGATCAAAAAGATATAGTTAAGAAGAAAGCATTTGCACTAGCCTGACTTCTTGGTAAATTTGTGGAAGAGTATATAGAATAGAGGGTGTCATTTTCATTGATTCATATACTCTTGGATCCCACACAGCAGAAGGCTTTCGAGGACTCAACAGATTGTTCCCTAATCATCCAAATCCATGTAGTTTCTCATGAATAAAAGTTTATAATATTTTCAAACTATTTAGAGATTGGCAGCTGGGTACACTATTAATTCCTTTTGGAGCATGCCACTTAAGATGGGCCTTAATGAATGCAGCATTTTATTTTTAATTAAAATACTTAGTTCAGGGAGTATTTATTAATAATTCTAACAGCAGCAGATGGTCTGCTTGTGTGTTGTAACAATCTTTACCCAAAATCAGTCAAAATAATTAACAAAATGTAAATTATTAAACACTTAAATATGTATTATGTATCATTACCATTCCCATAACATATTCTAATCTTTTTATGAGAAAAAAACATGACAGTTAAGCAATTATATATAGGATATTGCATACCAAATGTTCAGAAAACTAGATTTTCTTGTTTTGTTATATTAAAAGTATCATTTATAATGGTAGAATTTTCTAGTATTCTTGCTGCCTAGAAGTGGAAGTAAAGCCAAAGCCAAACAAATAAAATTTTTCTTTAGTAAGAACATCATATAAATGCTTTATGAAAGAACTGTATCTAATATTGGACACGAACCTGAAAGTACAGGTCTGTCGTCGTTTTTTTTGGGGAGTCTGGGAACCATTCTTATCCTGTTCATTGATGTGCAATTTGATCAGTTTGCTCTAAACCATAG
>NW_011494923.1:6140955-6153861 GCF_000754665.1 Bison bison bison | reverse complement strand
TTCTTTAAAGGGCTTGAGAATCTTTGGCAGAAAACAACCACCAGTGTGTACAGATTTTCTTTGTCTGTCGCCTTTACCCCTGGCTTTCCCTGGTGGCCCAGATGGTAAAGAATCCGCCTGCAGTGTAGGAGACCTGGGTTTGATCCCTGGGTTGGGAAGATCCCTTGAAGAAGGGAATGGCTACCCACTCCAGTTATTCTTGCCTGAGAATTCCATGGACACAGGAGCCTGGTGGACTACAGTTCATGGGGTTACAAAGAATTGGACAGGACTGGGTGACTAACACTTTCTCATCCCACCCAGTTTGTGTTGCCTTTAAATCTACCTCTTTAATCTTCCAATAAGTGATATTGTTTTTATTGTCCTCATGGTCTTGGGTCATCAAAGTGAGATGCAATTTTGGAATCCCATATCTTAGTGATATTTGGGCATTCTATAGTTTAAAACTAGATGTTAATTAAATGATGATACTTAAAATTACTTTGAGTAAGAACCAGTAGAATGAAAATCATTTCATGTCTGGGGATTTGGCATAGCTCCAACATGCACCAATTTGGTGCCATTTGGTATAATATGGGTCTGTCTTGGAAATTACAGAAACCATGAGTTTCAAAGCAAAGATTCTGAAAACGATGGTTTGCTGTGAAAACAATGCTATTCATACACTGGGATTAAATAGCTCCATTTAAATTCAATTAGTATTTAAGTTCAAATTTTAAAACTGAATTTAATTCTAGTATTTAAATTCAATATTTTAACTCTTTATTTAAGTACTATTCTTCCATTTTAAAGGCAGATGTGTAAGGAAACTTAAAGGTCATCCCAACTGTGTGACTTGAATTTTGTCTTCTTGGAGAATTTATTGAAATTTTCTAAGCCTTATTCTCTTCACTTGTGTACTGAGGGTAGAAATAGTACCTACATGACAGATTTGTTGTAGATATTAAGTGGAAATTCCTTGCCACAGTGATTGGATACGGTAAGAGACTATCTATTCCACTTTCCTTCTTTTAAAAACTGATGAGGAATCTGAATTCCAAAGGGTTAACTGATTTTTCCTGGATCACCAAATTATTCAAAATGCCAGAAGTAGAAGTGATGTATCATGGAAACCAGGTCAGGCTTCATTTAATTAGACACTTATGATGTTTATTTGCTGGGAAAGAAGATTTTCTCTCTCAGGTTTCAAATTTTAATTTGCTACTTACAGTCACATTTGTGTTTGCAGGAAGAACAGCATCAGTAAATTAGTTTTCAAGAGTATAGCTGCACATTTAAATTATTTGCTTTAAAACGTATCAAACATTATTTTATTTTATTTATTTATTTTTTGTTTGTATACTGTTTCATTTTGAAGGCTTCATTTTCCAAGTTCTTTGGACATTATCAGGGGAATTTGAGTTCTAAGCTCTTTCCTCTTCTGACAAAAGCACACAACTGTACAACTTATTGACTCTGTGTTAAAGATAAATTCATATAAACAACAGTTTCCTGAACTTGGAAAATGAAACATTATTTAAAAAATAGCTAATTGAAATTTGTTCTGGTCAGTTCTAATACTGGCAAATATTTGATGATAAATGTTTTAGTAAATTTAATTTTGTTCTTTACCTATTGTCATTTTTTTCTATTTAAGTTGAAATTACCAAATAATCCCACAGATCATTACTCTATGGGTTTTAACATCTTCACCATTTAGTACCCAAATAAAACAGATTTTCTTATAGTTTGCCCTAACACATAAATCTGCAAAGCCAATTGTGATATTTTATTATAAATGAACAATTCTTTGAATTTTTTAGTCACTAAAAACTTTTGTTTTGCCTTCCAGCAGCTGTCTTCCAGCAGGAACAGCTGCTAATATGTATATATAACATTTGTCAGGTTCCTTTATAAGCCATATAAACTACAAATGCTGTTTTAAGGGAAATTTAAATCTCTACATATATCTATATATCAAATGGTTAAATTATTTGAGAATTTTTGAAGTAATCACAGATCTCACTGAAGCAATTTTTCTAAATGTACCTAGCTGCTTGTTATTCAGGTATTTGTAAAATTTGCTTTTATTTGTGAACCAAAGTTATTCCTTCTGTGACACAGTTTAACCTAAACTGAGTTATTGAATTATGTAAATTGTTTAAAGTTAAAGCATAGGTAGTTATACTTATTATCCAGGGTTTTTGACATGGGAGATTATGTACTTACCATTAAAGACACCAATTTACTAATGATGGTGCATTGTCAGGATTCAGTGTATTCCAACATTTTGTTACCTTTCTTTCATCTCTGTAGAAACACCTGCGGTCCATTCCAGATGGCTGCTGCCCTGGAACGTAATCAGTCACTACTGTTCAAATGTCATCTGTGGAGGTCTTGAGGCTAGATGGTCCCTGTAGTGTTTGAAAGCAGCCCCTCATCTGCATTTCCTTCTCAGGCTGCTCAGGAAAGTCGCTAAGCTTCGCAAAGTGCACGTGCAGTTGCCTTGGGGTATCTAGGGCAGCATTGTGTCTGGAGGGTTGCAGACATTAATTATCAGCCTCTTCTGCTGCACGCACATGGTGGCAGGGAGGAGAACTGGGGATTAAGCAAGGCAGGTAGAACTTGAAGAGAAAAAATGAATTGTGCTCTCTCTGCGTATTTAGCATTCTGTCAGCCTCCTGGTCAACAGATCCTGTGTAAGGCCTTTTTCAAACCCCTAAGTAAAGCAAAGATGCAGATGCTCAGGGCTGGGCAATCAAAAATCTGAGAATTATCTCTAGGGAAGGAGTTTGGCTTCATTAACTACTGTCAAATGTCTGCCTTCTTAAAACCTTTGTACTGCTTGAAGTTTTACGTAAATAAGGCCACGGCTCTTAGGATCAGAAATAAGGAGAGGGAGAAAAGGAGGAAACAAAGATCAATATAAAGAGTTTAATCCTTTGACATTGAAGGTCCCCTCCATCTACCACCTAATCAATTTTCTGAGAAATAGTTTATGGGGCTTTCTGCAATTTCTGTAAGCTAGTTTTTTTTTTTTTGGTACCAATCTAAACATGTTTTCTAAAGTGCAAAGTACAATTTACTTGGTTCAAATTTAATTTAATATCTCTGTTAAAATATGCATACCTAGATTTTTTCTCTGTTCCTGTCCATTAATTATTTTAAAATAACTTCATCAATTCCTAACATATGAAATTGGGATCCAGAGTTCCCTAACTTGTGTAGAACCTATCAGAAAGGCTCTTGTATGGTATGTAGATGTTAATCTTTTAATTTTTCCTTTTTTAATCTAATCATCTCACTACCATTTTGATAGTTATTAGTTTTACTTGCATTTTTGAAAACAAATTCTGGTTTCGATTTTTATTTCAACTCGTAAAGGACCTGTGTGCCACATTAAAATATTTTGTCTTCTATCTGTTTAAATGGCCCTTCACCTAAGGACCTTGATGTTTCCTAGTCATTCAGTCCTCACATCAGCATTTACTTAACATTCCCAAATTTCTGCCTTGACTGTATATTTTGACTATATAATATATATATATATATGCACACTATATATTATATATATTTATATATATTCTAAATACCTATAGTATATATATAAGTATATGTAATACATATAGTAATATATAAGTATATGCTGCTAAGTCACTTCAGTCGTGTCCAACTCTGTGCGACCCCATAGACGGCAGCCCACCAGGCTTCCCCGTCCCTGGGATTCTGCAGGCAAGAACACTGGAGTGGGTTGCCATGTCCTTCTCCAATGCATGAAACTGAAAAGTGAAAGTGAAGTCGCTCAGTCGTGTCCGACTCTTAGCGACCCCATGGACTGCAGCCTACCAGGCTCCTCCATCCATGGGATTTTCTAGGCAAAAGTACTGGAGTGGAGTGCCATTGCCTTCTCTGATATAAGTATATACTCTGTAATTATACCATATAAAATATATACACACGATATATATTTTAACCGACTCTTCCCTCCCTTAAAGTTTTTTTTTTTTTTCCATCTTTTAACAGTCTTCAGACTTGAT
The DNA here is from genome assembly GCF_000754665.1 of Bison bison bison. NCBI lineage: Eukaryota > Metazoa > Chordata > Mammalia > Artiodactyla > Bovidae > Bison > Bison bison. The sequence continues at coordinate 6,149,845 of NW_011494923.1, read as the reverse complement.
TTCATTGATTCCTTATTCTGTGAGGGGAAAGACCATATCTGTCTGAGTGCTGAGCAAGGTCTCTACACAGAGTTAATGGTCAGAACATGCTTGTTGGGTGAAAAATGGGTCATCAGTAAACAGGACACTTCAGTACTTTCCAATTCTAAGTCAAGTCAACAGAGGAAGATATAAAATTTTCTTAATACGGAATTCGCCAAGAAGAATAACAATTATTTTCCAGGAACTCTAAAACAGTGGAGAGTTTGAAAATCCTAGTTGAGCATTTTTAAGCCATTTATAAAAACCTTAGATTTTCAACCATCTTTAACAATCCTATAGAAAGTGTGGCCCAGGAGTTGAGAGTTAAGGATATTTATCAAAGCTGTTACTTTGAATTTACTGAATAAATCATTCTGCAAAAGTAGCCTAGGGATCTTTTTCTTAGCTACCAAATTTGCCTTCATTATCTCATTGGGAACTAGCTCGCAGATGTAGGGATTGGCCCTGGATGGACACTGTATGACTTTGTAATTTAAGTATGTGATTGTGTTGGCCACAGTAATCAGGCTATACTAGAGCCTTTCTGATAGGTTCTACACAAGTTAGGGAACTCTGGATCCCAATTTCATATGTTAGGGGGAGGGGACAGCAGCAATAGAGTTCCTAAGGACATAAAGACCAAAGGTTTGCCACTCTGGAGAGCTATGTGTGTTGTATTGGTGGATTACCTTCATTTTTTAGCTCACACCTATTGTGGGGAAAAATTAATTGAAGCCCTCTCAGAGATTATACATCAGTAGATTTTAGAAGTCTGCCAAATAAATGCCTCCTATAAAGGAAAGTTGGCAACTTGCAGCTTGGAAATCACGAAGCACTAATCACTCAGAAACAGCACTAGGTCATTTAGGGTCTTATATAGAAGACTACTATCTTCATTGTAAACTATGATTAAAAAGTGTCATTCTCTAATACAAATACGTGGAAAATTCATCGTATAGATATTATTTATTGCCTACAAAAGTTAGTCTCTCATTTTTCTCTCATTTAAGATATTGTATCAAATAGAGGCCTCTTGAATTGAGTAAAAATGGAGTCTGGCCCTGGTTTTGGGTGAGTGTCTGTCCTAGCCTTTGGCCTATAAAATGTAAGTGGATATTCACAGGGGTCCCCAGCCCCTGGGATCTAATGCCTGATGATCTGAGGTGGAGCTGATGTAATAATAATAGAAATAAAGGGCACAAGAAATGTAAAGTGCTCGAATCATCCTGAAACATCTACTCTATCCCCAACTGTAGAAAAATTGTCTTCCAAGAAACCAGTTCCTGGTGCGAAAAAGTTTGGGGACTGCTGCACCAGAGGCTTCTGGGAAGTTTATCTTCCTTGATGAATCTTTCTTAACAGCCAAGTATTAGCATGGCTTGTTATGGACTAATAGATTAACAGAATAGGGACCAAAAATAAATAAAATAATGCTATATCCCTGGCAAAATATTTCTACAATATTGAGAAAACTTGAAAAGGGAAAATACTTAAATTATTAAAAGTGGAAAGGTTAATTTTTGTCTATTATCTGGTTCTCCTTATACATGAATTCATTCAAAAGAAACACCATATATCTATAATACATGGATGAAAGACTGCTCAACATTATATATTGAGATGTGCATAGCCCCACTGTCTCTATGTCCAGTGGATTTAGACAACTTTGCTCTTGACTTTAGAATATCCCATCTTTCTGTAGTTCCAATCGGTGATGCAACCAGCAACTTGAACATTGATATACAGATTTCCTTTTCCTCCTCCAGAAAGTTCTTGCCCTTGTGCAGGATTCAGTAGAAAACTGCAATATTTGAAGCAGTCACCTAGCAGCTGTTTAATGTGGATGACTATGCCCTGCAGGCTTATACGGAAGGAGATGGAGCAGGTTGTCAATTATTTCTGCACTCAGGGCTATGGACTAACAATATGCTAGAGTGAGGCAGAGGTTACATATCAGCTGCAACCCCACAGGCAATCTGAATCTGCCATTAATGGTGAAGAACTGAGGGTTTCAACAAGGTTGGGTTTCCTTGGTAGTGAGTTCCCAGTGATGCAAACTTGGACCAGGATATAACAGGTATTGTTAAGTCAGAGCATCAGCTAGAAAATGAACAGGTAGAGGATGGCAGTAATATGTCATCAAATTACAGTTCACACTCCAAGGTCTATGTGTTGTCAGGCCTTTATGACTCTGACACCTGCATCTTACTGATAGCATATGCAGTCTGAGAGTTCTTACACCTGTTGCTTTCTCTGGAACACAAGGGTGGCATGAATTTAGCTTATTGAAATTCCATAATATAACCATTTTTGTGAGGTTTAAGCCATGGAAATACAGAATGGAGTGATTAGGGCATCTAATAAGTTCCAGGATCAGACTTTGGTATGATTAGTCAATGGTAAATACATTTTTTTTAGTTATAGTGTAAGACACAGTAAGACACAATAAAAATAAGTTATAGGTAAAGACAGATCAGCCATAGATGTTCTGTGGGAACTGTTGGTAGCAGGTACACTGATTTAACACATTTTTGAAATTAAGCTAGTTCCAGGACAATAAATGACAAAGCAGTCCACAAGGCACAAGCCAGTTTTCCTAAAAATCATTAAATTATCTAACCAAATGAAATCTCTTTATGAGAATGCTGTTCTCTTCTACAGCAGACTCTGGGGTGGTCTCAGTCCTGTTCTTCACGTGTTTCTTCTGATCCTTCTTGTGTCAGATCCAGAAAGAGTATCGGTTTTCTGTGGATAGATATGATAAAGTGGATGAGAGAGGTCTTTATACTTTTAGATCCTCTAAACTATTTATCATCCCTTCCCTCTTGACCACCAGGGCTTCCCTGGTGGCTCAGATGGTAAAGTGTCTGCCTGCCTGCAATGCAGGAGACCTGGATTCGATCCCTGGGTCGGGAAGATCCCCTGGAGAAGGAAATGGCAACCCATTCCAGTACACTTGCCTGGAAAATCCAATGGACAGAGTAGCCTTGTAGGCTACAGTCCATGGAGTCACAGAGAGTAGGACACGACTGAGTGACTTCAATCCCTCTTGACTTAGAACTCAACAGAGAGGGTTTTGTGCTGTTAGTCATAGTCCTACCAAGGTTTAACTTCTTTTTCTCTCCGTTCTCTCTTCCTCTTCTGAGCTTTTCCTTAGTATCTTTTAAAAATTTTAATTAACTTCGGAATTTGGGAAGTAGATGAGAGGAAACAGTCCCTAGCAGATTGTTTTTCTTCCAAATTTCTCATTTGGAGGGACAGAGAACAGAAAGGAATTAGTGGAAATGAAAATGATGGGGAACAAAATCACTCAACTATATTAACATTGTTTTCCTGTTTTATCAAATATACTGGTGCTGGGCTACACCCCGCAGGCATGCAAGCTTTGTGACTGCCCAACTTCGAGACCAAAGAAAGACATGGGAGGCAGTGACAGAGACATCAGTGGTTTACTGGATAGGAGATCTTATAGGTCTGAAGCACAAGGTTCTGTAACAACACCCCACTGTATAAAGGAAAATGCAGATAGGATAAAGCAACAGTCTTCCCTACTGTGGGTGGGGCAGTTGGAGAGAAGGAGACTACCACTTAAAAGGGGAATTGATTTCAGGCCAGCTTACCCATTACCAGGGAAACCAGCAGCTAGGACATGTTTGTTACAGCCCTCATGTTAATGACACTCACAAGGGCAAATGTTTCCCTTTAATAAACTAGCAGGTGGAACCATTCTGGCCTAAGGATTAGAACAGACATTAGCTGGGGCAGGGGCCAAGTACGTTCATGTGATTAGTGTGCAGAAGGGTGTAGGTGGAGCAGAAACTGGTGGAGCAGGGGATGTACAAAGAGCAAAAGATCAACCATCTTGAGTGGCCTGACCATACAAGTGGTATACCCACTTTAGATTTTGAGGCGTTTCATCTTTTAGCTACATTCTCACTATTTTTATTATGTCTATTTTCTATTTCTGAATAAGGACCTAGCTTACTCATAATACATGGGGTGTGTATTGGTCAGAATTCTCCAGAAAAATAGAACCCATAGGAGATACAGAGAGATGGATAATCTTTTATTTACCTATTTATCTATGAAAAGATCTATTATAAGACATTGGGATACATGAAGGTTTAGAAGTTCCATGAACTGCCATCTGTAAGCTGTAGACTCAGAAAATTGGTTGCGTAGTTTAGTTCCAGAGCCTGAAAACTGGAGAGCTGATGGGTAGTTTCCAGCAGGAACTGGAAGGCTTGAGAACCAGGAGCAATGAGAAGGGAAGATCAATTTCTCAGCTCAACACTCAGGCAGAATGAATTCACCCTTCCTCTGACTTGTTGTTCTATTCAGGACCTACATCAATGAGGGCCATCTGCCTTACTCAGTCAACCAATTCAAATGTTAATGTTATTAAAGAACAGGCTCACAGACATGCCATGAGCAATCTTTAACCGAATATCTAGACATCCCATGGCCCACTCAAGTTGATGCATAAAATCAAATATCACAGGATGTGACTGACTCTTCTTTCCTAGCATTTAGCTTTATTCTTTAATAAAAAATCTAAACCAGTAATTATTTTTGCTTATTTTGCTTTCTTGGTAGAGAACTCTGATGGTCAGTTTTATGTATCACCTTGAGTAAGCTATAGTCTAGTAGGTAATTATTTTAATCAAATGTTAATCAAAATATCACTGTGAAAGTATTTTGTAGATGTGTTTAAAGTCCATAATTATCTGACTTTAAATAAGGAAGATTATTGTAGACTGGGTAGGCCTGATTGAATCAGGTGAAAGGTCTTATAAGCAGACCTGAGGCCTGATTGAATCAGGTGAAAGGTGTTAAGAATCGAACTGACGCTTCCCTGAAGAAGACATTCTACCTGTGAGCAGCTTCTCCTTGTGCCTGAGAATTTCCAGCCTGTCCCTCCTAAGGAACTGTCCTCTAGATTTCAGAGCTGCCTTACCATTCACCACAATCATGTAAGTCAATTCTTTTCAATATAACTCTTAATATAAAGTACCTGCTGGTTCTGTTTCTCTGGTTGGACCTGACTGATACAGGGAAATGAGTTGATCGGTGATAATGGTGTAATATATTGTCATCTTGTTGATCTTGGGTGGCCTCAGCCTGCAGCAGCTTGGAGCAGGCTTTGGGTTCCCAGCCAGAGACTGGGCTGGGTCGTGCCAGTGAAAGCACCAGATCCTAGCCACTAGACCAGTGGTCAGTGACAAGGACCCTGGCCCTATGGCTTTGCCGAAAAGAATTTCCACAAAAACAGAAAGCAGTGAAGCAAAGTGCTTATAAAAAAGAAAAAAGAGTGCAGTACCTGTAGGATAGACACACAGGTGAATTCAGGGACAGTCACTGAGTTGTGCCCTCATGGAAGTTTGAATTACTCTTATGGGGCATTTCTTCCACTTTTCCTTTGGGTAGTCATTTTGATTTTTCTGGTTCACAGTTCATATTTAGAACATCTCTGTATCTGTCCATGTGTGCACACAAATCTCTTAGCCTAGATGGATTTTACCAAAAAGGCATATAAGTAGGGAACATCCCTTGACACAGCTTCCCTTTAGCCTCCAAGGAGCCTTTTCTCTGTGTGTGGGGTCGGGAGGTTTCTTGACTTTGAGAAAAGAAATATGTGATCTGGGCAGGGTCCAGCCTCCTCCCCTTTGTCCTGCTATCCTCAACTTGGAGTTTCAGTCCACAGGGAATGAATCTCCAATTGCTTTATCCTCTACCTATACATAAGAGTATGGAAGAGGATTGGGTATTGGAAATTGGATTTCTATTTCTGACATTGGAGAACAGCATAAGTAAGGCTGAATTGCCAAAGAGACAAGTATTTTCCTGATCCTCTGAGACTTACTGTTCCCTTAGAGCTTAAGGACCACATTTACTGACTTCAGTATGAGACTGGTTACCCAATAATTTCCTTGTATGTGCAACTTTTTCTTCTCCTATATTTATTCCTCGCTTACCTATTTTTGTAGTTTCACTTAAATGATTCAGCAAGAAACTCTCAATTTGGAAATTATTCTAATAAAAATGGAATCAACTGGTTTGTTAAAAAGTTTCTCTATCTTCATCAGGTCGTTAAAGGAAATTTTAGTTAAGATGTTTAAATAATATGCCAGAGTACCCTATAACATAATCTGGAAGCCCCGAACTAGCCAAAATAACTTAGAAAAACATCCAGCTTTTAAATTCTCTTTAACAACTGTCAGTGCTGCAGTGTCAGATCACCAGCACCACATGTGTGACCCCATGGTATGCTATCCTTTTAAAAAGCATGCTCTGTTTTGCTATCCCCACTCCTTTTCTCCATCTGTCTGCTGACCCATGTGGCTGTTTTAACATACCCCTCGGTGGAAGTCTCATACCTGCCTGGCCAGCAGAAAGTAACAGAATGACAGCAGTTTCTATGGGACCACAGAGGAGGGAATGGGAAACCTTAGAAGCCTTGTCTTTTTCTGGACAGCTAAAATTAAGACAGAGGACAGCTCCAGGAAAAGTCATGCCCTGGAATTTTCAGTTGGCGCACAGCAGTTTAGAGAGTGGGCGAGTAAGTGCACAATCTATCTCAGGGCAGTTTCCCTTCTGGAAGAAGGGGCAATTTGTTTTAGGGTCACATGCAGGGCATCTATCTGCATAAGGAGCCCTAATAGTTTCTAAGCACAAGTGTTTCACCATCAAATCTCATGACCATTTTCTTAGGCAGGTGAGTTTGTAATGAATCAGCCCATCAATACACTAACCACAATTGTGTTCACCCTGCTGCTGCTGCTGCTGCTAAGTCTTTTCAGTCGTGTCTGACTCTGTGCGACCCCATAGACGGCAGCCCACCAGGCTCCTCAGTCCACAGGATTCTCTAGTAGTCATCAAAAGTGTGTTGTGGGGCGGGGGCGGGGCTGGGGGGGGCGGTAATTGCTTCCTTTGAGAGTATACGAGGTCATTTACAGGTTAATTTTCATCCAAATTTCTTCTGCATTTCTTGATATGACATTTAACTAGTGTAATTTCTTCAAAAGATCATGTAGGCAGTTGTTAAAGAGAATCCAATGTCTGTTTACTGAATTATCTAGCACCTAAAGCAAAATAATATTTTTTAAAAAAAGGAAGAATTTTAATCTCTTGCTCCCTGCAGCCCCCCACAAATTGACCTTTACTTCACATGAAGTGGATGGAGAGAAATAATTTGCTAACAGAAAAAGGAAATCAATCATCTTTTGAAAATCAGCTTAGGCTCAGTGGACTCTTAATTACTGAATATATATGATTGGCAAAAAAAATCATTTTGGGGGAGTATCACTGATATAATTCACTGATAGTTTTTGAAAATAATAGCCCCATGATTTATCTGATGTACAAGCATTCCTGAGCCAAACTTGGGTCTGCTTGCCCACGCACAGTAAAGTCGGTCCACTGACACTGAGTCGTGGTGAAGTGCAGTGTTTATTGCAGGGCGCAAGCAAAGAGCCCCAGCAGCTAGTGCTTGAAAGGCATGACGTCCTTGAAAGCTTTTATGGAAAGGGTTTTAAAGACAAGGGAAGGGGATTATTGAGCCTGTAATCAGCTCGTGATATTCTTCTGATTGGTTGATGGTGAGGTAATCAGGACTCAACAACATCATCAACCATCTGGTTCCAACTGGCCTGGGGTCTATGTGCTTGTGGGCAATATACAGTTAACTTCTACCTGGTGGGGTTTTCAGTATTTGTGTAACAGCTCAGAATATTATCTATAGCCCTGGAGGAGAAACTGAAGGTCCTTGACATTGTTTAATGGTAAAACTATTATTATTTTGTCTTTCTTGACTGTTTTACTTTCTGCATTTTTAAACTTTTCTGATTAAATTCATTCAATGACTGCAGTTTTTCTACAGACAAAAGATAAGGAGAGGGTAGGGGGTGAGAGGTGACTGTGTTCTGGGAAGGCCCCACCAGGCCCTGCTCAGTTACACATGTTCAAGGCTAAATTGTATTAAAGTCAGTAGACATCTCCAGAAAACAGGCATATGGCTGCCAAATTTTCTTTTGAGGGTTTAAATGTATTAGAACCCCAAAATTACATGAAAAGCATCATTTGTAGTAAAATACAAAGTTGATCTTTAAAGTTCTGTGAACTGAAATCACCAAGTCTCACAAAGCTTTAAACTTTTCCTCAGTTACGCTTGTGGTAAGATGAAAGCTGTGTTCCGTGACAGCGTCTGTGGCATTGTGGGTCCCGTGTTGCACCTCTAACAGTTCAGCTCGGTGGCTTTTGTGCCTCTGCAGCGAGCTCAGGAAATCCATCTGACGGAACACCCAACTCCAAGTTAATTGATCAGAAAATGCTTACAGATCTTGCCAAGGCTATCAATTAGCTTTCGATATGCTCATCCTATCAAAACAGAAATTGTCCTAATGATAGAGAAGACAATTTATCCATATCCCTGTGTCAAAAACTTTATTTGATCCCTGATGACCCTAAGACCATTCCTAAAAAACAGAGCTGGTCAAAGGGGATCAAGGGCACCTCATTATTTGGGGGAGAATTCAGACTTCAGAGCAGCTGACTACTCTGTTCAATAATCACAATCTCTTTAATCACAGTTAGGTCAATAGTGAAATATTTACTGAACATGCTTCCAGAATGATTTGAAGCCAGCTCTTAGGAGATCATTGATGATCTCAGGGTAATCCGAGGCATTATTATGTGAGGTGTCAATGTGCCACACTGAACAATACCTCTGATACACATCTGTGGATCATAAATAATAAAAAGCTGTTTTAAAGGTTTCATAGCCCCAGTAGAAAATTACCTCTGACTAAAAACAGGGCAGGGCAGCTCTCAGTGGGGTGGAGGAAAAAAAGTGTGAGATTTTAGAATATGA
>NW_011494923.1:6130850-6140855 GCF_000754665.1 Bison bison bison | reverse complement strand
GCAGTGAAGATCAGAACATGGTAAAAGCCCAATTATTTCAAATTTGAAGAACCTTTAAAAACTTTTTTTTTTTCCTGGTAAAAATAGTTGCCTTTTTTTATTTCAGTGTGTGTGGTAACTTTTGCTCCGTCTTTTGTTAGATAGCCTTTTATTGTATCTTTCCCTTATATTACTAAATGTGCTTCAGTTCTTCTGGGACAGGGATTGTGGGTTTTTCTATATTTAGTTGATCTCATCCAGTGAATTTATTAAAAATTAAATTTTTAGAAAGATGTATTGCTAACAAGTGATGGGTCAGTTTTGATGAAAATTCTATTTAAATTATTGATGTGTATCTTCAAAAAAACAAGCTTAATAGCCTATTATGAAGCATATTTGAATGAAAAGACAAAAATAGTCACTCACAGAAATTGTCTAGCAGCACTTCACAGACAATTGCACAAATTATCCCAAAGCAACCGTGACATGAGCTCCATTCCATTTATAATATGACATAGATGATATGGCCCACTGCTTACAGGGCCGTATCTCAATTATTTTAAATAGAAAACTTTAACAAATGCACTCAATTAAGAGCCCAGTTTTAATCAATTGCAACCTGGCCAAGGCCGTACCACTGTTTCTTTTTTTAAAAAGCAAAAACCTTCCTTCAAACAATTATGGGACTTGAAAAGATCACATGTATAGGATGAAGCTATAGTTCTAAAACATTCAAGGTTCTGCTGCAGAAATAGCTAGTGGCAAACCTGCTTTGAACAACGTAATTGTAGAGAAAACACTTTAGTGGGCTCTCATGTGTTACCAATGGCCATTTAGAAATGGCTTTTAGTAAGTTTATAAATGTCAACTTTAAAACTCAAGATTCTAGACTGTGACAAATTGTATAGAATGATTATGTTTATGTCTCTTATCAGTAAGATAAATGGTTTATAACTGGTAGAGCATCAAGATCTGAAATAAATACCTCATGGAATCTCAATGAATGAATTATGTCTTTGAATGAATTTTAAAAAGGAAACGATAGTCATAATATTGGTATGTTCACATAAATCTAAATGTATTATACTTAAAACATGGTTGAAGATATCTACCAGGTGTTGAAAGATCTACATATCACATATTAACTGAACTGATTCCATGAATCATCTGGAGAACATTCAATAAGTCTTCAGAATGAAATAAGAACCCTCCATGTGTGGACAACACAAATTTTTACAAATAAAGGTATCAGTCAATTTTTTAGAAGGGTGCTAATGATACTTCTATAATTTAATGGTCTTTCTTGATTGGCTTTTCATCAAGCCAATGTTTAATACACACAACTCAAAAATAAGAGTTACATGACACTGCAAGAAGCATTCTACAATTTATCAAGATATGTGTTCATGTGTGTTCATAATTACATATGTGCATGTATATATATAATTTAGTGTTCAACATCAGATTAATGTTCATCTGCCATGCTCCTGTTTAGGGCATGATTATGGTTGATTGGACAGGTGTCTACTCTGATGTAATTATCCTGATAGATATCAAATATTTTAATATAGTTCTATGCAAAACCAGATGATCAAGTGTTGATAAACAGTAATACTTATTCTAATACTCTAATACATGTTACTGTTAAAGTAAAATTTCATTGCCGACCCAAGTAATGAAGATTTGAAGAAATAAGTTTATAAACACTAGATACAATGGAAATCATTTAGTTTAGTGAAGAGAAGGCTTAGAGTTGAAAACATTTCATGTTCAAAGTTCCCTCTTAGTCAGTAAAGAATCTGCCTGCAAGGCAGGAGACGTGGGTTCGATTCCTGGGTCAGGAAGATCCCATGGAGAAGGAAATGGCACCCCACTCCAGTACTCTTGCCTGGAGAATCCCATGGACAGAGGAACCTGGCAGGCTACAGTCCATGGGGTCGCAAGAGTCAAACATGACTTAGTGACTAAACCACGACCAATGTTCAAAGTATGGTAAATAGAAGCTGGATATATATAAATACAACAAGTCTAAAAAAATGAGAGGGCTTCCCTGGTGGTCCAGTGTTTTAAGAATCTGCCTTGCAATGCAAGGGACACCAGCTCGATCCCTGGTCCAGGAAGATCCCACATGCCATGGAGTAGCTAAGCCCATATGCCACTACTGAGCCAGTGCTCTAGAGCCCATGCTCCAAAATAAGAGAAGCCACTACAAGGAGAAGCCTGTGTAGTGTAATGAAAGAGTAGCCCCTGCTCACCAGCAACTAGACAAAGCCCTCTAGCAACCATGAAGACTCAGTGCAGCCAAAACATAAAAATAAAAAATAAATCATTAAAAAAAAAAAGCAATTGGTATAACTGCCAGGAGTCATTGCACACCCTTGCTGAACCAAGGGGTTGCTTTCCATCTGAAATTTTCTGTGTTTGGTTGAAAACCACAACTCAATATATCAATATCTCTGAGAAAATATAGAGTTAAAGATCACATTTTAAAATCTGTCTTTTTGTAAAGCTTTTGAACTGAATGTATATAGCTTGAAATTTAATGTTTTTAATATTTGCATTATCCTTTATTTAGTTTTCACAAGAAGTAAACAGTTTAATGTCTAGTTAAAATGAAAAATCCCTTTTTTTTTTTTTTTTTCCAACCCTAGGTCTAGCCATTCTTGCCAGTCTCACTGTCTGTCTATTTATCCATCTAAATTGATCTCTTCTCTGGCACAAGTCCCTGCTTTCTGAAAGTGCAAACCACTGATGGCTGGAAGATCTTGGTATTTAGAAAGATTATATTGAACCAAGATTCATTTTTTTTTTTAATAAAATTTTTAAATGTGTTTGGTATGCAAGTATAGGGCTTCCCTGGTGTGACTCAGTTGGTAAAGAATTCACTTGCAATGTAGGAAATCCAAGTTCGATCCCAGGGTGGGGAAGATCTCCTGGAGAAGGGAATGGCCACCCACTCCAGTATTCTTGCCTGGAAAATCCGTGGAGAGAGAAGCCTGGCGGGCTACTCTCCACGGAGTCGCAGAGTTGCACAGGACATAGCGACTAAACCACCAACCATGCAAGTTCAGTTCAGTCGTTCAGTCATATCAGATTCTCTTCGACCCCATGGAATGCAGCCTGCCAGGCCTCCCTGTCCATCAGCAACTTCCAGAGCTTGCTAATACTCATGTACATCAAGTCAGTGATGCCATCCAACCATCTCATCCTCTGCCGTCCCCTTCTCCTGCCTTCAATCTTTCCCAGCATCAGGCTCTTTTCCAATGAGTCAGTTCTTGCATCAGGATGCAAGTATAAAGACAGTTGCTTTTTAAACCATAGTTATTGAAGGTTAAATGTAATTCAAGTCCACCTCATCTCAATTTTTTTCTTTAGTTATTTAAACTACAAATCAGTGAGGTAAAAAGAGATGATGGTTTGTTTGCTTCTACTGAATGCTATACAAACTTCTGGTAAAAATTAGTTGCTGTTTCTTACATTCTTCTGCAGTTTCACAATCTTAAATAGATGTCTAATAGGTTTCTCCCCTAAATTTACCATTCTGATAAAATCTTGAAAACTATGAGAAGAAAAAAATGCACTGTTGAAAATAATTCTGTTGTGGGTGGTTAAATGCCGATCTGTGCTAGAGGATATTATACCTGTCTTAGCTTTTTGATTACAGGCTGCCACAGATTACACTTTATAATACATTTTATGATTGGGGTTAAATTAAATATAATATAAATTAATTTGATACTAGATTAAAGATATTTCAAGGCTAATTTTTATTAAAGTTCTAAAATTATATATAAGGTGAAAATTTCCAGATCTCTATAGTCATTCATGAATATGGTTTATAAAATTATTTTGCTGATGTGTTTATATATAGGAAAAGTGATATATTTATTCAGTGTACCAAACTAGTTGCTAAGGAATTTATCCCAACCCTCTTCCGCTCTGAACATTACCTGGTGAAACTTTTTCTCCTTTATAGTTATTTCAGCTTGACTGAATAAGTTTCTAGATTGACATGGAACATTAGAAAATCAAAAAGAAGATGAAGTTTCACAGTCAGTATTTGATTTGATATTCCTTGAAATTTAAATCATGACCCAGCTGAATCCCTGAAAGAGGCTTTTTTTTTTTTTTTAATTTAATCCCAACTTGCCTTCTATTGAGTTGCACTATGAACTGACTTCAGAAATATCTGGGAACAGAGAGGCAGGTAAAGAAATGGCTTAGAGATTGAGGGAAGGCTAGGATCAGGGCTAGGATTCTTCAGCTCCTCTGTGAGCAATGGGAAATAATAAATGCAAAAAAGCAAAATGGCTGTTTGAGGAGGCTGTACAAATAGCTGTGAAAAGAAGAGAAGTGAAAAGCAAAGGAGAAAAGGAAAGATATAAGCATCTGAATGCAAAGTTCCAAAGAATAGCAAGGAGAGATAAGAAAGCCTTCCTCAGCAATCAATGCAAAGAAATAGAGGAAAACAATGGAATGGGAAAGACTAGAGATCTCTTCATGGGAAATAGATGGGGAAACAGTGTCAGACTGTATTTTTTGGGGCTCCCAAATCACTGCAGATGGTGATTACAGCCATGAAATTAAAAGACACTTACTCCTTGGAAGGAAAGTTATGACCAACTTAGATAGCATATTCAAAAGCAGAGACATTACTTTGCCCACAAAGGTCCATCTAGTCAAGGCTATGGTTTTTCCAGTGATCATGTGTGGATGTGACAGTTGGACTGTGAAGAAGGCTGAGTGCCAAAGAATTGATGCTTTTGAACTGTGGTGTTGGAGAAGACTCTTGAGAGTCCCTTGGACTGCAAGGAGGTCCAACCAGTCCAATCTAAAGGAGATCAGTCCTGGGAGTTCTTTGGAAGGAATGATGCTAAAGCTGAAACTCCAGTACTTTGGCCACCTCATGTGAAGAGTTGACTCATTGGAAAAGACTCTGATGCTGGGAGAGATTGGGGGCAGGAGGAGAAGGGGACGACAGAGGATGAGATGGCTGGATGGCATCACTGACTCGATGGACGTGAGTCTGAGTGAACTCCGGGAGTTGGTGATGGACAGGCCTGGCGTGCTGTGATGCATGAGGTTGCAAAGAGTTGGACGTGACTCAGCAACTGAATTGATGGTAATTAAAGTCTTCCACCTGTGGAAAGGCAACATGAGTTGTCATTTCTACTTACTTTATGTAATTTCTCCAATCAGCTACAATCTTAGACATTCTGGCCTTCTGAGTTATTCAAAAATAGAAGACAGAATGTCAGTTTATGTGCCAACAACAGGTCTCCAAACCTGTATCTTCTTTAAAAAGCCAATTTAAATTGTGACTACTGTGTAACACATTTGAGTTAGATTTAGAGTTATAAAAATGAAAAACTTAAATCAACTCTGATTTTAGAAGTAATCATATATCTAACGACAATTTCTCTCTTTTAGGAAGTTACTGCTTTATTTGTCCCCATTTCTATCCTGTTTTCTCTAGAGGTCTTTATAAAATTATGTTTTCATGGAAAGCTCACAGCACAGTTTAATTTCCAAGAGCCATGCAGAGATTTCATATATTTGTAATTATGTAGTAGTCTCTCTGTAAAGCCCTTTGGTATCTAAAATTTGGAGCTCAGGGAAGTTAAAATATCACCCATCAGCATTCTTGAGCACACAGAGGAGGCTGTGAGGGGTTAAGCTCATCCCTGAGACCACACTACTGCCAGTAATCCTACACCCGGACAGACTTAAATTGAATTTTAGCCATCTGTGTACATGCTCAACTCTGAGAGGAAGTTTTGTGGGTTTTGTTTTTATTTTAACCACATGGGGGATTCAGGCAGAGACAGTGGCTGAAATGGAATCCATTGCATCAAATGGCTTGTGTGCTGACTGAATTTAAAATTGGACTTTCTTATTCCCTGATTTTTGCTTCAAAGATGTGTAAAGTGGGAGGCAGGTGTCTTGTAAATAAAATGTGAATCAGCTACAAAACATGGAATTGGGGAGAATAAAGAGCTTCCACTGTTCATTAAAAAATAAAAGAAGAAGACGAAGAATAGGAGTTTGTACAACATAAACAGTCTTGGCAGTTTCCAGAAATCAGTTTTCATACAATGATACAAATATCAAGATGCTTCTCTAGATCTAGCTTTCACTAAATTTTAACAAGAGGGTTGGGATAACTTCATCTGAAAAACAACACTAGAATCTCTAAAATATGCTTTTCCCTTTATGTACCAAGATTTTTTTTTTAGAAATAGAAATAAAATGTCTATCTTCCAAAAGAGTCTTTGGAAAATAAGATATATTTGCAGCGTGATAGAGGGAAAAATGTCTACCATGTGCCCTACGTATTATGTCACACCTAAATATTTGCAATACAAGTTCCATCCAATATTTTGAAAACATTAGTTAACTTAAATGATTAACACAAACTATATTATTTTAAAGAGAAAGAAGGCAGCCAACTTCAGCCTCAGTAGGATGAGGCATCATTCTGTTGCAAGGTAGCAGATCCAAACATATTTTCAGTATGTATTAGAGTTTCCTTACTTTGGTTTTTCCATCAAAATCATACACTAAAATTCGATATTCTCTTTTCAGATAAAGCAAATTCCCTGTTGTCTTGAAGAAAGTTGTTCTTAGCCATCTTGAATTTAAAAAGGAAAGCTCCAACAGCACTCAACAAATAAGAAACACACTGGTTACTTAAAAATACTCTCTTGGGTATTGTCCAAGAAACTCTGGGGACCCCAGGGAAATAGAGTATTTTAAGAGAAACAAAAACATACTTCAAAGAAAGAGGTATTGAATTTCTTCCTGAATGTTTTTATGTCCAGCCTCTGTTGAAATAGGGAATAGGGATTTTAATAGCCTGTATCTTCTTTTCATGGTGGATCTTGGTTGTACAGCCTCAAATGATAGAATCACTGAGATCGGGCATTCTACTTGATTGAAAAAGGATAAGAGCATGAAAAAACTAAAAGTGTATAGATGATGGGAAAAAGTCTTAACTAGAAACTAAGCTCCCAGTAAGAGTACATCAGGTAGGATCCAGGCCCCAAAACAATCAGGTACAAATGATGAAGAAAGGAGCAAGAAATGATCTTGAAAAAGGAACTAGGAATTCTAACGATGAACAATAACAATATCAGAAAGAGTAAAGCTACGATATTCCTCAGAACTGTTATACAAAATAAATAAGTATCTTTGATTATAATTTTATCAGATCACATGGAAAACATATTCACTATAGAAAACCAGAAAACGAAAATAGACTATATAGACACACAGACAACTCCTATGAATATTTTAGCATATTTTCTTTCATTCTCATTTCTGTATGAGTTTGCATGAATGAAATAATAAAAGATTGCTTCTCCCCCATCTTTCTTTATCACTTTATCCCACAGCACCTTTCAGATGACAGGATTAGCTTTAAATGCACCCTGACCTGAATGTGAGGTTATATACAGCCTAAACATTTTCTTAAGTGCAAAATGAGATTTGAAATGTATTACAATATTGAGGATAAAGTTTTTATTTGTAAGTACCACCCTTATGGTAGAGAGTGAAGAGGAATTCAAAAGCCTCTTGATGAAAGTGAAAGTGGAGAGTGAAAAAGTTGGCTTAAAGCTCAACATTCAGAAAACGAAGATCATGGCATCCGGTCCCACCACTTCATGGGGAATAGATGGGGAAACAGTGGAAACAGTGTCAGACTTTATTTTTCTGGGCTCCAAAATCACTACAGATGGTGACTGCATTCATGAAATTAAAAGATGCTTACTCCTTGGAAGAAAAGTTATAACCGACCTAGATAGCATATTCAAAAGCAGAGACATTACTTTGCCAACAAACGTTCGTCTAGCCAAGGCTATGGTTTTTCCTGTGGTCATGTATGGATGTGAGAGTTGGACTGTGAAGAAGGCTGAGCACTGAAGAATTGATGCTTTTGAACTGTGATGTTGGAGAAGACTCTTGAGAGTCCCTTGGACTGCAAGGAGATCCAACCAGTCCATCCTAAAGGAGATCAGCCCTGGGATTTCTTTGGAAGGACTGATGCTGAAGCTGAAACTCCAGTACTTTGGCCACCTCATGTGAAGGGTTGACTCATTGGAAAAGACTCTGATGCTGGGAGGGATTGGGGGCAGGAGGAGAAGGGGACGACAGAGGATGAGATGGCTGGATGGCATCACTGACTCGATGGACGTGAGTCTGAGTGAACTCCAGGAGTTGGTGATGGACAGGGAGGCCAGGCGTGCTGCAGTTCATGGGGTCACAAAGAGTCGGACATGACTGAGCAACTGATTTGATCTGATCTGACCAGGCTTTGATAATGTGGAATAGGATTCCTAGGTTCCAAAAAGGTAGTGTCTGGAAGACATAAAGTGAGATTTTATGAAATAAATCATAGAGTAATTTCTTTAAGAGTTCTTTCCCTTCTGATATAATATAACTACAGCTAATTGGCAAGGGACAGGATGTCTAAGAGCCTGACAGTGGAGCAAACAATAATCTTGCTGCTGCCCTCTTCTAGCATTAAATCTCTGCATGTGAGTGTGATAGGACCCTGAGCAGAAGGCTTGCCAAGGTAGAATTATGAGGGCTCCAGGGCTGTGAGTTTTCATATGTATCCCAGTACCTAACACCATTTGAGCCATAGTAAGAGAGGGATCTATGTATAAAGTCTTGAGAATTTCAGGGAAAACAGTTGAGGCCCCTTGAATCTCATATTAGAAAGGGAGGAGAAAATGCTAAGGGATCACCCAACTAGTAGAGGATTGGAATTGTGATTAGGCAGACTCAGAGAAAAGGGACTATGAGTTCAGAAGCTGGGATGGGACCATGGATAGTTTCAATCAAATGAAAATTATATGGGTGACATACCAATATTGTCATATATTTACTGATGTGCTATGTTAGACACTTTATTTATATAATAAATACTGCATTTATATTTTAGTGTGTCTTACTGATGAGTCTATAATGATAAATTCCTAAAAGTATAGTTGCTGGATCAAGAAATATTATTTTATAGATTATAAATTTTAGAACATTCCAATTTTTTCCCCAAATGATATTGACAAAGAGTTTCTTTTGTCCCAACACAAGACAATAACAGTTAAAATCATTTAGTAATTTGAAAGGCCAGGATATGGCAGTTTCTTTGATTGCTAAAAGATGCTAAAGTCTGTGAAGTCATAGTTAATATAGTGTTGGGAGAAATCTTTGAGAACACATAGCTGCTAACTGACCTTCTACCTGGACCTGGATAATAGGAGATTCCTCTTGGAATGTGTGTTCTTCTTGCCCTTTCATCCCCAGAAGTTACCCCAAGGATACAGCCTTGAGATAATAATGTGGTGTTGAGACACACAACATTGTGTATACACATTGGATATCTGGATGGTAAGCACAGTCGAATCCAGTTAGATCAGATCAGATCAGTCACACAGTCGTGTCCGACTCTTTGCGACCCCATGAATCGCAGCACGCCAGGCCTCCCTGTCCATCACCAACTCCCAGAGTTCACTCAAACTCACGTCCATTGAGTCAGTGATGCCATCTGGCCATCTCATCCTCTGTCGTCCCCTTCTCCTCCTGCCCCCAATCCCTCCCAGCATCAGAGTCTTTTCCAATCAGTCAACTCTACGCATGAGGTGGCCAAAGTACTGGAGTTTCAGCTTCAGCATCAGACCTTCCAAAGAAATCCCAGGACTGATCTCCTTTAGAATGGACTGGTTGGATCTCCTTGCAGTCCAAGGGACTCTCAAGAGTCTTCTCTAACATCACAGTTCAAAAGCATCAATTCTTTGGCACTCAGCCTTCTTCACAGTCCAACTCTCACATCCATACATGACCACAGGAAAAACCATAGCCTTGGCTAGACGAACCTTTGTTGGCAAAGTAATGTCTCTGCTTTTGAATATGCTATCTAGGTCGGTCATAACCTTCCTTCCAAGGAGTAAGGGTCTTTTAATTTCATGGCTGCAGTCACCATCTGTAGTGATTTTGGAGCCCAGAAAAATAAAGTCTGACACT
>NW_011494923.1:6115205-6130750 GCF_000754665.1 Bison bison bison | reverse complement strand
ATCTCCCATCTATTTCCCATGAAGTGGTGGGACCGGATGCCATGATCTTCGTTTTCTGAATGTTGAGCTTTAAGCCAACTTTTTCACTCTCCACTTTCACTTTCATCAAGAGGCTTTTGAGTTCCTCTTTACTTTCTGCCATAAGGGTGGTGTCATCTGCATATCTGAGGTTATTGATATTTCTCCCGGCAGTCTTGATTACAGCTTGTGTTTCTTCCAGTCCAGTGTTTCTCATGATGTACTCTGCACATAAGTTAAATAAACAGGGTAACAATATACAGCCTTGACGAACTCCTTTTCCTATTTGGAACCAGTCTGTTGTTCCATGTCCAGTTCTAACTGTTGCTGCCTCACCTGCATATAAATTTCTCAAGAGGCAGATCAGGTGGTCTGGTATTCCTATCTCTTGAAGAATTTTCCACAGTTTCTTGTGATCCACATAGTCAAAGGCTTTGGCATAGTCAATAAAGCAGAAATAGATGTTTTTCTGGAACTCTCTTGCTTTTTCCAGGATCCAGCGGATGTTGGCAATTTGATCTCTGGTTCCTCTGCCTTTTCTAAAACCAGCTTGAACATCAGGAAGTTCACGGTTCACATATTGCTGAAGCCTGGCTTGGAGAATTTTGAGCATTACTTTACTAGCGTGTGAGATGAGTGCAATTGTGCGGTAGTTTGAGCATTCTTTGGCATTACCTTTCTTTGGGATTGGAATGAAAACTGACCTTTTCCAGTCCTGTGGCCACTGCTGAGTTTTCCAAATTTGCTGGCATATTGAGTGAGCACTTTCACAGCAGCATCTTTCAGGATTTGTAAGAGCTCAACTGGAATTCCATCACCTCCGCTAGCTTTGTTCGTAGTGATGCTTTCTAAGGCCCGCTTGACTTCACATTCCAAGATGTCTGGCTCTAGGTCAGTGATCACACCATCGTGATTATCTGGGTCGTGAAGATCTTTTTTGTACAGTTCTTCTGTGTATTCTTGCCACCTCTTCTTAATATCTTCTGCTTCTGTTAGGTCCATATCATTTCTGTCCTTTATTGAGCTCATCTTTGCATGAAATATTCCTTTGATATCTCTGATTTTCTTGAAGAGATCCCTAGTCTTTCCTGTTCTGTTGTTTTCTTCTATTTCTTTGCATTGATCACTGAAGAATCCAGTTAAGGCCTCTACATAAATTTCTGAGATTTGGTAGGCAGGTTTGGAGATCTACTCACCTTGCAACTACCCAAAACAAATGTCACATGTAAATTCCCTTGCTTATTTAACCTGCCACCTGCCAGTATGGAGTAACTTGCTCTTTCTTCCATCTCTCTCTGCGTTCCACATTTGGGGGCCTATTTCAGATTAAACCTGGGATGTTCCCAAGAAGGTTGGAATTTACTATAGATTTTATAGTTTTCTTCTGCTTCTTCAAGTAAAACAGGGTTATCTCATAGGGAAATGTTTGTTTTGCTTCTCAGATTGGCTCTATTCATGTATCCGAGTTGGTCTCTGTTTGCTTATATATAATAGAGCAGAGGAGGCCTGTGTTCAGAAATGGAGTCAAAATAAATTGCTTCGTGACTGTATGAGTCCCTGTTCAAGTGTGTCCATGATGAAAGGAGAAGAGAAAGTTGAGATTTGCAGGAGTCTGAATTTGCCACACTAAAAATCTGGTTGACTAAGGAAAGTAAGGAAGGAGCTTCAGCTGTCAGTGTCTATCTGGAAGGGATCTTCATTGCTGTTCTGAAGGTTTTCTTTTTCCTTTTTTTTTAAATTTTGTTTTTTTTTTGTAGTAGGCTGAAATTAGTTTGAGCACTGTGCCCTGTTTGCTGATTGGCATTTTGATTATAAAGGGAGAAAATTCAACACATGTACTAAGTTGAATCATAAGTTGAACAAGTTGAACTGGAAATTAGTATACATGTGTTAAGGCTTTTTATTCAGAGAATTCTATGATTTATATCACCATCAGCAATGCATGAAAATGTCTGTTTGTTTATACCCCTACATATTTCAATGTGTAATATGATAGCTAAAACTTTTATGTTATTGTTGTATAAATTTAGATTTAATTGAATGAAGGTGATTAATTTCTCATATGATTTTTATCTTATTTTTTTGTTTTAATATTTGCTAACCGGAGAAATATCAATAACCTCAGATATGCAGATGATACCACCATTATGGCAGAAAGTGAAGAGGAACTAAAAACCTCTTGACGAAGGTGAAAGAGGAGAGTGAAAAAGTTGGCTTAAAGCTCAACATTCAGAAAACTAAGATCATGGCATCTGGTCCCATCACTTCATGGGAAATAGATAGGGAAACAGTGGCAGACTTTATTTTTGGGGGTCCCAAATCACTGCAGATGGTGATTGTAGCCATGAAATTAAAAGACGCTTACTCCTTGGAAGGAAAGTTATGACCAACCTAGATGGCATATTAAAAAGCAGAGACATTACTTTGCCAACAAAGGTCTGTCTAGTCAAGGCTAGGTTTTTCTAGTAGTCATGTATGGATGTGAGAATTGAACTGTGAAGAAAGCTGAGCGCCAAATAATTGATGCTTTTGAAGTGTGGTGTTGGAGAAGACTCTTGAGAGTCCCTTGGACTGCAAGGAGATCCAACCAGTCCATTCTGAAGATCAGTCCTGGGTGTTTGGAAGGAATGATGCTAAAGCTGAAACTCTAATACTTTGGCAACCTCATGAGAAGAGTTGACTCATTGGAAAAGACTCTGATGCTGGGAGGGATTGGGGGCAAGGAGAAGAAGGGGACGACAGAGGATGAGATGGCTGGATGGCATCACCGACTCGATGGACATGAGTTTGAGTGAACTCCAGGAGTTGTTGATAGACAGGGAGGCCTGGCGTGCTGCGATTCATGGGGTCACAAAGAATCGGACACAACTGAACAACTGAACTGAACTGAACCTATTTGAAAGATGTATAATGAATTACCCCCAAACTTAGTAGCTTAAAACAATAAACATTTATGAGCTTAGAGTTTCTCTGGGTAAGGAATTCAGAGGTAGCTTCATTGGGTGCTTCTGGATTAAATACTCTCAAAATGCTGTAGTCAAGATGTTGCCTTGGGATAGAACGCTTGACTGGGGCTGGAGGATCCACTTCCATGATGACTCACTCATAGGACTATTAGCAGACAGCATTCTTTGCTGGTGGCTGTTGGCAAGAGGCTTTAGTTCCTCTCCAGGTGGAGTATCTTCATAGTATTGAAGTTGGTTTACCCAGAGCAAGTAATTCAAGATAACAAGACAGAATCCTCAATGTCTTTTGTGATTTTGCTTCAGATATCACAATCCATAAAATAATTTTAAAAGTTTACAATGGTAACAAAATTATGTTAACTTGAATTAAAACTAAAGCATATGCCTGAAACTGAATAAAAATTATAAAATTACATCAAAAGACATTAAAGGAGATTTAAATTAAGTGATTTTATATGTTCATAAAAAGACTCCGTAACAAAATTTTTATGTCTTCCTGTTTGGCCTATATATTTGACATAAGTCAACTGAAATGTTAAAAGATGGTAGATAGTAACAAGATATTAATTCTAAGATTAAGAGTTGTAAGAGTTGGACTTTAAAGAAGGCTGAGCGTCAAAGAATCGATGCCTTCTAGTTGTGATGTTGCAGAAGACTCTTGAGAGTCCCTTGGGCAGCAAGGAGTTCAGATCAGCCAATAAAGGAAATCAATCCTTTTACTCACTGGAAGAACTGATGCTGAAGCTCCAATCCTTTGGCCACCTAATGTGAAGAATAGACTCATTGGAAAAGACCCTGATGCTGGGAAAGATTGAAAGCAGGAGGAGAAGGGAACAACAAAGGATGAGATGGTTGGATGGGATCACCGACTTGATGGCCATGAGTTAGAGCAGACTCCAGGAGATAGTAAAGGACAGGGAAGCCTGGTGTGCTACAGTTCATGGAGTTGCAAAGAGTTGGACAGGATTTAGCGACTGAAAAACAAGTTCTAAAATGTATATCACAGAGGAAACTGCTAACAATAGCCTAGTTACTCTTGAAAAAGAATAAAAAAAAAAGAAGATTTTCCTTATCTGTTATCAAAGCTTCTGATAAAGCTAATATAGTATAACATTAAGCCAATGGCTGTATACACTGACACACAGAACAGATGACAGAATTTGGAAACATCAATTCAAACTAAAATTCAAAACTTAATTTTTTAAGAAATATTTTGGTTATCTTTCCTTTTTAAAAAACAATAATTATAGAAAAAGAATTGATGAATTTGATTACATTAAGATTAAGAATGTTTCTTCATCAAAAAGTAGAAAGATAAGTCACATGCTAGCAAGTGGATATGTGCAACATAAATAACTGACAAAATAACAATAGCTACAAAAATAAATGAACTGCCAAGGATAAAAATACCATATAAAATAATAGGCTAAAAACACGAATAGTTATGGCAGACCTGTGCTAGGGTGGCCCCTGCCAACATTCCTGCCTCCTTGTATTCAAGTATTGTGTAATCCCCTCCTTTTGAGTATGACCAGGGCCCATGAATTACTTCTAACCAACAGCATGTGGCAGAGGTGATGAAATGTCAGTCTCAGGATTATTTTGCATAAGATTGCTGGCAGACGTGCTGGAGACTTCTTGCATACTTAATGAAGTGTAAACTACCATTCTGAGAAAGTCCTTATGGCAGAGAAATGTTGGCATACTTTAGTAACTAGGATAACTTCTAGGGACTATAGGTATCTTCCCTTGACAGTCGTCAAGGAACGTAGGCCCTCGGTCCTATAGTCATATAAGATGAAGAACGCCAATAGTGCGGATGAACTTGGAAATGAATTCTTCCCCAGTTTTAAGTATCCAGGTGAAAATGCAGGTTGGCCTCATTTTGCATTGTGAAACTCTAAGCAGAGGAACTAGCCTTGCCTAGACTTGTGATCCACGGGAAAGCTGAGATAATTTTTTTTTTTTTTAATGACTTAAGTTTGTGATGAGTTGTTACACAGCTATAGGTAACTAATACAACATGTATTTTACTGAACTTGAAAAGCATATGACCAAAACAAATATACTTAATCTACTTAGTCATCAGAAAAATGCAAATCAGTATATTGAAAAAATGTAAACATCTGAAAATAACAAATGCTGATACAGAGTAAAGTAGAATTCAATTCATTTTCTTTGGATATTTAAATTTGTTCAATCACTTAGAAAATCAGTTTGAAATTTTCTTGGATAGTTGAGCAGTGGATTTTTTCTTAAAATGGAAGGATAAGGGGGCTGGACTAGGAAAAGAGGACATACATGAGACTAGGGAAAGAATATATAGGTAATGAAAGTTCTCATGCTTGTGCTGAGTGGCAACTGACAAGTGTTTGTTTTGTTATTATACTTTCATAATTTCTTATATGTTATATGTATTTTGAATATTTTATGAATGTTTTAAATGTTATATGGTGTAAAAATTATGAAGTGCAGTAGTAATAAAGAAATGCTTTAAAGTATTTTAAAATTTAAAGAGATTTTTAAAAAGAGACAAAGTTTGCTGTTGGAAAAATATCAAAACAAAATACCGACCCCTTCTGTCAATGTGTATGCACATGTGAGTGTGTGTGTTTGTGAGAGGATGAGAAAGAGAAAGTATTAGAAATCAGCAAAATTGTGATGTATGAATGATACCATGAAAATATTCTAATACCACCTTTCTCAGAAAATATATTTATGCAATAAAATTAAGATTCTTTTTCTAATTTCAGATAATATTTAATCTCCTATATTTGAAGCTTGATAGTCACTGCTCTTTGCACCTCAGAATTGTATGCTAATACTCCCTTGGAGATAAATACCATAACCATAATTTAAGATCTGAAAAAGTGTCATTTACTATTTTTTAAAA
This sequence comes from Bison bison bison, assembly GCF_000754665.1. Lineage (NCBI taxonomy): Eukaryota > Metazoa > Chordata > Mammalia > Artiodactyla > Bovidae > Bison > Bison bison. Next base: position 6,124,873 of record NW_011494923.1, on the reverse strand, counting down.
ATTGTGTCAGGTGACCTGCAGAAAATATATTAATTTACTTCTCTTTTTCATAAGAACATTCAGTGCTACTCAGAAGTAGATGATATGAATCTTAATATTATCACTATTAAGTAGAATGAAATATCGCATGACCAGAAATGATGTATCAAATGTTTATCAAGTTAATCTTTTAATTTTATTTTCTTTGTATAGTATATGATAATGAAATATTTCAGAATTCCAAAAATCCAGTCATACACAGCACTTTAGAATTGACCACATTAAATATTAAAATTGAGTCTTTGATACATTAAGAATGGCAAAATAAAAGTTTTGTTATTTGAAGTCAACTCCACTGACCCAGCAATTCTATTTTCCCACTGATTTTTTTCCAACAATTAAAAAATGATTTTTCAATGAAATATTTCATAAATGAATGGCAAATTTTTGTGTATATTTTTCATAGGTCTCCAAATTTATACACACACACATATCTATATATAAATGTATACAAATGTGTGTAGGCAAGTTTTATTTTTTTTCTATAAGGTGATTTTAAGTAAGACATGGCTACTAAAATAGGTGACTGTAATATTTTTGTAACCCTAAAAACAAAACAAAAAGCTAGAAGTGTCCTTGTATAACTTCAAGATCTGTTTGACTTTCAGGTAAAATCAAAGACTTTTCTATAGTTTATTCCCATTTTTATATTGAGCTTATTTTAGTCTCAGTAGAACTATGATATACTGTTCTCAGTGGAATAAGAAACAAGTAACATGGATGGCTTAATAGGGAATTTGACTTTGAATTTATTTCCTATTTAAGCTTCAAGAAATTTTCACAAAGACTGAAATGTTTTGGACTATTTTTAAAAGAACAAACAGAATTCTCCCTGCTCATACACTATCTACAGGCTAAAAAGCACTCTGACAGCTAAAAAAAAAATCTCTTTGAGATGGCAGAATGGAACCCTGAGTACAGTACTTCCTCTAGCATAATGTCATTGAACAGTTCTAAGTCCTTTGTTCTTTCTAAGCCTACTTTGAAAATGGAAAAGTTAAAGATGTGCATACGATATAATGGAATTCTTTGTGCCGTCTTTTATGAGAACAGGATATTTCATGATTGAAGAAATCCATGAAATTTTGCTATTGAAGGTCCATCCTTTTCTTTGAGTTTGAACATGGAACTAGGTTAGTTTTTTGTTCTTCCATGTATTGACAAATCCATTATCAATTCTCTTTTTGATGCTTATTTTTCTCTAATGTCTCTGTCAAAACAGATGCAACTTCTGAGTATAAGATAGACAGAAGGTGACTTTATTCATAACAAAAGAAGTAGATTAAACAGGAAGTGATTTGTCCAAAAAAAATATTTTTCACGTTTTAGAAAGTAACAAAAAAATTTTGTCAGTAGTCTTAATTCTAGAAAGATGTGATAATATCATTAAATATTTGTCAAATAAATTTTGGCTTATTACCTGGTTATTGCAAAGGAAGAGATTCTTCACATATCAGTTCACAAAACAATACATTTTAGAATATTCTCAAATAAAACATTTAACAGATGCCATGCAAAAATCAACACAACCCACTTTTTAAAGTTATTTTAAGTGACAGTTTAACCATGATTGCTCTCACTTTGTAAAATCTGACTTACAAATATAATTTTAAAAAAAGTTGTCTTGAATATGCTTTTAACATTTCTCCCAATTCCAAGTATGAAAGAATTTTGTTTTGAAAATTACTTGAAATAGTACAACTAATTACATTAATTTTATTATTCTAAGATTTTACTTTGTTGTTTTCACAGTCTTGATTTTAAGCATCATAAAGCCAAAGAACACCACTGTGCAGTCATTTCTAAGCTTGATTTTTCATTAAATCCCTGGAAAATGTGTGGCTCTGAAAAGGAATAGTTCAACTGAGACTTGGCATCTGTAACTAAGATTCAGATCAGATCAGTCGCTCAGTCGTGTCCGACTCTGCGACTCCATGAATCGCAGCATGCCAGGCCTCCCTGTCCATCACCAACTCCTGGAGTTCACCCAGACTCACATCCATCGAGTCAGTGATGCCATCCAGCCATCTCATCCTCTGTCGTCCCCTTCTCTTCCTGCCCCCAATCTCTCCCAGCATCAGAGTCTTTTCCAATGAGTCAACTCTACGCATGAGGTGGCCAAAGTATTGGAGTTTCAGCTTCAGCATCAGTCCTTCCAAACGAAATCCCAGGGCTGATCTCCTTCAGAATGGACTGGTTGGATCTCCTTGCAGTCCAAGGGACTCTCAAGAGTCTTCTCCAACACCACAGTTCAAGAGCATCAATTCTTTGGCACTCAGATCATTTGAGATTTTCATATTATTATGTTGCCATTTTTGTACAAGGCAATTACATAAAAGTATATTCTATTCCTACAGGTTTAACAAACAATTTTTTGTTGTCCAGTTGTTTAGTACATTTGAAAAGACAGTGAAAAACAAATGTCTTACCGTGTAACAGATACATGTTCTTGGCTGGCATAGATTAGAGGATTTATTGTACTAACTTGACCTAAGGCTAGATAGGACACAACATGATTTGTTAGTAATGATTCACTAATACAGTTCATTTACCAAACTATTAGCAAATATTCCAAGATAGGAGTGCAGATGTAGTTTCCTCACAGATTGAAGTTATATTTTTTCTAAAGTATTACCCACAGCTTGACATGATGTAAACTTATTCCATAAAGACAATATGTTGCTATTTGAATTTTGCATGGAATATCAACTAGATCAAGGAATAGCATTTGTTGTTCAATCACCCAGCTGTGTCCGACTCTTTGTGACCCCATGGACTGCAGCACGTCAGACCTCCTTGTCCCTCACCATCTCCCAAAGTTTGCCCAAGTTCATGTCCATTGCACTGGTGATGCTATCCAGCCATTTCATCCTTTGACACCCTCTTCTCCGTCTGCCCTCAATCTTTCCCAGCATCAGGGACTTTTCCAATGAGTCAGCTGTTTGCATCAGATGACCAAAATACTGGAGTGAGGAAGAGCATGGTATAGCTTAAATTCTATCTTGGTAGGCAAAATACATGACTAAACTGGGATGAAAGATTAAAAGTCCCTGTATCAAGAACAATTTAAAATGATACAAAAATAGTGAGACTCAGATATAGTTTTGGATTAGACTGCTACTCATCAGTTTGTTTTCTTCTTTTTTGTTCTGCTTCTCCAGTTCCTTATGCACTATCTTATCTTTCAACTGCTGTATTTGTAAGTCTTAAATTCCAGTATTTATTAGTTTTGTTGTCTAAAGTTACCCTTAAATGCCCCCTAATTGTGTGGCTCTTTTAAAGCTTTTCTGGACCTGATCAATCTTTCCCCAAGAGTTGTTAGATTTTTATTCATAGCTGATGCTAAAAAAATTACCTGGAGTTTAAATGATAGGTGAATTCTTTTAATGCCCTATTGCATATTAACATATTCCTAATAATTAATATGAAAAAGGATATTTAAGAAAATTATGTTTCATCTGTATGTTGTTGGCATTTGTTGGATATAGTATAAATCACAAATAGAAAGATTTCTGGGATTATATGGATACCTTGATTAAAACATTGAAAATACTAGCAACTATAATATAACTCCTGGGTGATAACATTAAATTATTCTAATGAGTGATTTAAAAGTTAATTGACTACTTTTATAACAGTAACAAATGGAAAAAGATATTACATTGCCTGAACATTTTTCAAAAAATTAATGAGGCAATAAGAGCTATGTAAAGCAGGTAATCACTTGTTAATTGATCTGTTATTAGGATTATATTAAACCTGGAGTAATATATTTGCTTCCAGATATCTTTAAAATGGACAAGGTGGTCACACCCTTCCTGAAAAATCTAGGCAGTTGCTTAGGTAACCATTTAGCCATTTATTACGATAGGGAGAGGAGTTGACAGATCATTAGTGAAATAAATAAATGATCTCTGTGAACTCATATCTATCTACATGTACTGACTGTCTTGTGATGTGAGAATACATTATAGCCCTCAATAGGCATGCCTCCAAAGTGTTTGATGGGAAGAGTGTTATGCTGGGGAAAATAAATGCAAAGAAAAATTACCACCCTGTGAGAATTAATTTGCTTTGATTTCACTTGAAAACTTCCAGATATATTCAGCAGGATTCCTTAGTGAAGCCCACATGTGAGTTAGCTAGTAGGATGAATGGAATAACTCACCTTTCAACATTACTTTGTTGGCATCCTTCAAACATTAAAAACTATTAGGACCCATTATAGTGTCTTTACCCCTCTCCCACCCCAACTTCATATTTTAGACCTAATTATTTCTATGAACAAGGCTATGTTTTCAGATATGGCAGTTATAAAAGATTCAAACTCATCGACACACCAGTGTCACTTTTCTTTCATCATATAATTTATGGGGAATATCTTTCTTCTCAATCCTTCACTTGAAATTTGAAGTATGTTTTTTGGTGACCTCTTCTTTTCATACACTTTTCAGAAATACTTCCCCCATAATTTTCACATAAAACAAAAATAACCCTTTTTATTGGTCTGTTTTAAAGCTTGACGTAAGAGCCATAAGATCTGACCTGTCCAAATCAGACATGCTGTCTTCTTTCACCCTAACAAACAAGAACATATTAATCATGTAGTGAACCAATAAAGATGAATGCCTGATTAACTCCCCGGCTAGAATTAATTACAATGGAAGCAATCGTTCTTACAACCTAAATTAGAGCTTGTAAATGATATGGGTAGTCAATGAATTACTGCTTCTGATATGGTGTTAAAAAATGTGTACTAGATATATCTTATTCCTACCAATAACAGGTTATCCAGTGGTTATGAGATTCACATTTCTAACATAAACTAATGTATAATTATACTAGCCATTTTTATTAACATTGAAATGAGTCAGACTTACGGGTTTTTATTTTACCTCCTGTAGGCAAGTTAGCTATACTGTTAATTATTACTGATTTTTGTCCCTAATTATTTAAAGTCTAAGATGTTGATGTGTCAGACTGAACCTGCAGTATTAGAATATTGCATGATATATCATAAAATAAGAGGTACCAGTCATTTGGAATAATTTTTTCCTGTGTTTCAAAAACTATTTTAATTTTCTCTTCCAGTAGATTCTTCCCTACATCTTTTTTCATGAGGATGTTACTTAGTTCAAAGAGAGAAGCATGTTTATTGATTTTTCTGGACATTTAACATTGCAGTCCTTTGTGGAAATAGTGAAGAAAATTTCTCACTAGATACCTTTTCTATTGTATGATTTTTTTCTTAACTTTCTAAAGTAAAATAAATATATATGGTCTTCCCTGGTGGCTCAGACAGTAAAGGATCTGCCTGCAGTGCATATTTCTCAACATTTTAACAAAGACTTTGAAACTCAAAGTGAAAGTGAAAGTCGTTCAGTCGAGTCCGACTCTTTGCGACCCTGTCGACGTCCAAGGAATTCTCTAGGCCAGAATACTAGAGTGGTAGCCTGTCCGTTCTCCAGGGGATCTTCCCAACCCAGGGATTGAACCCAGGTCTTTTTCATTGCAGGTAGATTTTTTACCAGCTGAGCCACAAGGGAGCTAAGAATACTGGAGTGGGTAAAGGGGAATAACAATTAGTCTGTACATGTACTTATGTAGAATGTATATTTGAATTTTTTTATTTAGTGATTTAGAGAATTTGAGATCAATAGTCATCAAGGTTCAAGAATTTATGGACATGAGCACAATTTGTTGTGAATATATATATGTTCTGTACCTAGTTATTCTAACTTTAACCTTACAAAAGCTTTCCACTCAAAGTTGTTTTAGACTTGCAAGCTTAAACATTTTAAATATTAGTGTTTTGCAGTGATTTCCTCTTCTGATGATCGGGCACTAGATAACTAGTACCTATGCTTAAAATTCAATAAAATATATAACAAAACAATTTCATTGTAGACATATTAGTTATATCTTGTGGTATAGCAAGCTAACCCAAAACTTAATGGCTTAAAACAGTAACAATTTATTTAGCTTATGATTTTATGGGTTAGAAATTTTGAGTGTCATTTTGCAATGAACCAGGTTTATCTGAACTCATATATCTTTAAGACAATGTTCCTTGTAGTTGCTTGGTTTACTTGCCTTGTTTGGAAAGGCTGGAATGACTGGGGTCTCTCTCCTTAGTCTTTTATTGCCCAGCAGAATAGCCTGAGCTTGCTTGTATGTTGGTTGGTTGTAAGGCTCCTTTAAAAGCATTCTAACCTAAATCCTCAACCCCAGCCATTCTGTGGGTAGAGAGATTGGCTCACTTTGCTGCCTGGGTTGGGGTGGAGTGGTCTGTTTCACTAATGTTTACATGATACTTCTTTGATGGAATTTGGGTCACATGCTTTATTACTGCTAAGCATGGGGCCCTGAGACTTATTACTACTGAGCATGGGGACTTCCCTCATGGCTCAGATGGTGAAGAATCTACCTGAAATGCAGTAGACCTGGGTTTGATTCCTGGGTTGGGAAGAGCTCCTGAAGAAGAGAATGGCTACCTGTTCCAGTATTCTTGTGTGCAGAATTCCATGGGCAGAGAAGCCTGGCAGGCTACAGTCCATGGGATGGCAAAGTGTAGGACACGACTGAGAGACTAACGCTTTCACTTTTCATGAGGCCTCAGAATTTTGACAGCATTGGCTATCTCCCTGGGGTGTACTGAGTTTAGGTTAGTTTAGTTTAGGTTTGTCTTGTCACCACTCTTAGGGGTTTCCCTGGTGGCCCCTAATTAAGGGCAGGGAACATCTTCATCTATCTTCTCTTTTATCTGAGAAATTCTATGTCTATGCATCTATATACAGTCAGAATTTTTTACACAGAAATTTATTGGGGAGAGCAAAACAGAGTGGGCTCTGTCTTCTTTAGGTTTCCCATTCTTTTTTGGATGTTCTTTTTCCTCCATTATCATTTTGCATTTATTGATGTCTACATCTACGGGAGCTTCTTAAAAAAAAAAAAAAAAAAGAGGGATGGAATGGTGTCTGTTCTTATCTGACTTATGACACTCGATTTGAACTTCTCCAGTTAATATATGAAAACTGGAAAAGGTCAGAACTTTTTTTTTTTTTTAAATGGGAGACTTAGACTGAATCTTGCAAGTACAATCACTAACAAAGACAAAACTCTGCTACAGCGTTAAGAAACTCTGAACTCTGGAGAAGGCAGAAAACCATGAAGATATACTACAGGCAATTATCTGACTTCATGATAAAAGGGTTATGTGAGAGTGGTTTAACAGTGGTGCGAGACATATATCATCTGTCATGGGAAATGGATCCTGAACTTATATATACTCACATTTTAAAATTAGAAATCAGAAACTAAAGTTTCTAATGAGAAATCTTTATTTTCCTTTTTCCCACCTTCCTGTTTAACTTTTCTCAGCCCTCAGAGTGCTCTCAAAAGGCCTAATAACTACAGTGGTTAATCTTAGAAAATGTTTTTCATTGAAAAAGGAGGTGTTTAGAAAAAAAAAATCAATCTATTGTTCTATTTAAAACTTTATTATGCTCTATAGAGATATATTTTAAATCCCAATAAAGACTGGGATTTCTCAATTTTGAATGTAAGTTGAAAATATGAGTGAAAATATACTAAGTAACAGAGAAGCTGAGTTTCACACTATTTCTTGAAGAATTCATAGTGTTTCCATAGATGAGAGCTCCGTTCTTTGTTTTTTTACTCCTAATAAAACATAAAGACATCTTAAAAAATTATTATTATGAATCATAAACAATTTTACTATATCTTAGAGGGATTATATTATAAACTAAAAGTGATTTTCATTTGGTTGGAGTTTATATAACTTTACAAAGAAGTTTAAAATAAATATGCTTTAAACAAATTCAGCATTTGGAGATATAATAAATTTGGAGATTATCACTTATATTTATAGAAAATTTTCACCAAGGTATTTATATTGAATGCTGTAGTGTGTCACCTAGATCTCACTTCAGGAATCAGTTCCCCTAATGACACAAGAGTTACTATTCATAGCTAATTCTACCCTCAGGAATTGCTCTCAGACAAAGGAATTTGTCTCACACATGCTTATCTTCCCTGAAGCATATATCTTGATTGAATCCTGTTGGGAATAATCTATGTGGTCCCCTTGTGTTTTTTGGATATGACTGTGAACCGTTGCAACTTCAGAAGTCTCATAGAATTGATTGTCTCTTGTTAAAAGAGCATTGTAGCTTAGATTTTTCCTTGGTCCATTCCTACTTGCCTTACTCCTCCATGGGTGTTACTCTCAATCACATTAAATTTCTTGAATTCAAACTCTATCCCAGGTTCTGCTCCACAGTAAATGAAACCTAAGAGTTGGTACCCAAATTTGGGTGGTCTAAGGAAACAGATTCTGAAAGATTTTGGAGCTTGATCACCTGCCAGTCAGATGGCAATGCATACTTCATTATGTGTGATGATATATATCAAGACATATTCCGTGATATGATGTAATTGTGCGATTTGTCAAATTTTTACCAACAATGAACTAAGATACACACCAGTAGAAGGGAAGGCATTGATGGGTGCAATAACTGATTGAGAAACTCAGTCAGTCAATCAGTTCAGTCACTTCATTGTGCCTGACTCTTTGTGACACCACGGACTGCACTATGCCAGGCTTCCCTGTGCATCACCAACTTCTGGAGTTTGCTCAGACTCATGTTCATCGAGTCAGTGATGCCATCCAACCATCTCATCCTCTGTCATCCCCTTCTCCTCCCACCTTCAATCTTTCCCAGCATCAGGGTCTTTTCTAATTAGTCAGTTCTTTGCATCAGGTGGCCAAGGTATTGGAGCTTCAACTACAGCATTAGTTTTTCCAGTAAATATTGAGGACTGGAGATCAAACTAGCTAATCCTAAAAGACATCAGAGAAGCTCAGAGCAGGCAGTAAATATAGGACAATAGAATTGAATGGCTGCTGCTGAATGTCATCAATTTACTGGGAAAGACAAAAGAGTAGGCTATCAATCACCAATTTAAAGTGAAATGTGAAAACCAGAGGATCTCCTCTGTAGAACCTGAAGAGACTTTCATTCCCTACAGCCAGATGTAAAAAGCAGAAGACCAGACCCAGGACTTAATTATAAGAAGATCAGAGCTTTAGAGAAGACTGAATTATCAGCTTGAGCAAATATGCTATGCCAAGGTTAAGGTGTTGATTGGGAAAGAGTGAGACCCCTCTTTTCTCCTCCAGCTTTATTGTGATAGAATTACATACAGCATTTATGTGGGCAGGTCAGGAAGCAACAATTAGAATTGGACATGGAACAACAGACTGGTTCCAAATAGGAAAAGGAGTACATCAAAGCTGTATATTGTCACCCTGCTTATTTAACTTATATGCAGAGTACATCATAAGCAACACTGGGCTGGAAGAAGCACAAGCTGGAATCAAGATTTCCAGGAGAAATATCAATAACCTCAGATATGCAGATGACACCACCCTTATGGTAGAAAGTGAAGAGGAACTAAAAAGCCTCTTGATGAAGGTGAAAGAGGAGAGTGAAAAAGTTGGCTTAAAACTCAACATTCAGAAAATGAAGATCATGGCATCTGGTCCCATCACTTCATGGCAAATAGATGGGGAAACAGTGGAAATAGTGTCAGACTTTATTTTTCTG
>NW_011494923.1:6103721-6115105 GCF_000754665.1 Bison bison bison | reverse complement strand
AATCACTGCAGATGGTGACTGCAGCCATGAAATTAAAAGACGCTTACTCCTTGGAAGGAAAGTTATGACCAACCTAGATAGCATATTGAAAAGCAGAGACATCACTTTGCCATCAAAGGTCCATCTAGTCAAGGCTATGGTTTTTCCAGTGGTCATGTATGGATGTGAGAGTTGGACTGTGAAGAAGGCTGAGTGCTGAAGAATTGATGCTTTTGAACTGTGGTGTTGGAGAAGACTCTTGAGAGTCCCTTGGACTGCAAGGAGATCCAACCAGTCCATTCTGAAGGAGATCAGCCCTGGGATTTCTTTGGAAGGAATGATGCTAAAGCTGAAACTCCAGTACTTTGGCCACCTCATGCGTAGAGTTGACTGATTGGAAAAGACTCTGATGCTGGGAGGGATTGGGGGCAGGAGGAGAAGGGGACGACAGAGGAATGGATGGCTGCATGGCATCACTGACTCAATGGATGTGAGTCTGAGTGAACTCCAGGAGTTGGTGATGGACAGGGAGGCCTGGTGTGCTGCGATTCATGGGGTTGCAAAGAGTTGGACATGACTGAGCGACTGAACTGAACTGAAGGTGTACAGCATGATGATTTTGATATACATATATATTACAAAATGATTTCCATGATAAGTTAATACAGCCACACATCACACAATTATTTGTTTTTATGGTAAGAATTTTTAAGACCTACTTCTTAGCAACTTCCAGGTATACAATGCAGTATTGCTAATTATAGTTACCCAGTTATGTATTAGATCCCCATTACTTATTACCATTTTAACTGGGAGCTCATACCCTTTGACCAATCACCAATATACTCTCTGTTTCTTTGAATTTATTTTTTTCCCAGGATTCCACATATATAAATATATAATATCATACAGAGTTTATATTTTTCTATATAATTATTTTACCTAACATTATGCATTCAAGATTCAACACATGACAGAATTTCCTTCATCTTTTTTATATTTGATTTCTTCATTGACCCATTGGTGTTTCAGTAGCATGGTGTTTACTCTCCATCTGCTTGTATTTTTCCTGTAATTGATTTCTAGTTTCATATAATTGTGGTTGCAAAAAATGCTTGATATAATTTATAGCCTCTTAAATTTGTTGAAATTTGTTGGGACTTGTTTTATGGCTCAGTATGTGATCTGTTCTGGAAAATGTTCCATGTACACTTGAATGTGTATTCTATTGTTTTTGGATGGAATGTCCTATAACTTTTAAGTCTAGCTTGTATATTGTGTCCATTAGGATCTCTGTTACCTTACTGATGTTTTTCTGTCTGGATGACCTGTTCATTGATGTAAGTGGGGTATTATAGTCCCTTACTATTATCGTGTTACTATCAATTCCTCCCTTTATGTCTATTAATATTTGCTGTATATATTTATTAACATATGTTCCTCTTTTGCTTTGACCTTTTTATCATAATGTAAAGCCCTTCTTTGTCTTTGGTTATAGGCTTTGTTTTTAAAGTCTGCTTTGTCTGATATGAGTATTGCTATCCCAGCTTTCTTGTCATTTTCATTTGCATGGGATATCTTTATCCATCCCCTCACTTTTCCTCTGAAGTGAGTCTCTTGTAAGCAGCATAGATACAGATGAGTCTTGTAGTGTTTTGTTTTTATTCATGAACTCTTTGTCTTTTGATTGAAACATTTACTCCATCAATTGACATTTGAAATGATTATTGATAGGAATGTATTCATTTCCATTTGTTAATTGTTTCCTGGTTGTTTTTGTAGTAGTTTTCTGCTCTAGTCTTACAGTTTCTTCACTTGTGCTTGATTTTCTTTATTGGTATGGTTGCTTTCCTTTCTCTCTAATTTTGTGTATCTATTGTAGATGTTTGATTTATCATTACCATGGGGGTCATATATATTGATCTATATCTACTTATTTTAAACTGATAGTCATTTAATTTCAAACATTTTCTAAAAGATCTATGATTTTTTACTCCCTAACATTTTGTGCTTTTGATGTCATACTTTATATCTTCATGCTTATTCTTTAGCTATTTATTATAGTTGATTTTGAAATTTTTGTGTTTTAATCTTTGTACAAGCTTATTTAAGTGGTTGATCCACAGCCTTTACTATATATATTTGCTTTCACTAGTGAGGTTTATTCCCCTTCTATAAATTCTTCTTTGTTGTGGCCTTGTCTTTGCCATTAAAAAAATCCTTTAATGTTTATTTTAGTGTCAGTTTAGTATTTATGAATTCTCTTAGTTTATGTTTGTCTGAGAAGTTCTTTATCTCTTCTTCAATTCTGAATAATAGTCTTGCTGAGGAGAGAATCCTAGTTTGTAGATTTTTCTCTTTCAGTACTTTAAATATATAATGACATTCTTTTCTTGCCAGCTGAGTTTCTGCAGAAAAATCAGCTGATAGCCATATTTAGTTCTCTTGTATGTGACTGTCTTTCTCTTGCTGTATTTAGAAATCTCCCTTTATCTTTAACTTTTGCTATTTTAACTATGATAGACCTCTGTGGCGTAAGTCTCTTTGGGTTCATCTTATAGGTCTCTTTGGGTTCATCTTATTTGGGACTCTTGGTGATTCCTGTACCTTAATGTCATTTTCATTCTTCAGGTTTAGAAAGTTTTCAGCCATAATTTCATCACGTACATTTCACCCTCCTCGGTCTCTCCCTTCTCCTTCTGGGATCCTTATAAAGAAGTTGTCTCAGTGATTCCTTAGACTCTTCTCACTTTTTTAAAATTTGTTTTTCTTTTTGCAGTTCTGATTGGTTGATTTCTACTGTTTTATCTTCCAGATCATGAAAAGACCTTATGCTTTCTTTTTTTATCACCTAGTCTTCTATTCATTCCTTCTAGTGGGTTTTTTACTCCAATTCTTATATTCCTCAGCTATGACTGGCTCTTTTTTTTATATTTTCTAGTTCCTTATTAAAATTCTCACTATGCTCATCTATTATTTTTCGTAATTCAATTAGCAGTTTTATTACTAATGTTTTGAACTCTGTCTTTGGCAAATCATTACCTTTGTTTCATTACTTGTTTCTTTAGGTTTTTTTTCCTGTTCATTCACTTGAACAAATTCTTCTGTGTTCCCATTTTTGCTTAACTTTCTCTGACTTTGTGAAAATAGAAGAAACAGTTACATATCCTGGCCTTGAAGGGGTAGCTTTGTGGGAAGCTTCCCTATGAAGTCTGTATGTGTCCCATGGCCGTGGTGGGAGAGCTGAATCTTAAATAATCATTGGTTACATCTTCCCCCTGTGTGCTGGCAGCTGTCACCTTGGCGGGAGGTGGGGCTGGAAATGTAGGAGCTAGAACCAAAGCCAAGTGTGAGCTGGGGTTTTTGCTATGCTCCGTGGCTGTCACTACCCTATCAAGAGTGAGTTTGGGTTCTAAGTTGCTACAGCAAAAACCCTGAGGGTCAGGTCTGAACTAGCTCTGTTCCCTCTAAGTATGAAGCAATGACACAGTGTGAATCCTGTGCAAGCACGGAAAAGGAAAGCTATGTCAGAGTGCAACTAATCCTCTTACCCTTTTTATTGGCCTGTCTTGGTCTCTGTGGTCCAGGGGTATGCTTCAGCCTTATCACTGGGTTCTGGGATTTTCACAATGGTGTTTTGTATATAAATAGTTTCTAGTTTGTCTTCTCATGAAGGGGACTGAAATTGGGAATGACCTATTTTGTCATCCATATGACATCACTGTCCTCCTCTCCCCAAAATCTTGAGATGAAAAAATCTGTGTCAGTGCACTTGGGAAACTTTCAACCAGAGATGTTTCTGTATTGATTAATTCTTTAGAAATAGTCTATCCTTTTATATTAAAAGTCAGTCTTTTTCCATTCCTTGAAGACAATGTTATTTTCTGTCTTGAAAGACAATGTACGTTTCACCTTCTTAGATTTACTCTAATCCCAGTCCTGGCCAGAAACTAAAAACTAAGATTAACTGACAGTAAAGTCTGGACAGATACATGCTAAGTTTGCTAAAAAAGAAAGAGAACGACATACCAAAGGAAAGACAGGATTTATTAATTTAGTAGTAGTGGCAGGAATTGTGTATGCATGGGATTGGAGCTTGAAGGAGCTAGACCAATTGCAAGCACTCTCCCATAAAAATACAGGTTATATATTTTGACGAGGATGAGAGAAGACAGTACTAACACACTGCTAGATGGGCTTTTGGAAGTTGGAGAAAGTGATAGCTCTCCCTAAGTGAGATATAAATACAAAAACTAAAATGGCATATAGTGGAAGAAAAGATAAAAATAAAGAGGCAAAGAATTGCCTACTGGAGTAGATAAACTGCATAAGGCCTGCAAACTCACTAGCTGACTATGTTCTGCAGGAGCCTGGAGGACATTCTGCTTTCCTCAGTAAGTTGAAAGTTTCCCACATTGTTATGAAGATCAGTATTGACTGTCCTCTGAAATTCAGGACTGATGGCCAGTACATGACACTACATGACACTAGAAAGAGAAAAAGTGTTGACATTAACATCTAAGGACTGGAATATATCTGACAAAATGGAAAATACAGAATTCTGAAATAATATAAGGGAGGTGTTAGTGCAGCAATGTCAGAGTGGCAGCCAGGGGTGACTCATGTGAAAATATAGAGATACTTGTTAGAACATGGTAAGCTTGGTAAACATAAATGAGTAGCTGACAAAGATATTGAATTTTTTAATTTTAATCAAAGGAATTCAAGGATGGATTATCAAGAGGCTGAAAGTTTTTGCCTCTGTCAGTTCAGTTCAGTTTAGTCACTCAGTCGTGTCCGACTCCTTGCAATCCCATGAATTGCAGCATGCCAGGCTTCCCTGTCCATCACCAACTCCCGGAGTTCACACAAACTCATGTCCATCGAGTCAGTGATGCCATCCAGCCATCTCATCCTCTGTCGTCCCCTTCTCCTCCTGCCCCCAATCCCTCCAAGTATCAGGGTCTTTTCCAATGACTCAGCTCTTCACATCAGGTGGCCAAAGTATTGGAGTTTCAGCTTCAGCATCAGTCCTTCCAATGAACACCCAGGACTGATCTCCTTTGGGATGGGATGGTTGGATCTCCTTACAGTCTAAAGGACTCTCAAGAGTCTTCTCCAACACCACAATTCAAAAGCATCAATTCTTTGGTGCTTAGCTTTTTTCATGGTCCAACTCTCACATCATACATGACCACTGGAAAAACCATAGCCTTGACTAGATGGACCTTTGTTGGCAAAGTAATCTCTCTGCTTTTTAATATGCTATGTAGGTTGGTCATAACTTTCCTTCCAAGGAATAAGTGTCTTTTAATTTCTTGGCTGCAATCACCATCTGCAGTGATTTTGGAGCCCCCAAAATAAAGTCTGCCACTGTTTCTACTGTTTTCCCACCTATTTCCCATGAAGTGATGGGACCAGATGCCATGATCTTCATTTTCTGAATGTTGAGCTTTAAGCCAACTTTTTCACTCTCCTCTTTCACCTTCATCAAGAGGCTTTTTAGTTCCTCTTCACTTTCTGCCATAAGTGTGGTGTTATCTGCATATTTGAGGTTATTGATATTTCTCTGGGCAATCTTGATTCCAACTTGTGCTTCTTCCGGCCCAGCGTTGCTCATGATGTACTCTGCATATAAGTTAAATAAGCAGGGTGACAATATACAGCTTTGATGTACTCCTTTTCATATTTGGAACCAGTCTCTTGTTCCATGTCCAGTTAAGTTCTAGATAACATAGACCAAAGGAATGGCCAGTTTTCCAGGAGAAGGAACTTGGAAAGCAAATGTACCATGCGATAAAGATATGAAGTCCTTACAAGCATGCATGCTCAGTCATGTCTAACCCTTTGCAACTTCATGGACTGTAGCTCACCAGGCTCCTCCTTGGCTGATTTCCCAGCCAAGAATACTGAAGAGGGTTGCCATTTTTTCCTCCAGGGGATTGTCCCTACTGAGAAATAGAACCCATGTCTGTCTGTGTCTCCTGCATTGCAGACAGATTCTATACCACTGAGCCACCAGGAAAGCTCAAAGTCCTTACACAAAGGGCCATTTACTTGGATAACCATGCACTGGGTAATGGTAAATAGTGTTATCACTAACCAACTGTGTGAAGGTGGATGACTTAAGTTTCCCAGGGATAAGAGTTGATTCATCTTTTACTTGAGGGGGTTATTCTAGGTGATTGATCTTTAAATATCTTGAAACTTGGGAAGTTAAATATTTTTCTTGTTGCCATGTTTTTATACATTAAATGACATTGCAACTTGGGTTACAAGGTTACTGGATAGGAAGAAAAAGTACTAAAGGAATATTTGAATCTTATAAGGTAGGATCTTGGTCACTCGGAAAGTAGGTGCAGGTTGTATGAACATTGTTTAATAATGCTAATAAAACAAAATAAAGGCTTCCTCATGACAGATGATTTGCAACAGACCATGTAACAATGATGTGAATAATTCATTACCTTCTTCAAGCCTTTGCAATATTTGTGATATGAGGATTTGTAGACATGATTTAATTCATGATTTCTTCATTCAGCAATTACTCATTGAGTGTCTATTTTGTGTCCAGACTATACTGGGCCCTGGGGACACAGAAATTAATAAGATAAAATCTCAATTCTTAAATAGCTCAGAGTCTACTAGGAAAAACAGACATATACATAAATATTACGATGCAAAAGATTTGGTATAATAGAGTATAAACAGAATGCTGCTGATGAATTTGGTAATGACCTCATGTGGACAGGATGCATTTCTACTACAAAGACTGACTGTCACTCAGTTTGAGTATATCTGCATTATAACAAAGGTGATTCCCATCATTCTATCATAAATCAGCAAGGCATTTCCTTAAAATCAACAATTGCTGTAGCTATTTATATCAGCTCTGCAGTTCTGCTGGGATATCATAAACCCTTTTTCTTTCAGGAGATCTTATTTAGCATCTATTTTAACCTTAAATATCACAGAAAGAATTCTTACTGGGAAAAAAGGGAAGACTGTAAATTGAAAACAGAAGTTCTTAAATTAGAGTTATGACTCCAATCTGGGCCACTCCCAAGAACCTCAAGGTGGCAGAGGGGAAAGGTTGCAGAAATGAAGGGAAAGAGTAAGCTATTTGGGGGTGGAGGGGGGGAAAGGCTGCAAAGCAAGTAAGGAATTGTTTTATGGCTACAAATAGGTAGCATAATATATGACGTTAATTTCTACAACTATCCTACTGATACTTTGGAGTGAATAATGTCAGATTCATGATCTCCAAAGAAGATTTACCTTTGGGATCAGGGACCAGGCTTGATCACTCAGAGCTTTTTTGTGGTAGAAGTTTTGTTACAGTGAAAAAGGATACAGAAAGCTTCTGACAGACATCAGAAGGGGCCTTATATATACTTTAACTGGACCCACTCCCACAACATAGATCTTAAATTAACAAGATTAGAACTAACAATAGAAAGATCTTACCAAACCCACTCAAACAAGTCTTAAGATAACAAGATTAATCAGAAGGTTCTTGTTAAGAAAGAAAAACATGTCCTCAAGCAATATACATTGTGTTATATAATCATTCAGTTCAGTCCCTCAGTCTGGTCCAACTCTTTGTGACCCCATGGACTGCAGCACACCAGACTTCCCTGTCCATCACCAACTCCTGGAGCTTACTCAAACTCATGTCCATTGAGTTGGTGATGCCATCCAACCATTTCATCCTCTGTCATCCCCTTCTCCTCCTGCCTTCAATCAGTAGTACAGAGCTTAAGGAAAAACATACCCTTGAGCAAGATGAGTTGTTTTGTTGGTTAATCATTAGCTCTGGGTTTAAAGAAAGTTAGTCTTAAAGATTGTTGTCATAACAACTCAGAGTTTAAGAAAAATCTATGTGACTAAGACAAAACAATGTAGAAAAAAAGTTTGTCCCTTTCTCCTCGAGGGCCCTGGACTCCTTCCTCCTTGAGGGCCCTGGACTCCTTCCTCCTTGAGGGCCCTGGACTCCTTATCAACCTACCTAAGAATTAACTCTCTCACTACATTTCATTCTTCCTCTTCTAAACCAATGAACCATATGGTCATTCTGTTAACTCAAATGCAGAAGCTTCCTGAGGTCAACAATTCTCTCTATAATTTTCTAAATTCAGACTCCACTGGGGAACTAATGCTCAGGGACATAATGGGGGTGATAGTGGAGAGGCTGGGTCTGTGAGGAGAGGAGGATACAGTCTAGCAAATTCATGACTGCTTTTAGGATTACCAAAGGAGGAAAGGGAGACTATCTTAGGTGAAAGTGAAAGTGAAGTCGCTCAGTCATGTCCGACTCTTTGCAACCCCATGGACTGTAGCCTACTAGGCTCCTCTGTCCATAGGATTTTCCAAGCAATAGTACTGGAGTGGATTGCCATTTCCTTCTCCAGGGGATCTTCCCAGCCCAGGGATTGAACCCAGGTCTCCTGCATTGTAGACAGACACTCTACTGTCTGAGCCACCAGGGAAGTCCATCTTAGCTGAAAGGTATTATAGGTCAGCATATCTAAAAGTCACAGAAAACACTATACATCATGCCAACCCATGATTGTGAGAGTAAAACCTGGTAAGAAAAAATTAATTTATGTTTTGAAATATGTACCTATGGATTAACCAATTCACAACATTGATTGACTCTACAAGTAGTTTTATTTAAAAAAATTCATATTGAAATTTTTTCTAAAAAATAAAAGTTATATGTACCAGGTACATTAAAGTCAAGTTTAAAAGAAATCTCCTTTATATTGATTATCTGTACATCAAAAATAACATGATTATTTTTGTATACTACTGCTAAGTCACTTCAGTCGTGTCCGACTCTGTGCAACCCCATAGACGGCAGCCCACCAGGCTCCCCCGTCCCTGGGATTCTCCAGGCAAAAACACTGGAGTGGGTTGCCATTTCCTTCTCCAATGCATGAAAGTGAAAAGTGAAAGTGAAGTCGCTCAGTCGTGACCAACTCTTAGTGACCCTATGGACTGCAGCCTACCAGGCTCCTGCATCCATGGGATTTTCCAGGCAAGAGTACTGGAGTGGGGTACCATTGCCTTCTCCATATTTTTGGTATACATATATTTTAATTCATTTATATCTCTAATCCTTAGTTATTAACATTTTTCTGAAAATCACTTTAATTTTCCTATTACTTGCTTAATTATAATTCCCCATATTCATATCTTTAAGTGATTTCTCTATAAATCAGATTATGTTGAATTGAGGAAATACTCTTTCTACTGGTACAGAGGTGCACGCAAGGTTGATGAACATTTTGTTCAGTGGAAGCTATTCTCAAACTCTAAGCTTTTTCACGTTGAAATTTGTGCTTATTGCAGACCAAGTATTTTCATAGGTAATGTGTTTTAAATCCAATGAAAACCCTTTCTTTGAAATACATTTTTGAAGATAAAACTTGTCAGATTAAGTTTTTACTTATTTATGTTCATCTAAATGATTTGTCAAATTCACATACACAGTTTTTTAGGAAACTAATTTTTATTCTGTTTTAGTCCCTCATAAATTTTCAAATGAAGCTCCATCAAAAAATCATTTTCATGAATTATAAGATATATTCTGAATCACAAATACAGAATTTTCAAAATTATATATACTATTTGTATTTTCATCTTTTAATGTGTTCAGTTCTTCCCGTGATTTCACAGGGGTAAATTTTACTGTCTGTCTACTTGTAAGTTTTTGTTCAGTCATTTCAGTTTACTAAAAATTTTACAATGGGAGATTTTTGGTGATCCATTGTCTAAGATCATTTTGGCTGTTGTAATAAAATATCACAGACTAGATGGCTTAAATGGAAAAATAGTTATTTTTCATGGTTCTGAAGTCTGGGAAGTCCAAGATCAAGGTGCAGATTTGATCTCTGACAATCCGTTCCTAGTTCATAGATGACAGTCTTATTGCTGTGTCCTCACATGACCAAGAAAGAGCTCTTGGTCTCTTTTAAAGGACCAATATATCAATAACCTCAGATATGCAGGTGACACTACCCTTATGGCAGAAATTAAAGAATAACTAAAGAGCCTCTTGATGAAAGTAAGAGAGGAGAGTGAAGAAGTTGGCTTAAAACTCAACATTCAGAAATCTAATATCATGGCATCCAGTTCTATCACTTCATGGCAAGTAGATGGGAAAATAATGAGTGAGAGACTTTAAAGTCAGTGAGAGACTTTAATTTTCGGGGCTCCAAAATCACTGCAGATCGTGACTGCAGTCATGAAATTAAAAGACACTTGCTCCTTGTGAGAAAAGCCATGACCAATCTAGACAGCATATTGAAAAGCACACATATTACTTTGCCAACAAAGGTACATCTAGTAAAAGCTATGGTTTTTCCAGTAGTCATGTATGGTGAGAGTTGGACTATAAAGAAAGCTGAGCACAGAAGAATTGATGCTTTTGACATGTGGTGTTGGAGAAGACTCTTGAGAGTCCCTTCAACTGCAAGGAGATCCAACCAGTCCATCCTAAAGGAAATCAGTCCTGAATATTCGTTGGAAGGACTGATGCTAAAGCTGAAACTCCAATACTTTGGCCACCTGATGGGAAGAACTGACTCATTGGAAAACACTCTGATTCTGGGAAAGATTGAAGGCAGGAGTAGAAGTCGGTTACAGAGGATGTGATGTTTGGATGGCATCACTGACTCAGTGGACATGAGTTTGAGTAAGCTCTGGAAGTTGGTGATGCACAGGGCAGCCTAGCATGCTACAGTGCAGGGGGTCGTGAAGACTTGGACATTACTGAGTGACTGAACTGAATCCAATTCATAAGGACTCCACCCTCATAGTCTAATCACCTCCCAAAGTACCAATGTCTCAATGGGCTAAAGTCAAGGTATCAGCCGGGCTTCCTACAGATTTCTGGGAGATATTGTTAGCTTGCCTTTTTTAGCTTCTAGAGGCTACCTGCATTCCTTGGCCTGTGGACCCCTTCCTCTAGCTTCAAAGACAGTGATGTTGCATCTCTCTGGTCATCCTTCTGTAGTCACCTCTCCTCTGTGACCATGCCCTTGAAAGGTTTACTGATTTTAAGGACTCATTTTAAGGATATGTCTGGAAAATTCAGGATAATCACCCTATCTCAAGTTTCTAACCTAATCATATCTGCAAGGTCCTTTTGCCATGGAAGGTAACATATGCTTAGATTCCTGGTGATCATTTTGTGTGTAGGGTGTGGGCATGGGGTATATTATTCTGCCTACTACAGAAGGTGATATTTCTCAGCAAAGAATATACTGTGTTTATAAGAAAAGATCTAGAGTTCATTCTGTCATTACTTTGAAGGAATAGAAAAAAATGACCAAAACTTGGAATAATTTTTAGGACAATTACAAATGAACGTGTTGATATGCTTTTTTTTTTTTTTTTTG
>NW_011494923.1:6093891-6103621 GCF_000754665.1 Bison bison bison | reverse complement strand
AGCCCACCAGGCTCCCCCGCCCCTGGGATTCTCCAGGCAAGAACACTGGAGTGGGTTGCCATTTCCTTCTCCAATGCGTGAAAGTGAAAAGTGAAAGCGAAGTCGCTCTGTCATGTTCGACTCTTCGCCACCCCATGGACTGCAGACTACCAGGCTCCTCCGTCCATGGGATTTTCCAGGCAAGAGTACTGGAGTGGGATGCCATTGCCTTCTCCCATTGAGCACTACTTTCCCACATATCATCAAAAAGTCTATAGCCAGATACAAGATCCATTATTGATAATTTCTTCATTTTGTAACATCTTGAAACTTCCACTCACAGTGGCCAGATGCCTATTGTTTGGCTAGAAATTAATTTTGTAATTGTTTAAAAAAAATTTTCCTGCCCAAGCCCACACATGTGGCTCAGGTGTGTTTCAATAACTCTGCTATTAGTTTCTTTAATTACAGCTGGAATTCTGAATGCACACGTAAACCCCCCACCCCCAAAGGCTGCATGCTGACACAGTTGAATGAAAGAAATAATCAATGAATGGAGCTTCCTTAGATCTTGGGAAAATCTGTAAATTTTAATCCAAAGATTACTTCAAAGATAAATTCAAAGGGAGATATATGTGACACAATTTTAAGTTTTTAATAATAGAACTTTGGTCAATCTAAATGATTATATGATTGACAATTTATACATGAATATATACTTAATATTTGTGCATATAGAAACACAAACTTCCACAAAATGGGGCATGTAAATTTAGAAGTTTTCTTAAGAGCAAAATTTCTTGAATTTGTTTGTCTTCTCTTTTATGTAACTATTAGAAAGCAAAGACTATTTTGAAACAGAAGTTATGCAACCCAAGTGAACACAGGTGATAATCCCTAATACAGATGGGACATCTATGGTTGTCTGAAATTGTTGAAAATGGATACATTCATGAAGAAAAAACAATCTATGAAAGCACAGGATCAATTCAGTTAAACATATTACATAATGTCCCTCCCCTGGGGGCCATGCTCCCTTGGAAGCCTCTAGGAAAAGGCTGTACCTTTCCTCTTCTGGCTCCTGGCAGTCCAGGCATTCCTTGGACTTGGATAATTCTAATCTGTGCATCTGTCTTTACATGGTCATTTTCTTTCTGTGTGTCTGTCTCCTCTTCTTACAAGGATACCAGTCATATTGAATTAAGAACCCATTCTATTCCTATGTGACTTCATCCTAACTAATTACATTTGTGATGATTCTATTGCCAAATAAGGTCACCTTCTAAGGTACTGGAAGTTAGGATTTGAGCATATCTCATTGAGGGGGATACTGTTCAACCCATAATAATTGTATTATGTAAAAAGACTGATTCACCTGTGAGACTTAAAGAGATGATCAATCTAAAGTCAATATGGGTTCTATCTTACTTTTTAACAGGTCAAAAATTAGTCTACATTACTAAATCTAAGTTTACCTTGTCTCACCAATTCAGTTTTCTGATTATTACATTAAACAAGTTTGATATGATTTCAGAAAACTGATTAAAATTGAATATATTTGATACATTTATCAATATAGTAAAAACATGAAGGTGCTATTAAATGGGCCAGATTCCATAATTTGTCTTCCAATTTCAATTCCAATTCTGAATGAGTAACTATTATCTCTGATATTCTACATTGATAAGAAACAAAGGGAATAGGCCTGATTTTAGTTCTGTCCAATCTGCTCCACTAACCTGATAATATACTAATACTAAAAAAATTATGTACGTGCATGTGGTTGCCTCAGATATTTTATAGAACAAGGCAAGATGTTAGTGAATAAATAAATAAAAGGCATGTACATGTTGAAAAGTCATCTTTCTTAATTTAGGCAATGTGAGGTATGATAGATTTCTATTAAACAAAACTAGGCCAAGATGTGACACTTAAAATTGACTACAGATTCTAGTTTTTGAAAACCTATGCATGTGGCAATACAGCTGAATTCAGAGTTGCCTGTGCAGAAATACTCTAGGTAGTTTTCAACCAAACTTTATAAAGACTTTCAGAGAAAGACCATCTGGTTTTCATACCTTATCCAGAGCAATTTGTATTTTGTTGGAAAATTAAATTATTTATATTGTATACTTTTCTAATTATACATAAAATGTGATTTTCTTTAAGCTGCCACAAATCATTTTTGGATTGAGATAGTGATCATGCCCAGCATGGTTTCCAGGAATTTATGACAAGCCTGGAACCCCTCCATACTGTGCCTACCCTAAGTATCAGTTCAGTTCAGCCACTCAGTCGTGTCTGACTCTTTGCGACCCCATGAATTGCAGCACGCCAGGCCTCCCTATCCATCACCAACTCCCAGAGTTCACCCAAACTCATGTCCATCGAGTTGGTGATGCCATCCAGCCATCTCATCCTCTGTCGTCCCCTTCTCCTCCTGCCCCCAATCCCTCGCAGCATCAGAGTCTTTTCCAATGAGTCAACTCTTCGCATGAGGTGGCCAAAGTATTGGAATTTCAGCTTTAGCATCATTCCTTCCAAAGAACACCCAGGACTGATCTCCCTCAGAATGGACTGGTTGGATCTCCTTGCAGTCCAAGGGACTCTCAAGAGTCTTCTCCAACACCACAGTTCAAAAGCATCAATTGTCTGGCACTCAGCTTTCTTCACAGTACAACTTTCATATCCATACATGACCATTGGAAAAGCCATAGCCTTGACTAGAAGGACCTTTGTTGGCATATCATGTCACTATTTCTTTCTGAGTCTTTCTCTTGCCAAAAATATGATCATAAAGTGTTTTTATGGTCAGAGTAAACCACATATCCTGGTTTGCCTGGGACGATCCAGTGAACACTTGCTGTGCTCTTTTTTTCTAGAAATTGTTCTGATTTTTAAATTTTGTAATGATGTATGAATTACAAATTAATGCATTAAAATAAGCTAGAATATGCTTGATAGACTTTCACGTTGTGCTTCCAACTTCTACCAAGGTCTTGTCCCCTAGTGTGTGAAGCTCAAAAGCAGCAGTCAAGTTTCTCTTCAACATGAGATTAAATAGAAAACATGATTAGCAATAACGCATTACTCTTTTCTGACTCCTCCCAAACAACATTATATCTTTCAGGGGTGTAATGCCAGGTTCATGCTGATGCTAAAACAGAATGTGTTTTGACATTTTAGGTTTAGGTCAACCAATTCCCTCTGAATATGAGTGGTGGTAGGAAAATAATTACATACCTCTGCAGTAGCAGTGAGGTATTTATTTTTATGACTGATAGGCTTGGAATATGTTTTTTCTCACCCAGGTATCAGGATGTCACTTTGAGACTCATGTGCATACTAAATCAACTCTGCATTTCAGCAAGAATATATTTCAAAAAAATGTTTCCCCTAGGGAACAGGAAAGGGATACTTTAAGGTGAAAATTCACAGCACGGTCTTCTTGGTTATGCCTAATTTTGTCAACTACTTTCAATCATCTAACAAAAAATTTGTGAAAGAAACAAAGGAACCATATAAAATGGCATACAATAACATATCAGTAGAATTTGAAACAATCAGACAGAATAAGGGATCCCCAAGGGAGAAGAAAGCTAGTTGGCTGCTTGACTAATTATGTGCATTAATAGATTTCCATCGGACCCTCTGGTTTTTAAGAGTTCATTTGATTGCTTGATCAAATTAAAGAGGTATTTCTAGACTCTTCTCTTCTTATGGCCAGGGCATATGTGAAAAACACAACAAAATCAGGAATCGAAAAATTTAAATTCAAACTCTTACAATTTCTAGTTTCCTCTGAATACTCTGAGCTTCACTACTGAAGCTCATTTCAACTTCATTTCACCTATAAGATGAAGATGATAATAATTTAAGTAAAAAAACTTCTAAGAATTATCGTAAGAATAATACTAAAAATACAAAATTATATAAATGCAAATATTATTGTTAATCTGAATTGACTTGATCTATGTCATCAAAACAATAGTACTGCTTTCAGTTTATTCCCCTAATATGTAAATAAGTTTCATTCTATTCTAGATTATAGAAAGCTATTTCTTTTTTAAAGTATAGGTAGCATATCTTACTGAATTGTTTTTAATAGACTTTATTTTTTAGAGCAATTTTGGGATCAGAGCAAAATTGAGCAGAAGGCACAGAGATTTCCCCTAAGCCTGTTTCTTACAAATGTATGTCTCTATTAGCATCCTTCACCAGAGTGGTGCATTTGGCATAATCTATAAGCCTACATTGACTTGTCATTATTATTCAAATTCCATAGTTTACCTTGGGATTCACTCTTAGTATGTTACATTCTGTGGGTTTGCATGAATTTATAATAATTTATAATATCCTCTATTGTAACATCACACAGAAAGTTTCACTGTCTAAAAAATCTTTGTGTTCCACGTATTCATTCCTCCCCCACCCCAGTCTCTGGCTACTACTGATTTTTTTTTTTTTTTACTGTCTTCATAGGTTTGCCTTTTATAGAATGTCATGTAATTGTAATTATACAGTAATAGATTTTTCAGATTGGCTTCTTTCACTTTAGTCAGTCCAGTCACTCAGTCATGTCTGATTCTTTGTGACCCCATGGACTGCAGCACGCCAGGCTTCCCTGTCCATCCCCAATTTTTGGAGTCTACTCAAACTCATGTCCATCAAATCAGTGATGCCATCCAACCATCTCATCCTCTGTTGCAATCTTTACCAGCATCAGGGTCTTTTCTAATGAGTCAGCTCTCTGCATCAGATGGCCAAAGTATTGGAGTTTCAGCTTCAATGTCATTCTTTCCAATGGATATTCAGGTTTGATTTCCTTTAGGATGGAGTGGTGGGATCTCCTTGCAGTCCAAGGGACTCTCAAGAGTCTTCTCCAACACCACAGTTTAAAAGCATCAATTCTTCCATGCTCATCTTTCTTTATAGTCCAACTCTCACATCCATACATGACCATTGGAAAAACCATAGCTTTGACTAGATGGACTTTTGTTCACTTAGTAATGTGCATTTACGTTTCCTCCATGTAAGGAGAAGAGAATGCCTAATATTTGCTATGTGCCAGTTGTCATTCTATTTAATCCAATTAGGTCCGTAATGAAATGGATGGGATTCCCACTTTCTAACACAAAATGAATAGGTGGAATTATGTTTTGACATGTTATATAGAAGGGCTTCCCTGATGGTTCAGGGTAAAGAATCTGCCTGCAATGCAGGAGACACAGGAGATGCAGGTTCAATCCCTGCATCCAGAAGATCCCCTGGAGGAGGAAATGGCAACCCACTCCAGTATTCTTGCCTGGAAAATCCCATGGACAGAGGAGCTTGGCGGGCTACAGTCCATGGTACAAGTAGCAGTGTCAGACATGATTGAGTATGCATATGCGTGTCTTTTTGTGGCTTGATAGATCGTTTAACACTCAATAGTATTCCATTGTTTAGAAATACCACAATTTTCTTATTCACTCATTTACTGAAGGACATATTGATTGTTTCTAGCTTTTGACGGATTATGAATAAAGCTGCTATAAACATTCATGTGCAGGTTCAATGTAAGATTTCACCTGTCTTGGGTAAATATCAAATAATAAAATTTCTGGGTCATATAGGGTCTCACAGAGTTGGACACAACTGAAGTGACTTAGCACACATGCACATAGTAAGAATACATGTAGTTTTATTAAAAACAAACAAACAGCCAAACTGCCTTTCAAACTGGCTGAAGCATTTAATATTCCCACTGGGAATGAATGAGAGTTTCTGTTCCTTCACAGTCTCATCCACATTTGATGTCAGTGTTGCTGATTTTGGCCATTCTAACAGGTGTGTAGTGTTGTTTCAATTTCCATTTCCCTGATGATATATGATATGGAATATCTTTTCATATTATTTGGCAACTGTATATCTTTTGTGTCTATTAAGGTCTTGGCCCATTTTTCAATCATATTGTTTGTTACTGTTGAATTTAAAGAGCTCTTTATACATTTTATACTTATATACATACATACTTTCTTCAATTTAAGTCTAAATTTGGCAATAAGGAGTTCATGATCTGAGCCAACAAAGGTCCGTCTAATCAAGGCTATGGTTTTTCCAGTGGTCATGTATGGATGTGAGAGTTGGACTGTGAAGAAGGCTGAGTGCCGAAGAATTGATGCTTTTGAACTGTGGTGTTGGAGAAGACTCTTGAGAGTCTGTTGGA
The DNA here is from genome assembly GCF_000754665.1 of Bison bison bison. Classification (NCBI taxonomy): domain Eukaryota; kingdom Metazoa; phylum Chordata; class Mammalia; order Artiodactyla; family Bovidae; genus Bison; species Bison bison. The sequence continues at coordinate 6,097,434 of NW_011494923.1, read as the reverse complement.
CTGCAAGGAGATCCAACCAGTCCATTCTGAAAGAGATCAGCCCTGGGTATTCTTTGGAAGGAATGATGCTAAAGCTGAAACTCCAGTACTTTGGCCACCTCATGCGAAGAGTTGACTCATTGGAAAAGACTCTGATGCTGGGAGGGATTGGGGGCAGGAGGAGAAGGGGATGACAGAGGATGAGATGGCTGGATGGCATCACTGACTCAATGGACGTGAGTCTCAGTGAACTCCAAGAGTTGGTGATGGACAGGGAGGCCTGGAGTGCTGTGATTCATGGGGTCGCAAAGAGTTGGACACCACTGCGCAACTGAACTGAACTTATACATTTTGGATAACAATGTTTTAGCAGATGTATCTTTTGCAAATATTTTCTCCCAGACTATGGCTTATCTTTTCATTCTCTTGATAATGTCTCTTACAGAGAAGAAATTTCTAATTTTAAAGAAATCCAGCTTATCATTTATTTCATTCATATCTTTTGGCTTTCATGTTAGTATCTATAAAGTTATCACCATGCCCAAAGTCATCTAGATTTTCTCCTGTTATCTTGTAGGAGTTTTATAGTTTTGTTTTCTACATTTTAGGTCTGTGATTCATTTTGAACTAATTTTTGTGAAGGATGTAAGGTCTGTATCTAGATTGTTCTTTTTTTATTTGGATGTTCAGCTGTTCCCATACTATTTGTTGAAAAGACTTTGTTTCATTGTACTGTTTTTTCTCCTTTGTCAAATATCAATTGACTATATGCAGGTCTCTTTCTTGGCTCTCTGTTCTAGTCCATGAATCTATTTGCTTATTCTTCAGTCAATACTACACTGTTTTCATTACTGTAGCTTTATATGTCTGAAATTTGGGGAATGTCAATTCTTCAACTTTGTTGTTCTCCTTCAGCATTGCCTTGGCTGATATTATTTTGCCTCTCCTTATAGGCTTTCCCAGAGCTGTTCTCCTGTGTTCTTTTACCCTACTGCTCTCCACCCAGGTGCCCTTTCCCAGTAAAATCTCTTGCTTTGTCAGCAGATGTGTCTCCTCTGACAATTCATTTCCGAGTGTTAGACAAGAGCCTAGTTTTGGGCCCTGGAAGGGGTCTCCCTTCCTGCAACAAATGACAACTCTGGTGGGAATCTTCTTCACTGAGACTGACATCCTGACCACTCGGGGTACTCAGGAGCCAGCTTGCCTGCCAATGGATCAGACCCAGCGGCCGCAACTGGGACCCTTTTGTCCCTGGTCTCCTCCTGACGTGGAAAACTGGCCAGAGTGCCCCGACCGGGTAAGGAACAAGAGACTTTATTGACCTCTCTCCCCTTCCCTCTCTCTTTCCTCTCCTTAACCCTTCCTATCCTTCCTCGTTTTTCTAGTCCCCTGGTCCTGGATGCAGGAATCTGGTCAAAGGGCCTCAGCCTGAGCTGAGGATTGGAGACTGATCACCTCCTCTTAGCAGAGAACTCGAATTCTGGTTTTGGTCTGGTCTGATTTCTGGTAGGGCTGAGTTCCAGTCCTCCCTTCTCTGGAGGCCCAGGGTAAAGTCCCATAAAGCCTTGGTATCTGCAGGTGGTAGGAGACGTCTGTAAGGCCACCCATTTTGCCCCCCTCTCCCACCTCCTCCCCCTTCTTCTTTCAACCTGGCTTCCTTTCCTCCCTTTGAAATCTTTGAAGCTGTTAGTACTTGAATCTGAAGTTCTGTGTCTCTATAGGAGGTTTTTTGAGAGACTGTATTCTTGTATTTAAGGGAGTGCCTGATGAGGACTGCCAGGTTTATACATGTGTGTTTTAACTGTGTTCTGTGTTGTGATTTTTGATGGCCATTTTGCTTTGTCTGGCCACCATTTGGTTTAGACCTGCTGCCATTTTGTTAGAACTTGATTTTCTTTCCCTGTGCCTTGAGACCAGGGCTCTCAGGAACACTTATCTAGACCATCTCTAAGTCCTGAGACTGAGGGAAAAGGGGAAAAATATTTAAAAAATTTTATTTATTTCAACTGTGTTTTTTGTAAACTAGTAAATTTTATATTGTAATATCTAATTCATGACTAAACTTAGAAAATGAAGCTAGATCTTGCACTGTGTCTGTCTAAATATGTCTTGGTATATCTTTGTCTCTGGGTAATATATTTGAGGTTAATTTGTAAATGAGCTCTATTTAATTGGCTTAAAAAAAAAAAGGTAAGCACTTACAAATCAAATAATTCTAAATTAAACAATAAATTCCAGGTTCATGTGAACTGGGAAATATTCAGTATTAAATACCTGATATTAATGTTTGTTTGTTGACCTATCTAATATAGACATGTCTTAGAATAATTAACATTAGGTAGAATATTTTCCGGAGAAGGCAATGGCACCCCACTCCAGTACTCTTACCTGGAAAATCCCATGGACAGAGGAGCCTGGTAGGCTGCAGTCCATGGGGTCACTGAGTTGGACACAACTGAGTGACTTCACTTTCACTTTCTAAAGGCTTCCCCAGTGGCTTTGAAGTAAAGAATTCCCCTGCAATGCAGGAGACACAAGAGACAGAGGTTTGATCCCAGGGTCAGGAAGATCTCCTGGAGGAAAACGTGGCAACCCACTCCAGTATTCTTACCTGGAGAAGCCTATGGACCAAGGAACCTGGCAGGGTACAGTCCATGGGGTATCAAAAAGTCAGAAGCGAGGGGAGGAGCCAAGGTGGAGGAGGAGTAGGACGGGGAGAACACTTTCTCCCCCACAAATTCATCAAAAGAGCATTTAAACATCGAGTAAATTCCACAAAACAGCTTCTGAATGCCGGCAGAGGACATCAGGCACTCAGAAAAGCAACCCAACTCTTTGAAAGGAGGTAAGAAAAAATATAAAAGACAAAAAAAGAGACAAAAGAGGGAGGGATGGAGTTCCGTCCCGGGAAGAGAATCTTAAAAAGAAAGGAGTTTCCAAACACCAGGAAACCTTCTCACTGCTGAATCTGCGCCGAGATTTGGAAGCACAGAGGGCAACTTAACAGGGAGAAAAAATAAATAAACAATTAAAACTCGCAGATTGCGAGCCCTACGGTAACTCCCCCAGCGGAGAAGCAGCGCAGACGCCTGCACGCGCCATTAACAAGCGGGGGCTGGGCAGGGAGGCGCAGCGCGGGCTGCATCGCTTAGAGTAAGAATCTGGCCTGAATACCCTGAGCACTATCTGAGCGAAATAATTTGGGCTAACAAACCAGACTGTGGGATATCTACCACGCGAAAAGCCAGCCCTAACCTAAGACACCGCCAGGCCCGCGCACGGAACAAAGGACTGAACAGAGATAGCCGGCTGTAGACCTTCCCCCTCTGGTGACAGGCAGCCAGTACCGGAAGGGGGCAATCGCAGCCCCAGAGAGACATTATCTATAAAACTGTAAGCAGGCTTCTTTGCTAACTAAAACTTCTTGGGGGTCTGGACGGTCAACATCTGCCTGAGAAGGTGCGCCGGTTTTACACCCTGATAACCGAGTGGAGGGGAGGCGATAAGTCGCAGCATTGGTGCTCGCCAAACACCTCATCACCTGAGCTGCTCAGACCTGGAAAG
>NW_011494923.1:6090757-6091817 GCF_000754665.1 Bison bison bison | reverse complement strand
CTTCTCTTCTCTGCATAACTTCATGAACATCTCTGAGTGGTCCAGTTGTGGAGTGCACATAAGGAAGTGACTACTGGCTAGCCCACTCTCTCCACTATTGATTCTACCTCATCTCATTTGGGTCACCTCTAACTCCCTCCTCCCTCTTCTCTTCTCCATGTAACACTGTGAACCTCTCTGAGTGACCCTCACAGTAGAGAAACTTTTCATCTTTAATGTAGATGTTTTATCAGTGGTGCTGTATAGAAGGAGAAGTTTTGAAACTACTGTAAAAATAAGACCGATAACTGGAAGCAGGAGGCTTAAGTCCAAACCCTGACTCCAGGGAACTCCTGACTCCAAGCAACATTAATTGACAGGAGCTCATCAAACGCCTCCATACCGACACTGAAACCAAGCACCACACAAGGGCCAACAAGTTCCAGGGCAAGACATACCAAGCAAATTCTCCAGCAACAAAGGAGCACAGCCCTGAGCTTCAAGATACAGGCTGCCCAAAGTCACCCCAAAACCATAGACATCTCATAACTCATTACTGGACATTTCATTGCACTCCAGAGAGAAGAAATACAGCTCCACCCACCAGAACACCAACACAAGCTTCCCTAACCAAGAAACCTTGACAAGCCACTTGTACAAACCCACACACAGCGAGGAAACGCCACAATAAAGAGAACTCCACAAACTGCCAGAATACTGAAAGGACACCCTAAACTCAGCAATTTAAACAAGATGAAGAGACAGAGGAATACCCAGGAGATAAAGGAACAGGATAAATGCCCACCAAACCAAACCAAAGAGGAAGAGATAGGGAATCTACCTGATAAAGAATTCCGAATAATGATAGTGAAATTGATCCAAAATCTTGAAATTAAAATGGAATCACAGATAAATAGCCTGAAGATAAGGATTGAGAAGATGCAAGAAAGGTTTAACAAGGACCTAGAAGAAATAAAAAAGAGTCAATATATAATGAATAATGCAATAAATGAAATTAAAAACACTCTGGAGGCAACAAATAGTAGAATAACAGAGGCAGAAGATAGGATTAGTGAATTAG
>NW_011494923.1:6089062-6090657 GCF_000754665.1 Bison bison bison | reverse complement strand
TTAAAATGATGAAAGAAAATAACCTACAGCCCAGATTATTGTACCCAGCAAGGATCTCATTCAAGTATGAAGGAGAAATCAAAAGCTTTTCAGACAAGCAAAAGCTGAGAGAATTCAGCACCACCAAACCAGCTCTCCAACAAATACTAAAGGATATTCTCTAGACAGGAAACACAAAAACGGTGTATAAATTCGAACCCAAAACAATAAAGTACATGGCAACGGGATCATACTTATCAGTAATTACCTTAAACGTAAATGGGTTGAATGCCCCAACCAAAAGACAAAGACTGGCTGAATGGATACAAAAACAAGACCCCTACATATGTTGTCTACAAGAGACCCACCTCAAAACAGGGGACACATACAGACTGAAAGTGAAGGGCTAGAAAAAGATTTTCCATGCAAATAGGGACCAAAAGAAAGCAGGAGTAGCAATACTCATATCAGATAAAATAGACTTTAAAACAAAGGCTGTGAAAAGAGACAAAGATGGTCACTACATAATGATCAAAGGATCAATCCAAGAAGAAGATATAACAATTATAAATATATATGCACCCAACACGGGAGCACGCAGTATGTAAGACAAATGCTAACAAGTATGAAAGGAGAAATTAACAATAACACAATAATAGTGGGAGACTTTAATACCCCACTCACACCTATGGATAGATCAACTAAACAGAAAATTAACAAGGAAACACAAACTTTAAATGATACAATAGACCAGTTAGACCTAATTGATATCTATAGGACATTTCATCCCCAAACAATGAATTTCACCTTTTTCTTAAGCGCACATGGAACCTTCTCCAGGATAGATCACATCCTGGGCCACAAAGCTAGCCTTGGTAAATTCAAAAAAATAGAAATCATTCCAAGCATCTTTTCTGACCACAATGTAGTAAGATTAGATCTCAACTACAGGAAAAAAACTATTAAAAATTCCAACATATGGACGCTGAACAACACACTGCTGAATAACCAACAAATCACAGAATAAATCAAAAAAATCAAAATTTGCATAGAAACGAATGAAAATGAAAACACAACAACCCAAAACCTGTGGGACACGGTAAAAGCAGTCCTAAGGGGAAAGTTCATAGCAATACAGGCACACCTCAAGAAACAAGAAAAAAGTCAAATAAATAACCTAACTCTACACCTAAAGCAACTAGAAAAGGAAGAAATGAAAAACCCCAGGGTTAGTAGAAGGAAAGAAATCTTAAAAATTAGAGCAGAAATAAATGCAAAAGAAACAAAAGAGACCATAGCAAAAATCAACAAAACCAAAAGCTGGTTCTTTGAAAGGATAAATAAAATTGACAAACCATTAGCCAGACTCATCAAGAAACAAAGGGAGAAAAATCAAATCAATAAAATTAGAAACGAAAATGGAGAGATCACAGCAGACAACACAGAAATACAAAGGATCATGAGACTACTATCAACAATTATATGCCAATAAAATGGACAACATGGAAGAAATGGACAAATTCTTAGAAAAGTACAACTTTCCAAAGTTGGACCAGGAAGAAATAGAAAATCTTAACAGACCCATCACAAGCATGGAAATTGAAACTGTAATCAAA
>NW_011494923.1:6086901-6087675 GCF_000754665.1 Bison bison bison | reverse complement strand
CAAAGGAGGCAAGAATATACAATGGATTAAAGACAATCTCTTTAACAAGTGGTGCTGGGAAATCTGGTCAACCACTTGTAAAAGAATGAAACTAGAACACTTTCTAACACCAAACACAAAAATAAACTCAAAATCGATTAAAGATCTAAACGTAAGACCAGAAACTATAAAACTCCTAGAGGAGAACATAGGCAAAACACTCTCTGACATACATCACAGCAGGATCCTCTATGACCCACCTCCCAGAATATTGGAAATAAAAGAAAAAATAAACAAATGGGACCTAATTAACCTTAAAAGCTTCTGCGCATCAAAGAAAACTATAAGCAAGGTGAAAAGACAGCCTTCAGAATGGGAGAAATTAATAGCAAATGAAGCAACAGACAAACAACTAATCTCAAAAATATACAAGCAACTCCTACAGCTCAACTCCAGAAAAATAAATGACCCAATCAAAAAATGGGCTAAAGAACTAAATAGACATTTCTCCAAAGAAGACATACAGAGGGCTAACAAACACATGAAAAGATGCTCAACATCACTCATTATCAGGGAAATGCAAATCAAAACCACTATGAGGTACCATTTCACACCAGTCAGAATGGCTGCGATCCAAAAGTCTACAAGTAATAAATGGTGGAGAGGGTGTGGAGAAAAGGGAACCCTCTTACACTGTTGGTGGGAATGCAAACTAGTACAGCCACTATGGAGAACAGTGTGGAGATTCCTTAAAAAACTGGAAATAGAACTGCCTTATGATCCAGCAATCCCACT
>NW_011494923.1:6071153-6086343 GCF_000754665.1 Bison bison bison | reverse complement strand
AGTCAGAAGCGACTTAGCACACATATGCTGTACAGTTGGTTTGTTGATATCAGGTAAATAACTTGCTGGGGTTTTGACTAGGAGTCTTTCTATCCATGAACATAAAATATCTCTCTGATTATTGTTCTTATTTTATTTCCTTTATCAGAGTTTTGTTGCTTTCCTTATATTAACCATGTACATGTCTTGTTAGATTTATACCTTTTTGAGGGTACCAATGTAAACAGTATTCTGTTTTTAATTTCAAATTAACGTGTTCATGGGCTTCCCTGGTAGCTCAGCTGGTAAAGAATCTGCCTGCAATGCAGGAGACCCCGGTTTTATTCTTGGGTCAGGAAGATCCCCTGAAGAAGGGATAGGCTACCTGCTCCAGTATTCTTGGACTTCCCTCGTGGCTCAGATGGTAAAGCATCTGCCTGCATTATAAGGGACCTGGGTTCAATCCCTGAGTTGGGAAGTTCTCCTGGAGGAGGGCATGGCAACCCACTCCAGTTCTTTCCTGGAGAATCCCCAAGGACAAAGGAATCTGGCGGGCTACAGTCCATGGGGTCGCAAAGAATTGGACACTACTGAGTGACTAAGAACTGCACAGAGGGTAATAATGTAAACAATATCGTGTTTTTAATTTCAAATTAACTTGTTCATTGCTGATATATGCGAAAGCAATTGATGTTTCTATATCAACCTTACATCCTGCAACATTTCTGTAATTGCTTACTAGTTCCAGAGTTTTAAAAATAAATTGTTTTGGACTTTTTACATGTATGATAGTATCATATGCAGACAAAGACAATTTTATTTCTTCTTCCCAATGTGTTTACTTTCCTTTTTTTATCTTATTGAATTCACCAGTACTTCCAGTATGATGTTGAAAAATGACAGAAAAAGGGAACATCCTGCTGTGTTCTTTATTTTAGTGAGAAAGCTGTTAGTTTCTCAACATTTAAGTGTGATGTCAGGTGTACTTTATCCTAGGTATTCTTTATCATGTGGAAAAGTTTCCCTCTATTCCTATTGCTATTGCTAAGTCGCTTCAGTCATGTCTGACTCTGTGTGACCCCATAGATGGCAGCCCACCAGGCTCCCCCATCCCTGGGATTCTCCAGGCAAGAACACTGGAGTAGGTTGCCATTTCCTTCTCCAATGCATGAAAGTAAAAAGTGAAAGTGAAGTCACTCAGTCATGTCTGACTCTTAGCGACCCCATGGACTGCAGCCTACCAGGCTCCTCCATCCATGGGATTTTCCACCCCACTGGAGTGGGGTGCCATTGCCTTGATTTGTTATTGTGAATAAGTATTGGATTTTAATAAATACTTTTTCTGTGTCTATTGATACAATCATGTAATTCTTTTCTGTAATCTGTTGTGATACATTATATTGGCTAGTTGGCCAATCTGATGACATGGACCACAACTTGTCTAACTCAATGAAACTAAGCCATGCTGTGTGGGGCCACCCAAGACAGACAGGTCATGGTGGAGAGGTCTGACAGAATGTGGTCCACTGGAGAAGGGAATGGCAAACCACTTCAATATTCTTGCCTTGAGAACCCCATGAACAATATGAGAAGGTAAAAAGATAAGACACTGTAAGATGAACTCTCCAGGTCAGTAGGTGCCAATTTGCTCCTGGAGATCAATGGAGAAATAACTCCAGAAAGAATGAAGGGATGGAGCCAAAGTAAAGACAACACCCTGTTGTGGATGTGACTGGTGATAGAAGCAAGGTCCGATGCTGTAAAGAGGAACCTGGAATGTTAAGTCCATGAATCAAAGCAAATTGGAAGTGGTCAAACAGGAGATGGCAAGAGTGAACACTGACATTTTAGGAATCAGTGAACATGGACTGGAATGGGTGAATTTAACTCAGATGACCATTATATCTACTACTGTGGGCAGGAATCCCTTAGAAGAAAGGAGTAGCCATCATAGTCAACAAAAGAGTCTAAAATGCAGTACTTGGATGCAATCTCAAAAACAACAGAATGATCTCTGTTCATTTCCAAGGCAAACCATTCAATATCATGGTAATCGAAGTCTATGCCCCAACCAGTAACACTGAAGAAGCTGAAGTTGAATGGTTCTATGAAGACCTACAAGACCTTTTAGAACTAACACCCAAAAAAGATGTCCTTTTCATTTTAGGGGACTGGAATGCAAAAGTAGGAAGTCAGGAAACACCTGGAGTAACAGGCAAATTTAGCCTTGGAGTACCGAATGAAGCAGAGCAAAGGCTAATAGAGTTTTGGCAAGAGAACACACTGGTCATAGCAAACACCCTCTTCCAACAACACAAGATAAGATCTACACATGGACATCACCAGATGGTCAACACCAAAATCAGATTGATAATATTGGGGCTTCCCTGGTAGCTCAGAGGTTAAAGTGTCTGCCTCCAATGCAGGAGACCCAGGTTCTATCCCTGGGTCGGGAAGATCCCCTGGAGAAGGAAACAGCACCTCACTCCAGTATTCTTGCCTGGAGAATCCCATGGATGGAGAAGCCTGGTAGGCTACAGTCCACAAGTTCGCAAAGAGTCGAACACGACTGAACGACTTCACTATACTCTACTATTCTTTGCAGGCAAAGATGGAGAAGCTCTATACAGTCAGCAAAAACAAGACTGGAGTGGACTGTGGCTCGGATCATGAACTCCTTATTGCCAAATTCAGACTTAAATTGAAGAAAGTGGGGAAAACCACTAGACCATTCACATATGACCTAAATCAAATCCCTTATGATTATACAGTGGAAGTGAGAAATGTAAGGTTTTAATGCTACTCTCTCTCTTTGTCTCACCCTCGTCTTCCCTCACTGTTTCCACAAGTCTGTTCTCTATGTCTGCATTTCTATTGCTGCCCTGCAAAGTAAATCGTAGTTGCTTTAAGTATCTAGTCTTGTAATCCTAATATCCCTTTGATATTTCAGTCTTGTTCTCATGCTTGCTTTGTCTCTCCATGCTGTGTTTTTGCCTTTTAATGTGTCTTGAATTTTGCCTTGATAGCCAGGCCTGATCTACCTGTCAGTGATTCCTGCAGAAATCTTTTCTAATAAGCTTTTGCTTTTATAAGTGGCAATTTTCTATATTCGCTTACTGGTCTCTCCAGTTTTGGGGAAATATTTTCCCATGTGATCTCACTCCTCTTATGAATCTAAGAAAAGTTGTTACTTTTTCAGCTTGTCATTTTACTCATTATTAGGATTGAGTTGCAACTTCCAAACTTCTTTCATGCTGGACCAGAAACCAGAAATCCTTCTTACTGATTTTGACTAACCTAGTTTACAGAAAAGGAGAAGGCAATGGCACCCTACTCCAGTACTCTTGCCTGGAAAATCCCATGGACGGAGGGCTTGGTGGGCTGTAGTCCATGGGGTCGCCAAGAGTCGGACACGACTGAGCGACTTCACTTTCACTTTTCACTTTCATGTATTGGAGAAGGAGATGGCAACCCACTCCAGTTCTTGCCTGGAGAATCCCAGGGACAGGGGAGCCTCATGAGTTGCCATCTATGGGGTCACACAGAGTCTGACTGAAGCGACTTAACAGTTTACAGAAAAAGATATGCTTCATAAATGATGTTTAGTAAACACAGCCATTAAAAAACAAGCAAAGTTTGTTGCCTGGGGATTTTGAAGCAGTGTTTCCTCTACATAGTGGAGGAAATAGTGTGGGGGAAAAATAATGTGTGTGTGGGGAAAAATGTGTTTTCCTCTACAACCAAATTTAGTTAAATATCACCATCACATGAAACTTCCCTGCTTACTTCATCTGGGTCCTGATTATCTGAATCACTAGAAATTTGTGTCATATAAAGATACAGAAATGAATAAATTTGTATTTATCTGTTTTCTCCACCAATATAAAAACTTACCCAAGGCAGGACCATGTCTTCTATTGTCATTATTTGTGAGATAACTAGTCTTTAAAATGCAATATTTTTTGAAAGTTTGATCAGAATGAATCTTCAGAGTTACCTCTTTTCAAGTAATATTTTATTATTAGATAACTTGTCTAACATAGTATATAAGATCACTGGGCATCACTATATAAACATATTTGGAGCAGGTAACATGTTGCTAAGTAGGTATGACAGTATACAAATGAAGGGAAAACTATTTAGGGCTTATTAATAAGCTTATTTTTATTAATGTGCTGAATTTATGATAGTACTCCTCATCTGCTTTTGTTCACGTATCATCCATATTGATGGAAATCATGATGAAGTGACGCAGAATATAAAATTAACTTCTGATTATTTTCTTGAGTTACCAGTATGTACCAAGCTTCCCTCACAAAGTGAAATGAAATTCAGGGACATCAATCTTAGAAACAAGCTAAATGTTATCTATTTACCTAGATAAAAGGCACATACAGCCACTAAAATTTCCCCATTACACCGATGCCCTCTGTTAAAATACTAATGCTACAAACTGAAAAAAAAAAAAAAATTCTATGTGCAAATTTGTAACCTAATATGGTTAGCGAGCTCATAATGAACTACATTACTTGAAGTAGCATTTTGTTATGGAACATGATTTTCACTTGCTCTCTTACTTCTGTTCATTAAAACAATGAGCACATCATAATGAATAAAACATTTGTATGTCATTTATTATATCCACTACTAAGATGACAATACTGACCATAAAGTGAACTCATGCTCTCCCATGTCCATGTCAAAAGACATTTAATAAGTGTCTAAGAATTGTTGAGAAAACAAAAACTTAGGTTTCCCAAAGGTTGTCAACATCTGATTATCTTTTGGAAATCTAAAATACTTTTCATTTCAGAAAAGAGAGAACATGAATAGATGGAATTTGACCTTTTGTGGCATATAGATAAAATAAATCTAATTTACTTTGTGCTAAATATCATTCTGTAATTATAAAAAATGCACCTTCTTAGTAATAAAAATAACTAGAATGGATTTGTACAAGTATGGAGAATTCTGTTGCCATCTAAGTCATTAGATTCTACAGTATTTGCAAAGAATTAAAGTTACATATACTAATATATAAATTCTGTCTCACTGACCTGATGCCATCGGGGACTAAGGTAATCATTTCAGTTCAGTCACTCAGTCATGTCCAACTCTTTGCAACCCCATGAACCACAGCACGCCAGGCCTCCCTCTCATCACCAACTCCCGGAGTCCACCCAAACCCATGTCCATCGAGTCGGAGATGCCATCCAACTATCTCATCCTCTGTCATCCCCTTCTCCTCCTGCCCCCAATCTTTCCCAGCATCAGGGTCTTTTCCAATGAGTCAGCTCTTCGCATGAGGTGACCAAAGTCCTGGAGTTTCAGCTTCAACATCAATCCTTCCAAAGAACACCCAGGACTGATCTCCTTTAGGACGGACTGGTGGGATCTCCTTGCAGTCCAATGGACTCTCAAGAGTCTTTTCCAACACCGCAGTTCAAAAGCATCAATTCTTTAGCGCTCAGCTTCCTCTTTAGTCCAACTCTCACATCCATACATGACTACTGGAAAAATCATAGCCTTGACTAGATGAACTTTTTTTGGCAAAGTAATGTCTCTGCTTTTTAATATGCTTTTTTGCATTTCTTTTTCTTGGGATGATCTTGATCCCTGTCCCCTGTACAATGTCACAAACCTCTGTCCATAGTTCATCAGGCACTCTGTCTATCAGATCTAGTCCCTTAAATAGATTTCTCACTTCCACTGTATAGTCATAAGGGGTTTGATTTAGGTAATATGTGAATGGTCTAGTGGCTTTCCCCACTTTCTTCAATTTAAGTCTGAATTTGGCAGTAGGGTGTTCAGGATCTGAGCCACAGTCCACTCCCAGTCTTGTTTTTGCTGACTGTATAGAGCTTCTCCATCTTTTGCTGCAAATGATATAATCAATCTGATTTCGGTGTTGACCATCTGGTGATGTCCATGTGTCAAGAAACACCTGGAGTAACAGGCGAATTTGGCCTTGGAGTACAGAATGAAGCAGGGCAAAGGCTAACAGTGTTCTGCCAAGAGAATGCACTGGTTGTAGCAAACACCCTCTTCCAACAACTAAGGTAATAAACATTGGCAATTTTGTAAATTCTGAATCTTACCACTTTAAACACCAATATTTCAAACTCCTAACCATGTTTGTTGAAATTCTTCCTGGCATGTATTACATGCTTTTCAGCTGAGAAAAAAATCTTTCCTACATTTTTACACTAACCCAAAACAAAGAAATGAGTAATTTAAAATTTTGGATTAATAAATGTTCAATTAGTCCAAAAATATAAATAATATACACAAATATAAATAATATATTGAAAAGTGAGGAATATTGTTAAAGTTATATTTTACATGAGGACTAAGTAGAATTAAGATTCTTAGAATCTATATATTAGATTTTATTATAAAATATTAGCTAATTATGAAGGTGAAATTAGCATGGATGAAAGGAATGCTCATCTATTTCTAAATTTATTTTCATGTTAATTACATCCACTGATTTTTCCAACTTATGTCATGATAATTAAAAGGATGATTGGTATATGTAGAAATATTGAAAAGGGAAGAAAGGCAAGTAGCAATAGCAGATGATCTCAAATCTCTCAAGGGGATTAAACAATTGTCCTTACATATAATCAGTAATTACTTCACAAAAGCTAATGCATAGTTAGCAGCATCATTATTAACACTTAAGAAAGAATATAAGATAGTCAATGTTAAGTGCCAATTAAGTAGACTAGAAGAGGTCTAGAAAAGCTTTGTGAATGAGGTAAGAATTTGACCCATAACAAAGGAAAGAACTTAGAGAAAGGGAAAGGAAGGCAGGCAGTGTTCTTTACCTGAACATTGGTATGAATAATAACACTAAAAGAACATGTATTTCTGTATTTGGTTGGATGTGTACAACTTATGTTTCATAAATGTGTAAGATTATACTTACGTAGGAGTAAAAGCACCATATTTACATAGACATTAATTCAATGTCCAATCTGTGTATCATTTAGAGTTAGGGCTTCCCTGGTGGCTCAGAGGTTAAAGTGTCTGCCTGCAATGTGGGAGACCTGGGTTCGATCCCTGGGTTGGGAAGACCCCCTGGAGAAGGAAATGGCAACCCACCCCAATATTCTTGCCTGGAAAATCCCATGGATGGAGGCACCTAGTAGGCTGCAGTCCATGGGGTCACAAAGAGTCGGACATGACCGAGCGACTTCACTTACTTACTTCGCTTATCATACTGTCAATCAGTTCTGGACACCAGCCAGTAAAGTGACAAGCACTTAGCCTTACCTTAGAGAAAGAAATGGAAAAAAAGAAACACAGAAACATAAAATATGGTGACCATAACATGAATGTATTATAGATTTTAGTGGCACAGTGATTGGATTTGGTTATAATTATGATTAAATCCTTTTGTTAGTTTTTGAGTAGTACAAATTACATTATTTAAATAAAACATATGTCCATCAAATTTACATTGCAATATAATCAAATATATATATAAAAATGGGTTTTAGTGAGGAAAATTATCCTTGGAGTCTAGAAAAAGTAGCCACTTTTTCTCTTTTAAAGACATTTTGTTTCCAGAATGACATTTAAGATTAAAATATCATAGAGCCAAAATATATAATGACTCTTTTATCATTAATAAGAGATAAATCATGATTAATAGGAAATTATTCATGGCATAGCAATTAAGAATTTGAGCTTTTGAGTGAGGCAGACCTGGATTCAAATCTCAGTTTTCCAATGTATTTCTGTTTGAATTGGTGAACTTGGTTCCCTCTTGAATAAAGAGAGGATGTGATCAATATACACCTATTAGGGTGTGCTTTATTTTCTGTAGAATTAAGGTGTTAATATCGTCAATGTGCTTAGCTCTGGGAAAGACATGGAGTTACATTCAGTGAATGATTGTTCTTTGTATTTACCCTTTGCCTCTTAACAGCACACTTTGTTTCTGCTACCTAAGTTACTATGGTATAGTTGAAAGACTGGGTTATAGAAATGGGATAACAATCCAACATATGCTGTGCTCTGCTTAATTGCTCAGTAATGTCTAACTCTTTGTGACCACATGGACTGTAGCCTGCCAGGCTCCTCTGCCCATAGGGATTCTCTAGGCAAGAATACTGGAGTGGGTTGTCATGCCCTCCTCCATGAGAGCTTCCCAACCCAGGGATTGAACTCAGGTCTGCATTGTATGCAGATTCTTTACCATCTGGGCCACCAGGGAAGCCCATGAATACTGGAGTGGGTAGCCCATCCCTTCTCCAGGGGATCTTTCTGACCCAGGAATTAAACTGGCATTTCCTGCATAAATGGTGGATTCTGTACCAGCTAAGCTACCAGGAAAGCCCCCCAATCCTACATATGCTAATAAGTATAGCACAGTTGGTTACTAGCTTCCGTAGACTGTAAAGTCCAGCTCCATAATAAATTCCCTCCAATGTTTGTGAGGTTGCTCTTAGTTGCCTTTCAGATTTTTTCTTGCATTAGCTATGTTACAAAATTAATTATTTTTGTTTGTTTATTTATTCAGCCTATTTAAACTAAAATAAACACAATTCATGCATTTCTTTTACCCTCTATCCCCCACTTCTGGCAACTGACAATCTATTCTCTGTATCAGCTTGGTTTGTTTACTGTTCATTTATTCTTTACTCTATTTACTTATAAATTCTACATTTAAGAGAGATCATACAGTATTTTTCTTTCTCTCTCTGACATGTTTCACTCAGTATAATACCTTTGAAGTTCATCCATGTTGTTACAAATGGCAAGATTTCATTTTTTATGGCTGAATAATATTCCTATGTGTGTATATCACATTTTCCTTATCTTTTCATTCACTGGTGGATACTTAAATTGTTTCCATACCTTGGCTATGTAAATACTGCTACAATAAACACTGGGATGCATACATCTTTTCAAGGTAGTGCTTTTGTTTTCTTCAGATTAATACGCAGAGGTAAAATTGGATCATTTTTAATTTTTTGAGAAAACTCCACACTGTTCTGTATGAATTTACATTCCCACCAATAGTGCACAGGTGTTTTCTTTTCTCTACATCCTCTCCAGCATTTGTCTTTTAATAACAACCATTCTGACAGGTTTGAGGTCATAATCTCATTGTGGCTTGTATTTACATTTCCCTGATTAATGATGTGGTATATCCTATTCCATTGAAATATATGTTTTTATACCAACACCTTACTATTTTGATTACTATACTTTTGTAATATAGTTTGAAATCTATGCCTACAGCTTTGTCATTCTTTCTCAAGGTTGCATTCAAGGTCTTTATGGTTCATACAAATTTTAGGATTGATCATTCTATTTCTGTGAAAAATGCTTTTTTAAAAATCTTACTTATTTCATTTGAACTCCTTTGTTTTTGTTTTCTTAAGACATTTGAAAGTAGAGACTTTAATGGTTACTGAGGTCAGCTTCTTTTTCCTTAACTTTTCTCTGTGAGATTTTGTCAAATACTTGACATATAATTTGACAGTTTGTCACAGCTTCACCAAATTTTTTATATCTTTTTCTACATATTGCCAAATGACTCTCAAGAAATGTTATACATTTCTATCAGTGGAATGTAAAAGTGAATGATATCTGAAAGTCTAATAGTTTTAAAAAATTTTGCTTTTGTGAAAAAAGCTATGGACTGTGATATAATAGGCATTTCATAGGTATTAAGCAGAGACATTACTTTGCCAAAAAAGGTCCGTCTAGTCAAGGCTATGGTTTTTCCAGTAGTCATGTATGGATGTGAGAGTTGGACTATGAAGAAAGCTGAGCGCCGAAGAATTGATGCTTTTGAACTGTGGTGTTGGAGAAGACTCTTGAGAGTCCCTTGGACTGCAAGGAGATCCAACTAGTTCATCCTAAAGGAGATCAGTCCTGGGTGTTCTTTGGAAGGACTGATGTTGAAGCTGTAACTCCAATACTTTGGCCACCTGATGCAAAGAGCTGACTGTTTGGAAAAGGCTCTGATGCTGGGAGGGATTGGGGGCAGGAGGAGAAGGGGACGACAGAGGATGAGATGGCTGGTTGGCATCACTGACTCGATGGATGTGAGTCTAAGTGAATTCCAGGAGTTGGTGATGGACAGGGAGGCCTGGCATGCTGCGATTCATGGGGTCACAAAGAGTCGGACACGACTGAGTGACTGAACTGAACTGAATACTAAGTGTAAGACTGAATACACTAAAAATGCTCTGAGCATCCATTTCCCATCTTTACAATAAATTAAAGTACACTAATGAACATATTCACTTAATAGAAATGCAATAATATATCCAAAGAGTGTAATGCCACTCATATATATATATATATATACACACACACACATAAATGTATATGCATGTATATATTTATACATCTATATACATATATATTTAAGTGTATTATATTAAATAATATATAAATGTATAATAAATATATATTTGGAAAACAAAAGCTAAATATTAAGGTAAATCACAATACCAGCCTTATATTTGTGAAAGAATTGCTTGTAAGGGATGAAAAAATTAGTAATTTAGTTATCATGCAAAGATGTAACATTTGTTCTATAAGAGTCTGAGTTTTAGGCAGGTCACGGTCAGCACAGGAATCTAAGAAAGGGAATTTTAAGAGAGAGAGAGGGGAAAGTAAATTATTCCAACCCTAAGTTGGTCATGACCTCAGAAATCAGAAGTAAGGCTTCACTGGTGATCCACTGTTTAAGAATCCACCTTGCAGTGCAGGGGATACCAGTTAGATCCCAGATTCGGGAAGATCCCACATGCCCTGGGACAGCTAAGCCCATGTGTGGCAACAACTGAGCACATTCACCTCAACTACTGAAGTATGCCACCCTAGAGCCTGTGCTCTGCAATAGGAGAAGCCACTACAATGAGAAGCCTTCATGCACTGCAACTAGAGTAGCCCCCTCTCATGGCATCTAGAGAAAGCCCGCATGCAGCAGCAAAGACCGAGCACAACCGAAAATAAATAAATAAATTTACATATAAAAAAAGAAACTAAAAGTAATTGATTACCTTTGTGCTTATTTCATGGAAATAGGCTTCATTTTCCTTTAAAGAGAACATTTCCTAAATGAATGAGGATAGTTCACTTCAATATGAAATAGAACTACAAAAAAATCTCTATAGGTTTCTGAGTAGATAGTTCAGTCATACAGGTCTGGCTCTGGGGGCTTGCACATGTCCTGATACTCTTCTGTTTTAGCCCCCTTTGTAAATTTTATTTGATTGTTTTCCTCTTAGCTGGGTGTTCGGTCTTTTACCAGTCTGATCAGGCCACTTAACTGTCCCTGGTACTTGTCTTGCATCCAGTTATCCAGTGCTGAGTGAAAATGATCTTGCTTAGCCTGAGTCCCAACAAGCTTGGGTTGAGTCCCAGCAATGCCCTGCCTTTATTCTGGGTATATTTTCTTGAATTCTGGGTATATATCATGTATTTTGATGGTATAATATAACATTTATAAACTAGGACAAAAGTAGCTAACACTTTGGGGAAAGCCTAGATTAAACAAATTGCATTTCATCACAAATAATTCTAGTAAATTGAAAAAATAATTGCCAATTTGGTGAATGAACTGTGATGTGGTGGTTTGGATTCCAATCAGGCAGTTAAACATTTTTCAGTTAATAAATACAACTATGAAATTAAAACAAAAAAATACCATGAACTTGACAAGGATTGGGATATGTTAATAGACAGTAACATCCAAATTTGTAATCAGTGGTAAAAATCAAAGGACCATTCAATCATTATTAAAGAAATAGTTTGTGAGTTCATTATAGACTAATCTTATTTTCATTTCTGATTGGTAGTTTAAGGGAAGCTATACATAATAAATATGAATGTGAGCAATGCATTTAACATGGTAATTTGTGAGCATTTGAAAGATTTTCCTCTTCCACTAAGTGTATACACAGCTTTGGAAAGAACACACAGAGAGCAGGGAGGACAGGAAATATCTCTAGTGTCTATTAAAGCAACAGAACTGATTCTGACAATAGATAGGATGGTTACAGCTCAACAGCTTCACAGCCCTGTCACCATATCTTTGTGGATAAGATGCAGAAACACACAGAATGCTAGTAAAGGACTGTGGATTGAAAGACAGCTGATTGCTGATTAATGGATCATTGTCTACTGTGATAAGGTCTCAAGCAATATGTTTTGGAATTCTGTTTCTTTGAAAATGGCCCATTCAACAGTTTTATCAACAGCTTTTCTGAACACACAGAAGTCATGGTCATCGTATTTGTAGGTGACACAAATCTAGATTATCTAGTTAATGCATTGCCAGCAAGATTTGGATTGTAAAGATCTCGCCAAGTTTGAAGAATGGCCTGAACCAAACAAGAAGAAATTGAATGGATAAAGCAAAGATCCACACTTAGTCTAAAAATTCAAATAAAAAAAAATAAACCTCAGTTGCAATGAAATTAAAATCAACGAATTAATGCCATTTTAAGTAAAATTTATTTTGAGGACCTGGATAACCCTAAGATCCAACTGCACAAGTTAATATAATCTGTGATTACCACAAATGAATTTAGGATTCATTGAGGGAGATTAGTATAGAACAAGACAAGGCTATACTGTGATCATCATGAATAAATTTGGGATGCATTCCTAAAAATATAGTGTATCATGTATAAAATAAACTTCTTGTCTTCTGTGTGTCCAGTTTTTATGACATTTTAAGGGAATGGAATCATAGGAAAGATTACTTAGCATGTTGAGAGAAAGGTACCACATGAAACATTCCAATGAAATATATATTGAAGCACAGTTAATTGCTGTATGGAAGAAGTGGCAAATATCAAGGCTTGAGAGATTCGTGAATAGGACATAGTCAGTGACTCACTGGGGCCTACGTATATAAATGATGCTGGAAGGAAACTCTGTGTATTTGAAATCCATGCCCATCAAATGACAACTTTGCTCAAGAAATGTCTTTTAGTTACAGATGTTATCAGTTGAGACTAGGCTGCCCAGAGGGAACAACATAATTAAAGTGACAATAGGTGAGTTGCTGCAGGGAAGCCAAGAATTATCAATAACATACCTTAAATGTCAGAAATGATTTTTCTGACAATTTCTAACTGTGGTAGATTACATATTGCTCCCAATTATCAGAAAAATCATCTCTGACATTTAAGGTACATCTCTCACAGGTAGGCACAGCAGTCCCACAGCAACCAGTAAAGATGTATAGTTCCCTCCCCTGGAGAGTCACATGATTTGCAGTGCCTCCATGTAAGCTGTATTCTTTTCTTTAAAAAAAAGAGAAGAAATTTTATTTATTTACTTTGGGTTGTGCTCCGTCTTCACTGCTGCACGAGCTTTATCTAGTTGTGCTGAGTGGGGACTACTCTTCATTAGATGCATGGGTTTCTCATTGCAGTGGCTTCTCTTGTTGCTGAGCCCAGGCTCTCGGGCACATAGGCTTCAGGGCTCAGTAGTTGCAGTTCCTGGGCTCTAGAGCACATGTTCAATAGTTGCGGTGCACAGGTTTTGTGGCTCTGTGGCATGAGGGATCTTCTCCGACGAGGATCACACCCTTGTATCCCACATTGACAGGCGGATATTTTACCACTGAGCCATGAGGGAAGCCCATGGTGTTCTTTTCTTAAAGGTTGGCCGTGGGGCTTACTTTAGCCAATAGAATGCAAGGGAAGTGACATGAGACACTGGAAAAAAGGGTCTTCCCCCACAAGGCTATTAGGAGGTTCAGCCACCTCATTTTTTCTTTCCCTACAAGAACAAGATAGGATCTGCATATCAGCCTAGATCCAGGAAGCAGACCATAGGAAACATGGCTAAAGACTTGTTATGGATGCCTAGATGAAGTATAAAGTGAGGAATAAATAATCCTGTGCTATGTTGTGCTTAGTCACCCAGTTGTGTCCAACTCACTGAGGACCCATAGATTGTAGCCTGCCAGGATGGAATTTTCCAGGCAAGAATACTGGACTAGGTTGCCATTTCCTTCTCCAGAAGTTCTTCCTGACCCAAGGATCAAAACACATTTGCAGGTTAATTCTTTACGTCTGATGGCTAAAATTTGGAGATTTTTGCTACAGAAAAATTTCCTGGCAAAATCTGTGTGACTAGAACACCACAGAACCCAAAGAGAGTTTCTGTGATAGACTGTTAGGCCTCATCAAGCTTCCATGATCCTCTTTGACTGGTTAAATTTAAATAAAAAGCTTGAAACTTTTAAATAAGCTTCTCAAGTGAAGGCCTGGAGACAGAATATGAGAGTTTGAAAGTATATAGTTATCTTCAGGAAGTAGTTATAAATAACAAAGATAGCAGACTTGCTCTCATTTTGATAAGAAACTAATAATTGCAAATATTTCAAAGTATCATGGGCTTCTTCTGAGGTGGGATGCTTCCCATTATTGAAGCCATGCAGAGAGCATATTAAGAAGCAGAGACATCACTTTGCCAACAAAGTTTCATATAGTCAAAGTAGTCATGTATGGATATAAGAGTTGGACCATAAAATTGGCACTTTGACTAAGTGCCAAAGAATTGATGCTTTCAAAATGTGTTACTAGAATTAAGCTGCATGAGCTGATTGTATATTTTGGAGATTAATTATTTGTCAGTTTTGTTTGGTATTATTTTCTCCCATTTTGAGGGCCGCTTTTTCACCTTGCTTACAGTTTCCTTTATTCCATTAAAAAAAAAAATGGGCCAAAGAACTAAACAGACATTTCTCCAAAATGACATACAGATGGCTATCAAACACACGAAAAGAAGCTCAGCATCAGTCATTATCAAAGAAATGCTAATCAAAACCACAATGAGGTACCATTTCATGCCACTCAGAATCAGATCAGATCAGATCAGTCGCTCAGTCGTGTCCAACTCTTTGCGACCCCATGAATCGCAGCACGCCAGGCCTCCCTGTCCATCACCAACTCCCAGAGTTCACTGAGACTCACGTCCATTGAGTCAGTGATGCCATCCAGCCATCTCATCCTCTGTTGTCCCCTTCTCCTCTTGCCCCCAATCCCTCCCAGCATCAGAGTCTTTTCCAATGAGTCAACTCTTCACATGAGGTGGCCAAAGTACTGGAGTTTCAGTTTTAGCATCATTCCTTCCAAAGAAATCCCAGGGCTGATCTCCTTCAGAATGGACTGGTTGGATCTCCTTGCAGTCCAAGGGACTCTCAAGAGTCTTCTCCAAC
>NW_011494923.1:6065009-6070950 GCF_000754665.1 Bison bison bison | reverse complement strand
TTTCCCATGAAGTGATGGGACCGGATGCTGTGATCTTCGTTTTCTGAATGTTGAGCTTTAAGCCAACTTTTTCACTCTCCACTTTCACTTTCATCAAGAGGCTTTTTATTTCCTCTTCACTTTCTGCCATAAGGGTGGTGTCATCTGCATATCTGAGGTTATTGATATTTCTCCTGGCAATCTTGATTCCAGCTTGTGTTTCTTCCAGTCCAGTGTTTCTCATGATGTACTCTGCATATAAGTTAAATAAACAGGGTGACAATATATAGCTGTGACATACTCCTTTTCCTATTTGGAACCAGTCTGTTGTTCCATGTCCAGTTCTAACTGTTGGCTCTTCACCTGCATACAAATTTCTCAAGAGGCAGATCAGATGTTCTGGTATTCCCATCTCTTTCAGAATTTTCCACAGTTTATTGTGATCCACATAGTCAAAGGCTTTGGCATAGTCAATAAAGCAGAAATAGATGCTTTTCTGGAACTCTCTTGCTTTTTCCATGATCCAGCGGATGTTGGCAATTTGATCTCTGATTCCTTTTCTAAAACCAGCCTGAACATCAGGAAGTTCACGGTTCCATATTGCTGAAGCCTGGCTTGGAGAATTTTGAGCATTACTTTACTAGCGTGTGAGATGAGTGTGATTGTGCGGTAGTTTGAGCATTCTTTGGCATTGCCTTTCTTTGGGATTGGAATGAAAAGCCACTCAGCATGGCTGCCATCAAAAAGTCTACAAATAATAAATGCTGGAGAGGGTGTGGAGAAAAGGGAATCCTCTTACACTGTTGGTGGAAATGCAAACTAGTACAGCCACTATGGAGAACAGTGTGGAGATTCCTTTAAAAATTGGAAATAGAACTGCCATACGACCCAGCAGTCACAATGCTGGGCATACACAGCAAGGAAACCAAAATTGAAAGAGACATGCAAACACCAGTGTTCAATGCAGCACTGTTTACAGTAGTTAGGACACAGAAGCAACCTAGATGTCCATCAGCAGAAGAATGGATAAGAAATTTGTGGTACATATACACAATGGAATATTACTCAGCTATAAAAAAGAACACATTTGAGTTCTAATGAGTGGGTGAAACTACAGCCTATTACACAGGGTGACATAAGTCAGAAAGAAAAATACCAATAATACCAATACACTATATTAACACATATATGTGGAATTTAGAAAGATGGTAATGATGACTCCATATATAAGACAGCAAAAGAGACACAGATGTAAAGAACAAACTTTTGGACTCTCTGGGAGAAGGCGAGGGTGGGATGATTTGAGAGAAGAGACTTGAAACATGTGTATTACCATATGTGAAATAGATGACCAGTCCAAATTTGATGCATGAAACAGGGCACTCAAAGCTGATGCACTGGGATAACCAGAGGGAAGGGATAGGATTGGGGGGGGTGGTTCAGGAAGGGGAAACACATATATACCCATGGCTGATTCATGACAGTTCAGTTCAGTTCAGTAGCTCAGTCATGTCTGACTCGTGACCCCATGAACTGCAGCATGCCAGGCCTCCCTGTCCATCACCAACTCCTGGAGCATACCCATACTCATGTCCATTGAGTCAGTAATGCCATCTAACCATCTCATGCTCTGTCGTCTCCTTCTATTGCCCTCAGTACTTCCCAGCATCAGGGTCTTTTCCAATGTCAGTTCTTCACATCAGGTGGCCAAAGTATTGGCGTTTCAGCTTCAACATCAGCCCTTCCAATGAACACCCAGGACTGATCTCCTATAGAATGGACTGGTTGGATCTCTTTGCAGTCCAAGAGACTCTCAAGAGTCTTCTCCAATACCACAGTTCAAAAACATCAAATTCTCCTACACTCAGCTTTCTCTATAGTCCAACTCTCACATCCATACATGACTACTGGAAAAACCATAGCCTTGACTAGACGGAACTTTGTTGACAAAGTAGTGTCTCTGCTTTTTAATATTCTGTCTAGGTTGGTCATAATTTTCCTTCCAAGGAGTAAGCATCTTTTAATTTCATGGCTGCAGTCACCATCTGCAGTGATTTTGGAGCCCCAGAAAATAAATTTAGGCACTATTTCCACTGTTTCCCCATCTCTTTCCCATGAAGTGATGGGAGCACATGCCATGATTTTAGTTTTCTGAATGCTGAACTTTAAGCCCACTTTTTCACTCTCCTCTTTCACTTTCATCAAGAGGCTCTTTAGTTCTTCACTTTGTGCTCTAATGGTGGTGTCACCTGCCCATCTGAGGTTATTAATATTTCTCCCGGCAATCTTGATTCCAGCTTGTGTTTCATTCAGCCCAGCATTTCTCATGATGTACTCTGAATATGAGTTAAATAAGAAGGGTGACAATATACAGCCTTGACATCCTCCTTTTCCTATTTATTTCCATGTCCAGTTCTAACTGTTGCTTACTGACCTATATACAGCTTTCTCAAGAGGCAGATCAGGTGCTCTGGTATTCCCATCTCTTTCAGAATTTTCCACAGTTTATTGTGATCCACACAGTCAAAGGCTTTGGCATAGTCAATAAAGCAGAAATAGATGTTTTTCTGGAACTCTCTTGCTTTTTTTTTGATGATCCAGTGGATGCTGGCAATTTAATCTCTGGTTCCTCTGCCTTTTCAAAAACCAGCTTGAACAATTGGAAGTTCATGGTTCACATATTACTGAAGCCTGGCTTGGAGAATTTTGAGCATTACTTTACTAGTGTGTGAGATGAGTGCAATTGTGCAGTATTTTCAGCATTCTCTGGCATAGCTTTTCTTTGGGATTGGAATGAAAACTGACATTTTCCAGTCCTGTGGCCACTGCTGAGTTTTCCAAATTTGCTGACATATTGAGTGCAGCATTTTCACAGCATCATCTGTTAGGATTTGAAATAGCTCAACTGGAATTCCATCACCTCCATTAGCTTTGTTTGTAGTGATGCTTCCTAAGGCCTACTTGAATTCACATTCCAGGATGTCTGACTCTAGATAGGTGATCACACCGTCGTGATTATCTGGGTCGTGAAGATCTTTTTTGTACAGTTCTTCTGTGTATTCTTGCCACCTCTTCTTAATATCTTCTGTTTCTGTTAGGTCCATACCGTTTCTGTCCTTTATCGAGCCCATCTTTGCATGAAATGTTCCCTTGGTATCTCTAATTTTCTTGAAGAGATCTCTAGTCTTTCCCATTCTATTGTTTTCCTCTATTTCTTTGCAATGATACTGAGGAAGGCTTTCTTATTTCTCCTTGCTATTCTTTGGAACTCTGCATTCAAATGGGTATATATTTCCTTTTCTCCTTTGCTGTTTGCTTTTCTTCTTTTCAAAGTTATTTGTAAGGCCTGCTCAGACAGCCATTTTGCTTTTTTGCATTTCTTTTTCTTAGGGATGGTCTTGATCCCTGTGTCTTGTACAGTGTCATTAACCTCAGTCCGTAGTTCATCAGGCACTCGACCCTTAAATCATGTCATTGTATGGCAAAACCTACAATATTTAAAGTGACTAGTCTCCAATTAAAATTAATTAATTAATTTTTTTCACCTTAATTTTATTTTATTTTTTAACTTTACAATATTGTATTGGTTTTGCCATATATCGAAATGAATCCACCACAGGTGTACATGTGTTTCCCATCCTGAACCCTCCTCCCTCCTCCCTCCCCATACCATCCCTCTGGGTTGTCCCAGTGCACCAGCCCCAAGCATCCAGTATCATGCATCAAACCTGGACTGGCAACTCGTTTCATATATGATATTATACATATTTAAATGCCATTCTCCCAAATCATCCTACCCTCTCCGTCTCCCACAGAGTCCAAAAGACTGTTCTGTACATCAGTGTCTCTTTTGCTGTCTCGTATACAGGGTTATTGTTACCATCTTTCTAAATTCCATATATATGCGTTAGTATACTGTATTGGTGTTTTTCCTTCTGGCTTACTTCACTCTGTATAATAGGTTCCAGTTTCATCCACCTCATTAGAACTGATTCAAATGTATTCTTTTTAATGGCTGAGTAATACTCCATTGTGTATATGTACCACCGCTTTCTTATCCATTCATCTGCTGATGGGCATCTAGGTTGCTTCCATGTCCTGGCTATTATAAACAGTGCTGCGATGAACATTGGGGTACACGTGTCTCTTTCCCTTCTGGTTTCCTCAGTGTGTGTGCCCAGCAGTGGGATTGCTGGATCATAAGGCAGTTCTATTTCCAGTTTTTTAAGGAATCTCCACACTGTTCTCCATAGTGGCTGTACTAGTTTGCATTCCCACCAACAGTGTAAGAGGGTTCCCTTTTCTCCACACCCTCTCCACCATTTATTGCTTGTAGACTTTTGGATCGCAGCCATTCTGACTGGTGTGAAATGGTACCTCATAGTGGTTTTGATTTGCATTTCCCTGATAATGAGTGATGTTGAGCATCTTTTCATGTGTTTGTTAGCCCTCTGTATGTCTTCTTTGGAGAAATGTCTATTTAGTTCTTTAGCCCATTTTTTGATTGGGTCATTTATTTTCCTGGAGTTGAGCTGTAGGAGTTGCTTGTATATTTTGGAATTAGTTGTTTCTCAGTTGCTTCATTTGCTATTATTTTCTCCCATTCTGAAGGCTGCCTTTTCACCTTGCTAATAGTTTCCTTTGTTGTGCAGATGCTTTTAAGTTTAATTAGGTCCCATTTGTTTATTTTTGCTTTTATTTCAAAATTGAAGTATAGTTGACATCCTGGATGTGAAATCAAGTGGGCCTTAGAAAGCATCACTACAAACAAAGCTAGTGGAGGTGATGGAATTCCAGTTAAGCTATTTCAATCCTGAAAGATGATGCTGTGAAAACTCTACACTCAATATGCCAGCAAATTTGGAAAACTCAGTAGTGGCCACAGGACTGGAAAAGGTCAGTTTTCATTCCAATCCCAAAGAAAGGCAAGGCCCAAGAATGCTCCAACTACCACACAATTGCACTCATTTCAGACACTAGTAAAGTAATGCTCAAAATTCTCCAAGCCAGGCTTCAGCAATATGTGAACCATGAACTTCCAGATGTTCAAGCTGGTTTTCAAAAAGGCAGAGGAACCAGAGATCAAATTGCCAACATCTGCTGGTGTGGATCATGGAAAAAGCAAGAGAGTTCCAAAAAAACATCTATTTCTGCTTTATTGACTATGCCAAAGCCTTTGACTGTGTGGATCACAATAAAGTGTGGAAAATTCTGAAAGAGATGGGAATACCAGACCACTTGACTGCCTCTTGAGAAACCTATATGCAGGTCAGTAAGCAACAGTTAGAACTGGACATGGAACAACAGACTTGTTCTAAATAGGAAAAGGAGTCTGTCAAGGCTGTATATTGTCACCCTGCTTATTTAACTCAGATGCAGAGTACATCACGAGAAATGCTGGGCTTGATGAAGCACAAGCTGGAATCAAGATTGCCGGGAGAAATATTAATAACCTCAGATATGCAGATGACACCACCCTTATGGCCGAAAGTGAAGAGGAACTAAAAAGCCTCTTGATGCAGGTGAAAGAGGAGAGTGAAAAAGTTGGCTTAAAGCTCAACATTCAGAAAATGAAGATCATGGCATCTGGTCCCATCACTTCATAACAAATAGATGGGGAAACAGTGGAAACAGTGACTGACTTTATTTTTTTGGGCTCCAAAATATCTGCAGATGGTGATTGCAGCAAATAAATTAAAAGAGGCTTACTCCTTGGAAGGAAAGTTATGACCAACCTAGATAGCATATTCAAAAGCAGAGACATTACTTTGCCAACAAAGGTCTGTCTAGTCAAGGCTATGGTTTTCCCAGTGGTCATGTAGGGATGTGAGAGTTGGACTATGAAGAAAGCTGAGCACTGAAGAATTGATGCTTTTGAACTGTGGTGTTGGAGAAGGCTCTTGAGAGTCCCTTGGACTGCAAGGAGATCCCACCAGTCCATCCTAAAGGAGATCAGTCCCTG
>NW_011494923.1:6047780-6064909 GCF_000754665.1 Bison bison bison | reverse complement strand
CAAGGAGATCCCACCAGTCCATCCTAAAGGAGATCAGTCCTGGGTGTTCATTGGAAGGACTGATGCTGAAGCTGAAACTCCAGTACTTTGGCCACCTCATACGAAGAGTTGACTCATTGGAAAAGACCCTGATGCTGAGAGGGATTGGGGGCAGGAGGAGAAGGGGATGATAGAGGATGAGATGGCTGGATGGCATTACCGACTCAATGGACATGAGTTTGAGTGAACTCCGGGAGTTGGTGATGGACAGGGAGGCCTGGCGTGCTGCGATTCATGGGGTCACAAAGAGTCGGACACAACTGAGTGACTGAACTGAACTGATAGTTGATTTATTGGGTTGGCAAAAAGTTGGTTTTTTTTTTTTTTTTTCTATAGCATATTTTGGAAAAACTTGAATGAACATTTTGGCCAATGCAATGAATGTTATGTTCATTTCTGATGTGGGTGAAAAGTAAACTTTACATATAAATATTTTAAAAAATATTGTGTTCCATAATGGCTTCTCTCAGGATACTGAATATAGTGTCCTGTGCTGTAGAGTAGGACCTTATTTTTTTTTTAATCAAAACTTACTATAAATTATACTGTACATCTGCTGATCTCAAATTCCCAGTCTATCCCTCCTCCAGCCTACCCCCGACTCCTTGGCAACCAGAAGTCTCTTTTCTCTCTCTGAATGTGTTTCTGTTTTATAATAGGTTCATTTGTGTCTTATTTTAGATTCCACATATAAGGAATATCATATGGTATTTGCCTTTTTCTTTCTGACTTACTTTCACTTATTATGATAATCTCTAGTTCCATCCATGTTGTTGCAAATGACATTATTGTGTTCTTTCATATGGTTGAGTACTATTCCACTATATATATGTACCACATCTTCTTTATCCCTTCATGTGTTGATGACATTTAAATTTTTTCCATGACTTGGCTGTTGTGAATAGTGCTGCTATAAACATAGAAGTGCATATATATATATGTATATATATTTTATTTTTATGCTTTTGTAAGAGCCCAAAAGACTTGTCTTAGTAAATTGAAAAGATAACGAAATTAATCTTTGATATATCTCCCCTCTCAATGCTCTTTCCATGTTTCCAAATGCTAGTAAAACTAAATACTAGGCATTCCCACTGATTCTTTCTTGACCTTAAATAAGATGTTTGGACACACCAGCAAGGTAAAGAGGACCTTGTAGTAAAGCATCAAATATTTGGCCTAAGCTTGGACCTGATTTATATGTATATTATTCCCCAGATCTGGCTTCCCAGGTGGCACTAGAGGTAAAGAATCCACCTGCGAATGCAAGAAATCTGTATGTAGGTCAGGAAGCAACCACTGGAACTAGACATGGAACAACAGACTGGTTCTAAATAGGAAAAGGAGTACATCAAGGATGTATATTGTCATCCTGCTTATTCAACTTATATGCAGAGTACATCTTGAGAAACGCTGGGCTGGATGAAGCACAAGCTGGAATCAAGATTGCCGGGAGAAATATCAATAACCTCAGATATGCAGACACCACCTTTATGGCAGAAAGTGAAGAAGAACTAAAGAGCCTCTTGATGAAAGTGAAAGAGGAGAGTGAAAAAGTTGGCTTAAAGCTCAGCATTCAGAAAACTGAGATCATGGCATCTGGTCTCATCACTTCATGGCAAATAGATGGGGAAACAGTGGAAAGAGTGGCTGAATTTATTTTTTGGGACTCCAAAATCACTGCAGATGGTGACTCCAGCCATCAAATTAAAAGACATTAAAAGATGCTTACTCCTTGGAAGGATAGTTATGACCAAACCTAGACAGCATATTAAAAAACAGAGACACTACTTTGTCAACAAAGGTCCGTCTAGTCAAGGCTATGGTTTTTCCATTAGTCATGTGTGAATGTGAGAGTTGGACTATAGAGAAAGCTGAGCGCAGAAGAATTTGATGTTTTTGAACTGTGGTGTTGGAGAAGACTCTTGAGAGTGTCTTGGACTGCAAGGCGATCCAACCAGTCCATCCTAAAGGAGATTGGTCCTGGGTGTTCATTGGAAGGACTGATGTTAAAGCTGCAAATCCAATACTTTGGCCATCTGCTGTGAAGAGCTGACTTATTTGAAAAGACCCTGATGCTGGGAAAGACTGAAGGCAGGAGGAGAAGGGGACGACAGAAGATGAGATGGTTGGATGGCATTACCGACTCAATGGACATGAGATTGGGTAAACTCCATGAACTGGTGATACACAGGAAGGCCTGGTGTGATGTGGTCCATAGGGTCGCAGAATCAGACATGAATGAACTGATTCCCTAGATCAGATCATTTGAATCCCTGAACTGGTGATGGACAGGGAGGCCTGGTGTGCTGCGATTCATGGGGTCACAAAGAGTCAGACACGACTGAGCGACTGAACTGAACTGAACTGAACTGAAGCTTTACTTACTTATTAACTAGATACAATACTAGTTTTCCTGCCTCTTTCATAGTGATCTTGTAATAATGAAACAAAATAATGTAAAGAAATAAATTTTAAATAATTTAGAGAGACTCAAATGTAGGCATTTATTACTATCATCCTTTCTTTATCATTGCTGTCATCATCCTTCTGTTTATAATTATACTTTAAAAGAGATTGCAACCTGATAATGATGTTAAATAGAATGAAATGATTACTTAAAGTGGAAATGAAAGTGGAGATTTTTTGTTTGTTTGTTTTGTTTTCATCAGAGAGGTCATCCGTTTCAGGATCCGTCAAACTATGATAATTAGCAGCATCTTCTGCAAGATTTTCTTGGGAGAAATGACAATTTTTTAGTAATTAAAACTAAGCAATGAAGGTCTATTTAAAATATCTTTTATAATTCATTAGAGTATATTTATGACACCAAAGACAAGGCATTTGGTTATGCATGTTTTCTGTTCATTCATATATACTCAGGATCATCATTCTCATTAATAATATGTGAACAAAAATTGAACAACCACAGTAAGTTGACCAATAACGCAAAATATGATGGCAATCTAGCGGGCAAAAAAATAAAATTGCAGAACAATGTGGGCAAATA
Organism: Bison bison bison; assembly: GCF_000754665.1. NCBI lineage: Eukaryota > Metazoa > Chordata > Mammalia > Artiodactyla > Bovidae > Bison > Bison bison. The sequence goes on along the minus strand of NW_011494923.1, from coordinate 6,061,860 downwards.
GGAGCAAGGCCTTGTAAAATGAAATTTGGTATTAATCAGTGGATACTGAAAGTAATTCAAAGACCTGCTCGTGGAAATTTGATGCTAGACATAATATAGTATTTTCCTGTTCACTCAATTTTGTATGCTATCCAACTTTTTAGAATTGTCATCTCATAATCTCTGGTGCTGTGCCCCTAATTATTCTATCCCAGTACATGTTTACATATCATATTCAGCTTTTCCTCAGCTTTCATTCCTACTCCCACCCCATACCCTCCCTAGCTATTAAATTGCCTTGTCCTTCCTCATCAAATACCTCACTCCCTCAGTATTATTTATATCATGGCTCATGAGATTGGCTAATATGTAACTGATAACTATGGGTTCAGTTCAGTTCAGTTCAGTCGCTCAGTCGTGTCTGACTTTACTACCCCATGAATCGCAACACACCAGGTCTCCCGGTCCATCACCATCTCCCAGAGTTCACTCAAACTCACATCCATCGAGTCAGTGATGCCATCCAGTCATCTCATCCTCTGTCGTCTCCTTTTCCTCCTGCCCCCAATCCCTCCCAGCATCAGAGTCTTTTCCAATGAGTCAACTCTTCGCATGAGGTGGCCAAAGTACTGGAGTTTCAGCTTCAGCATCATTCCTTCCAAAGAACTCCCAGGACTGATCTCCTTTAGAATAGACTGGTTGGATCTCCTTGTAGTCCAAGGGACTCTCAAGAGTCTTCTCCAACACCACAGTTCAAAAGCATCAATTCTTCAGCGCTCAGCTTTCTTCACAGTCCAACTCTCACATCCATACATGACCACTGGAAAAGCCATAGCCTTGACTAGACAGACCTTTGTTGGCAAAGTAATATCTCTGCTTTTCAACATGATATTTAGGTTGGTCATAACTTTCCTTCCAAGGAGTAAGGACTGTAATTAGAAAAGGCTCTGTTAGTTGTGTTCTTATTTTTCTTTTCAATATTTACTATAGGGGAGATGCATTTGTTGCTGTTATTGCCCTGTAATTTATGTAATTCTTTCTGACAGTTTCTAAGTGCCATCTATTTTCATGTTCAAAGTTAGCAGCAGTTGATGCATTTTTTATTTGGAATGGAATATATACTTTTCATGGGCAATATACCCTTTGAAGACAGAGAGTTTGATAAGTACACTTCAAGGAAGATTTTTTTGATGCACACTGTATTCTCTTTATAGCATGTTTGAGATCCTGAAAATTTACTCATGTTATGATAGGAGGAAATATAAGTTTAAAAATAGTTAATAGTTTTATTTATGTTCTCTCTATTTACTCAATATTGTTAAAATGGATGTGTGGTAGTATATTACATATAACCAATCTCTTGAAGCTAATAACTAATCCTGAGTGAATCCGAACTGATGCTATAGTCCATTAAGTTTCAAACTATGGTTATAATTTTCTGTAACAGACCCAGATACAGACTATATTTTTTCATTATCATAAACTTGAAGAAGTGATTGAAAGTGGAAAGTTACAGAGGTTGGCATAGTTCTCACAAAGGTGCTTGTTAAAAGGCCAGATGTAGTGGATTAGAAAATCTAAGCTTGCTTTATGGTTCTGATATCCTTCTTGACTATTAAATATGTGGGACTGTCAAGCATGAGACATTTATGGAAATAAGTCAGGAAGAAATAAGGGCTCAACAACTGTTCAAACAACAGAAAATAAGTGGCCTTTAAAGACTTCAAAAATTCACATGTTGCTGCCACTAACTAGATTATGTGAAACAGAACAGAAGGTACCCCTACTCAAGCAAAATATTTTGATTTAATACCAAAGCATGAGCACAAAAAAGCACATCTCTGGTTTTAGCAGTACCTTAAGCTTTACAATTTAAAAAAGATACTTGGACTGTAGCCACATTTGAAAGAGAAAACCAATACAAGTCAAGTGCCCTTTCTTCTCTGGTGCACAGCTTCTAGAACTATGTTTATTTTGCATCCCTATATTTGCATACATACCACTCTCCTTGTTTCTTTGATAAAAGTTTTATGGGCAATAAATTATAAATCATGCTTATGTATAATTTATCCCTTTAAATACATATTTTATTTTTTAGCTTTTAAAATGAAAACCATTTTTAGCTTTGTATTTTTAAGAGATTCAAATTCAATACTTTAAGAAATTCATGAATAAGGCATGTTTCAAATTTAATTTGCATTTTTATAGTGTCTGCTGTAGAACAGTATAGATTTTGCTTTCTGAGTGTACTCTTTCAGGCAGACACGATTCCCTTAAGAATAAGCCTTGAGAAAATTCACTTGCCCTTCATAAAACATACATTTCATTATCTTCCTATAAATTGGACACCTCCCTAACATGGTTGTGCATTTGTGTCTACTCCCTGAATATTGTAATATCCTCTAGTTCATATACATACACTAATACAAACAGAAAATGACCATTTTATTATGTTGAAATGAATGGCAAGTGACATGACATGAATCCAAAATGCTTTCTGTCTTCAAGAAGATAATCTTGAAATGGCATAATCCTTTAAGTAAGAAAATCATGTAGGAGAAGTTCCTTTTCCTGAGTGATAATCACATTTTAGACTTGGTTTAATATGTTAATATTGGTTAAAATAGCTATAAGCTTAGAATATATTTAAGATACTGAACCAAACAACTTTGGTTGATAAACTACAAAGGAACAGGATTTTGATACTGTTTGAAAATTAATCTAAGGACTCTAGTGATACTAATAATGTCGATAAAATTCTCTCCTCTTTCCTTACCCTCAATATAGGCTGATTTCTTAGCAATCACTGGTAGTTGTGAAGCTTTATTTTGTAATTAGGGCAGGAGGTGCATTTTTCTAGGCTTCCCTGGTGGCTCATGATGGTAAAGAACCTGCCTGCAATGTGGGAGACCTGGGTTTGATCCCTGAATTCGGAAGATCCCCTAGAGGAAGGCATGGCAATGCACTCTAATAATCTTTCCTGGAGAAGTCCCAAGGTCTGAAGAGCCTGGTGGGCTACAGTCCATGGGGTGCAAACAGTCAGACATGCTGAGCGACAAAGCAAACAACACAGTGCATTTTTCTTGGGGCTGGGGTCTTGAGTAAGAAGGAAATTTTAGGCATTACCTGGGGGGGCCCCATCGTATTGCATAGGAACTAAACTTAGAAGCCTCTAGTAATCCCCTTGTACTCACTCTTTTCTAATATTAGAATTCCCTATAGTCACAGTCATCTTTTAGTAATCTGATCATTTATTTCTTTCTTAAATTTCTTAAATTATCTCTTAAATTTCAGTTATTATTATTCAAACTATACCCCCAAAGAAAAGATATGTTGAAATGCCAAACCCAAGTACCACAGAATATGTCTTTATTTGGAAATAGGGTCTTTACAGAGGTAGTGAAGTGAAAATGAGGTCATTATGGTCAGCTCTGGTCTTCCCTGGCAGCTCAGACTGTACAGAATCTGCCTACAATGCAGGAGATTGGGTTCAGTCCCTGGGTTGGGAAGATCCTCTGGAGAAGGGAATGGCTACCCACTCCAGTATTCTTGGCTGAGAAACTCTGAACAAAGGAGCCTGGTAGGCTACAGTCCATGGGCCATAAAGAGTCAGACACAACTGAACGACTAACAGTGGAAGTCGATCGGTCGTGTCTGACTCTTTGCAGCTCCATGGACTGTAGCCCACCAGGATCCCCTGTCCATGGTGTTTTCTAGGCAATAATATTGGAGTGGGTTGCCTTTCCTCCTCCAGGGGATGTTCCTGATCCAGGGATCAAACCTCCAGTCCCCTGTGTCTCCTGTATTGCAGGCAGATTCTTTCCCTGCTGAGCCACTGGAGAAGCACACAGGGTGGGCTCTAATCCAATATGACTGGTATTCTTACAAAAAAGGGAAATCTGAATTCAGAGACAGACATATGCAGTGAAGGAAGACGTGTGAGGACACACAGGGAGAAGGCCACGTGAAGACAGAGCATTGTAGTGATATGTTACAAAAAGTTGGACAAGATTTAGTGACTAAAACAATAATCTCCAAGCCAAATGGCCACCAGACACTAGGACAGAGGCATGGTTACAACAGTTCTAGGAAACTAGAAATCAAATACAGATTTTCATTATTCTAAGATTCATTTTGTACTTTTTAGGTGGATTGCAAAGCCTTTTAGGGTCTGGGCCCTATGTATCTTTCTAGTTTCTACATTTCTAATGTTTCCCTTCTCGCTCTATTATTAAGCAATAGTGGGTACATATCAATTCCTCAAAATGTCACAGTTTCTCTTTTCTTTCACCCCAAGGCTTCTCAGTTCTCCTGCCTGTAATGCTAGCACCCCCACTTCTGGACATATCTCCTCCCCAAATATTTCATTTGACTATTTCTAATCAGCTTTTAGGGCTTCCCTGGTGGCTCAGTGGTAAAGAATCCCACTGCCAATGCAGAAGACCCCGGTTCGATCCCTGGGTTGGGAAGATCCCCTGGAGAAGGGCATGGCAATCCACTCCAGTATTCTTGCCTGGAAATTTCCACAGAGGAGCCTGGTGGGCTACAGGCCATGGGGTCGCAAGAGTCAGATATGACTAAACAACAACAATAAGCTTTTAGGTCTGAATGCCAATATTTCTTCTTTCCAAAGTCTTTCTTGCTCTTTTAATGTCACATAATACTATATTCCTTTGTCATAAAGGGAGTAGTGTTCTAATTTAGTGTTCACTATATTAGTGTTTCCCTCCATTGTGGATTGATTGTTTCTTTAAGGAAACAGCTATGTTTACCTTATTCATGTCTTAGTTTTAGTACTTATTAGCTGTCCAATAGAAATTTTATTTAATAAATAACTTAATGGAAGCATGTCATCTTCTCCCTGTCCTGCTCCTTTGCCTAGGTTTGTGCCCCGTTAAGAGGAGTGGGTATTAGGTTCCTAGGGCTGCCACAAAAGATGATTACAAACTTTGAGGCTTCAAGCAATACAGATTTATTCTATCACACTTATAGAAGTTTAAATCAAGTCTTGGCAAGGCACGGAGAAGGCCATGGCACCCAATTCCAGTACTCTTGCCTGGAAAATCCCATGGATTAGAGGAGCCTGGTGGGCTGCAGCCTGGTGGGCTGCAGTCCACTTGGACACGACTGAGCGACTTCACTTTCACTTTTCACTTTCATGCATTGGAGAAGGAAGTGGCAACCCACTCCAGTGTTCTTGCCTGGAGAATCCCAGGGACGGGGGAGCCTGGTGGGATGCCGTCAATGGGGTCTCACAGAGTCGGACACGACTGAAGTGACTTAGCAGCAGCAGCTTGGCAAGGCAATGCTCCCTCTGAAGCTTCTAGGGAACAATATCTTCTTACCTCTTCTAGTTTCTGGTGGTTACTGTCATTACTTGGTTTGCTCAGCATAACTACAATCTCAGTCTCTGTCTGCACAGAAGTTGTCTAATCTCAGCTTTTTTTCATCTGTTCTTGGGTCTTAGATTTCTCCTTCCTTTTTCTTACAAAAACATCTGTCAATGGATTTAGGATCCATCCTGAATCTAGGATGAGCTCATCTCAATATCTTTCAATAAATCATATCTGCAAAATTCATTTTTTAAGTAAGATCACTTTCATAGGATCCAGGGGTTAGGACTTGAGCATATTTTTTATTGACCACTATTCAATCCTCTACAGAGTGAGGCTGATGATGGTAATTTTAAGAGATTTGTGCTAATGTAAACATAAACTCAGCTGCTTTAGCATCTGGATAAAAAATGTTACACAGAGTGAAGAGAATAGAGATGTATTTTCTCTACTGTTGCATGAAGTTCAGTCATCTCCTGGCACCCAGGGCACTGGTGGCTTTGTTGACGTGAGGAGATAGCCTCTTTGGTGTGGACATTGGAATCCTTTCAGTGACAGTTGCTGTTTCATGGACAGAGGACATGGCAGACAAAGTTTGAACAAGAAGAGAAGTTGAATGGTGGACACTTAAAGAAGACTGCAACTGAGAAGGATTTCTGTGGGCTCCCTGAAATAGCAAGGGGACAACTTCAGGCAAAAAAATGATGAGCTAAATAAGATCCAGTGGGATGGAAAATAAATGTCAACATGAACCCACTTTTTCTTACAGCCTGGTAAGGTCAGATGCACTTAGTTTCCGGCTGTAATTCAAAGAAAAAATGAGGTTTGTAAAAATGATTATATGAAATAAGCTACAAGGAATTTCCAGTTAATCATATTAATGTGAGAAGGATTAGATAAATATTCAGTTCAGTTCGGTTCAGTTGCTCAGTCCTGTCTGGCTCTTTGCGACCCCATGAACCGCAGCACGCCAGGCCTCCCTGTCCATCACCAACTCCCAGAGATTACGCAAACTCATGTCCATTGAGTCAATAAATATTGAATTTACAGTATTGTCTACTTCATTTTAGCTTTAAATTCACCATTTTTCCTCAGTAACATTACTATAAAACAATTAATGAGTGATCTGAGTCTCTCTCTCTCTTTGACTGATATCTCCTCTTAGTAAGCCTAATTAGAAATAATAGTATTTAAAAAGCATTATTAATTTTATATATCAGTAAACTAATGTTTTTGACTTGACTCACTGCCCACTATGGTGTAATCCGTTACCCTGGGTTAAAATAAAAATATATAACTGGAAAGTATCACATTTTATATTATCAGTCATTTCTACTTGCCATAAATGATTTTTTATGATACTTTCCAATATGATAATACACTGGTGCAATGGTATTATGGACAAAAGATTTGTGAGTATGGTATGTTGAGGGTAAAAACCCACAAAGAACATAAAATCAGAATCCCTGATTTCTTAGTGGTCACACAATCTTGAGTAAATCACTTAATCTTTCTGATTAATCCAAAGGGCTCTCCTACCCTATGATTCTAAAGAAGAAGTATATAACAAAATAATTTTTTTTTTTTTTGTCCATTTAAAGGGTTCTGTGAATGAGGTGTTCTACACAGTGAAGGATCAGCTAAAAGTTTCTGGCAAGGTTCCTGGAATATACAAGAGATAATTTCACAAGGAGTCTCAAAGGGAACTGAAGTCAAGTTAGCCAATTTTGCCTGGGGCTAACCACACCAGACAGTCACGCAAAATGGGAGAATAAATGGAGTAGAAGTTCTTGGATCTCATACATAGAAAAAATTACTCTGTGGGCTATTTTTTTTAACATAAAATTTACTAGATATTGGAAACTAGTTTTATGCTTGTAAAGAATATACCATTTCTAAATTCTGTCATTATGTCTTGAAAGGTGTATAAGTTATACGTTGGCACTTGATTTTATTTCCTCTTGGCTTCACCTCTCCCTGCCTCTTCCTTGCCTCTTTCCTCCCCTCCCTTCTTTCACCTCCTCCCTTCTCTTCCCCTATTACTCCTTCTCTCTCTTCATCTTTCCTCTCCTCTCCTTTCCTTCCCTTCCTTCTTACAGCTATTTCATGAGAAATAAGAACTTTCCTCAGTATTAAAGGTAGATTTAACTGGGGCTCACCTCTAACACCAGATGTGAGCATTTCTTATTATTCATTTATGACAATTACATTTCACCAATAATTAGAGTCTATCCTAGAATGAAAAAAAAGGAAATATATTTCTGGCTATTTCTTCAAGAGAATATTTAAAAACAGAAAAGTTTACTGCTCTTTTTTATAATCAGACTATGCTAGCTAGTAAGATTAGAAAGGTTCTTGTCAATATTTCATATCAAAACCAGTTCTCTGCTTTAAAACATGATTTTGCATATGGAGAAGGCAATGGCAACCCACTCCAGTACCCTTGCCTGGAAAATCCCATGGACGGAGGAGGGGCCTGGTGGGCTGCAGTCTATGGGGTCGCTAGGAGTCGAACATGACTGAGCGACTTCACTTTATTTTTTCACTTTCATGCATTGGAGAAGGAAATGGCAACCCACTCCAGTGATCTTGCCTGGAGAATCCCAGGGATGGGGGAGCCTGGTGGGCTGCCGTCTATGGGGTCGCACAGAGTCGGACATGACTGAAGTGATTTAGCAGCAACAGCAGTTGCATAAGTTACATTTTCACATATTTTCTTACTAAACCAGCAAATGAAAATCTGGTACATTTTGATAAATCATCACATAATTACTAAATTATGAAATATGAAAACATTTTGGAATAGCAATTAAAATAAATTCAAAAAATTTCCGAGATAGTTAAAAGAGGAAATTGGGACACATCTACTTTGGAGACATACATGACATGGTATCATTGGTACTTGCTTATGTTTAAGGCATTAATTGAATATAAAAAAATTTAGATTTTTAGAATAGTGGATTCTAGATGAGCACTAACATTTTAATGATAACAACCAAAATAAAGGCAGTGTTCTGCTTTTTAATTGCTACCTTTTTAATTGTTACAGTGCCAACTGTTGTAATTTTTCTATATTTCTGAATTATGGCTTTCTTGAACTCTATACCATTGAATACTGTTAGTGGATTATGAACCTCATGGAATCACATTAAATGGGATGTTATCAACTCTTTTTCTTCCAGTTTTATTGAGATATAATTGAAATACAGCATTGTGTTAGTTTAAGGTATACAGTATAATGATTTTATTTACATACATTATTAAATGATTATCACAATAAGCTGAGTGAATATCCATTATCTATTTATTCAAATTTTTGTCTTCTGATAAAATCTTTGGATTTACTCTCTTAACAACTTTCATATATAACACAGAGTTAATTATATTTATCATGTTATACATTATATCCCAAGTACTTACTTATAACTAGAAGTAGCTTTAGACTGCCTCTGGTAATTACAAATCCGATTTTCTTTTCTAAGTGTTTGTTTTTGAAATATAACTGACCTATAATGCTGGGTTAGCTAATGTTACACAAAATAATGATTTGATATTTCTATACATTTCAAAATGATCATGATGATATGTTTATGTCGGAAGCCACATTAGGCATTACTAACAAAATGGAGGCATGGCCCCAACCCCTCTCCTCATCCTGCCTTCACGGTCCCAGGATGAAGGAGTTAGGTCTTGTGATTCTGATTTGTTCTTTCCTTTCTTCGGTTGAGTTGGCTGGAAAGAATGTTAAGGTGCTTATTGTTCTTGAGAGAAGCATGAGAAAGCACAAAGCGTTCTGCAGTTGTGCCCAGAAAATAATCTATAAAGTAACCATTGACATTTGTTCAAGGATCTGTACAAAGAATGTTCCAGGATGAGCATGTAGGCCACAGCTTGAGGCCATGGGAAGGACTGTTATCTAAGACCTATTTGTGAGGGGAATGTTTGTGGCAAAAGAAGTTTGCTGAGCTTAGGGTTTAGGAATAATTAAGAATAGCTAGAAGCCTTTATAGGAGATAGTGATCTTAAGATGCTAGGGGCAAACAGGATTTAGAAAGATAAAAATAAACTGAGGAATGTAACATGAGTTACAATGTAATCACAAGTTAAGTATAGGACACATAAGAGGAAGTAGGTAATAATAAAGCTGATTCTGAGAGAATCACTGAAGTAGGAACTCTGTTTGTAAGGCAACAATGATTTCTGGAGACAATAAATCTGGGTGGGTGGGGGAAACTAAAAATGTCAAACCTCTGACCTAACGCTTTTGTCAAAGTATGAAAGAAAACCTGAAGCTTGAAATAAACACGTAGTCCCGAACCTCGAGTCAGAGGTTACATCATTGTCCGCGGACACTGCTCACCCCTTCAGGCTGATTCCCTGGCTGCTGGAGCTGGACTCTGGCATGTTTAGTTATTATTTGTCAACCTACAAAGATACTACATAGTTGTTGACTAGATTCCTTATACACTGCATATTTCATGCCCCTGACTCATTTACATTGCACTTAGAAATTTTACCTCTTAATCTTCTTCATCTGTTTCTTCCCTCTCCCCATGCCCTCCCCTTTGCCAACCCCCTGTTTTTTCTGTGTCTAAATTCTGTTTCTCTTTTATTTGTTCATTTGTCTTTTTTCCTTTCAGATTTTACATATAAGTGATGTCAAACAGTATTTCTCATTCTCTGTCTGCCTTATTTCATTTAGCATAAAACTCTGTAGGTGCATTCCTGTTGCAAAAGGAAAGATATCATCCCTTTAGTGGCTGATTAATATTTGATTAATATTTGGTATATATATTTGATTTATATATTGATATAATATTTGATTAATATTTGATATATATATATATATACACCACATCTTTATCCATTCATTGACAAATTGCTCCCACATATTGACTATCATAAATTATGCTGTAATAAACAATGGGGTGCATATATCATTTAGAATTAGTGTTTTTATTTTCTTCAAATAAATACCCGGTAATGGAATTGCTGAATCATGTGGTATTTCCATTTCTAATTTTTCGAGGAATCTTCATACTGCTTTTTATAGTGGCTGCATCAGTTTATACTCCTATAAACAGTGCACAGGATTCTCTTTTCTCTACATCCTTACCAGCACTTGTTATTTATTGTCTTTTTTATAATAACCATTCTGACAGGTGTGAGGAGATACCTCACTGTGGTTGAGTGAGTGTGATTTTCATTTCCCTGATTAATGGATTAGTGGTCTTGAGTATCTTTTCATGTGTCCACTGGCCATCTATATGTCTTCTTTGGTAATATGTCTATTCTGATCTTTCCACTTTTCAATTGGATTGTTAGTTTTTTTGTTGTTCATTTGTATGAGTTCTTCATACATTTTGGATATTAACTCCTTATCAGATATATTATTTGAAAATATCTTCCCCTCATTTTGTTGATAGTTTCCTATGCTGTGCAAAAGCTTCTGAGTTTGATGTAGTCCCATTTGTTTATTTTTGCTTTTGTTTCCCTTGCCTGAAAGGACATATCCAAAAAATATTACAAAGACTGTGTCAAAGAATGCATTGTATATATTTTGTTTTAGAAGTTTTATGATTTCAGATCTTATATTTAAGTCCATAATACATTTTAAATTATTTTTGTGCATGGGTGAGAGAATAGTTTGATTCTTTTTAATATAGCTCTCCAGTTTTCCCAGCACCATTTATTGAAGAAGCTATCTTTTTCCCATCGTATATTCTTGCCTCATTTGTTATAGATTATTTGTCAGTATAAGCATGGGTTCATTTTTGGGCTGTCTGTTCTGTCCTATTGATTTTTGATTTATGTATTTGCTTTTCTTGTTCCAGTACTATACTGTTTTAATTATTGTAGCTTTGTAGTATATTTTGAAATAAGGGAGAGTGATACCTCCAGCTTTGTTCATCTTCCTCAAGATTATTTTGCCTCTTCAGTGTGTTTTGGGGTTCCATGCAAATTTTAGAAAATTTTTTTCTAGTTCTATGAACAATATCATTGGTATTTTGATAGGAATTGCATTGAATCTGAATATTGCTTTGGGTCATTTTATGGTCATTTTAATGATGTTAATTATTTCAGTCCATAAATATATCTTTCCATTTTTCTAAATCATCCTTAATTTCTTTAATCAAGGTCTCATAGTTTTTTGACTATAGGTCTTTATCACCTTAGATTTATTTCTAGGTATGTTATGCTTTTTGATGTGATTATAAAAGAGATTATTTTCTTAATTTTTCTTTCTGATAGTTGTCAGTGTCCAGAAATGCAATAGACTTATATATGTTAGTTTTGTATCCTGAAACTTTACCAAGTTCGTTGATGAACTCTAGTAGTTTTTTGGTGGGGTGGATGGTTGTGAGTTCAAGGGTCCAGGATCTAGTGTTGGCCTGCTTTCAAGGATGTTTGCCTGTTTGCAAGGATGCTTTCTAATATGGCTGGCTACATGTCCAGGGTATTGCAAAGTTTGTGTTGACTTGCTGGTGAGTGGGGCCAGGGTCCCAGGGGGTCCCAGGGCTGGTGTCTGCCCTTTTTTTTTGACAAAGTCAGGTTTTAGAATTTCTGTCTGCAGCCCACTGTTGAGTCAGATCCTGAAACAGATGGCTGCAGTGTCTGGGGTGTCCCAAAGGTGGTGTCAGCCTGCAGTTGACGGGGGTTGGGGTTGGATCACAGGCTGGATGGTTGAGGGGGCCAAAGTGTCTCAGAGCTGGTGTTGTATTGCTGGTGGGCCAGGCCAGGGGCCAGATAGTCACAAAGCTACTATAACCCTCCTGGTGTTCAGGCTAGTTCCTCACATGGCTGGCTGTAGAACTACAGTGGTTCTGGGTCTGATGTCTGCCTGCTAGTCAGTGGAACTGGGGCTCAGGGGATCCCAGGGCTGATGCCCAACCACTGGTGGATGGATCAGTGTCCTAGGTTCTCAGTGTCCTGGCTTCTGGCCTTCAGAGTCTCAGAGCTGGTATTGACCCACTGGTGGATAGGGCTGAGGCCCAGGGCTCCAGGAGGTTGTAATCAATGTTTGTTACCATAGTTGAAATTTACTTTATTCGTTGTATTAATGAAATGGAGATATGTCCTTACATATATTAAAATTAATAAAAGAATACAGATATCCTATAAACATGCAAACCTGTTCAGCTTTTTAAAATGAGATTCACTTATTAAAAATAAAGATCTACTCATTTATGAATAAATAGGCAATCATAAAAATAATGCATTTGTGAATATTTTGACAATTTATATGTATGATTTGTGGTACTAACAATTAAAAACTATGTTGAAAATAACAATAATAGAAACAAAGAGGAAGATAATCCTAAAATCAGAATATAAACAGCATATGAGCAAGCAAGCCCAGAAGAAAATGTCATAAGATCTGTATTAAAACTTTTATTCTTCTATTAGTGATCACTGATAACATGTTCCTATTTAGACTAGTTACATTATTTTTTAAAATTTCATATTTTGATATTAATAGTGAATCATAAGAAAATCTGTTCTCATTCACTACATTTTATCTCCTTATTACCCACCATCATTATATAGTAGTTATAATGGTGACCAATAATATGTGAGTTGAGTTTTGTTGATGCAGCAAAAGATACTGTAACATGCTCCTTTTCTTCACAGTTTCTATGGTTCACATGTTTCAAAAGTTTATGTCATTCAGGTAGAAAATATAATAGATATGGAGAGATTGAGGCTTTCATTTTATTTTTTTTTCAAACTTGTCACCTTGGAAGAGAAAATGACTCTTTATTTTGTAACTCAGACAGGAGGCAAACAGCACATGGCATTGCTGACTGAGTTGCAAAATCAAAATTGACAAATCCTGGAGGAGAAGAAACTTAGCATTGCAAAGTGAGGCTTCTTTGTGCTTACTACCTGGTCTTTCCTGGTCTCCTCCTGCTGCTGCTCAGCATCCCTCACAGTCCAGGTGAAATTAGTCTGGCTTCTCAGACAACTCAAAATGGGAAAAATAATTTGATCATAAGGAAATAAAATGAGCATTCTTGCTGCTCTTGCTATGATGAAGAATAAGAGAACAAGACCAATGCACAAACTCAGCATGGGGTATGAGAAAAGAAGGAAGAATTCAATTTATGTTTACTACAAGTCTTCTTAAAGCTAAACATAATCCAAGAATTAACAGCAAAGACTAACTGATGACATTAGTGCCATTAAAATATTATCTCATACATCACTTGTGCCAGTGAAATTCAGCACAGTTCTTTGGAAAACATTGTGACAAAAGCTATCAAGAACCATGTATATGTTCATTCATTTTTGTATGTGTGCAGTGCCATCTACACAGATTCAAACACTCATGTTGAGGTTATATATTGGGAAAATTGAAACTAGGTAAACATACATTAACCTAGAAATATTTGTTCCATGATTAGTAAAACCAGGTATATCAAATTGGTGGATTATTCAGTTCAGTTCAGTCACTCAGTTGTGTCCAACTCTTTGAGACCCCATGAAGAGTAGCACGCCAGGCCTCCCTGTCCATCACCAACTCCCAGAGTCCACCCAAACCCATGTTCATTGAGTCTGTGATGCCATCCAACCATCTCATCCTCTGTCATCCCCTTCTCCTCCTGCCTTCAATCTTTCCCAGCATCAGGATCTTTTCAAATGAGTTAGCTCTTCACATCAGGTGGCCAAAGTATTGGAGTTTCAGCTTCAAGATCAGTCCTTCCAATGAAAACCCAGGACTGATCTCCTTTAGGATGGACTGGTTGGATCTCCTTGCAGTCCAAGGG
>NW_011494923.1:5958730-6047680 GCF_000754665.1 Bison bison bison | reverse complement strand
TACTCTGTTTTACAAGTTTGGCTTTTTGTTGTTGTTCAGTCACTCAGTCATGTCCAACTCTTTGTGACTTCCATGGACTACAGCATGCCAGGTTTCCCTATCCTTCACCATCTTCTGGAGGTTGTTCAAACTCATGTTCATTGAGTCTGTGATGCCATCCAACCATCTCATCCTCTGTCATCCCCTTCTCCTCCTGCCTTCAATCTTTCCCAGCATCAGGATCTTTTCAAATGAGTTAGCTCTTCACATCAGGTGGCCAAAGTATTGGAGTTTCAGCTTCAAGATCAGTCCTTCCAATGAAAACCCAGGACTGATCTCCTTTAGGATGGACTGGTTGGATCTCCTTGCAGTCCAAGGGACTCTCAAGAGTCTTTTCCAACACCACAGTTTAAAAGCATCAATTCTTCGGTGCTCAGCTTTCTTTATAGTCCAACTCTCACATCCATACATGACCACTGGAAAAACCATAGCCTTGACCAGACGGACCTTTGTTGACAAAGTAATGTCTCTACTTTTTAATATGCTGTGATAGATTATTATGCAGTCATTAATAGGTCCAGTTAGGCAAAATAGACATCTAGAAACACAGAAAATATTTACAAAGTGATTCAACTTTGACAAAAGCAATATATAGATTTGTATGCATACAATGGTTGAAATTTTAGGAAAAACTATGTATATTCAAAGAAAAAGTGTGCTAAAAGTAGGTGAAATAAAAATGTGCTAAAGTAATGAATTAATGGAGATTTTATTCCACTTTTCTATTATTAAAATTTATGTAATATTACAGTCTTCTTAGTAAGAAAAGTCATTAAAAAATGATCACAGTATTTAATTTTTCCATGCCAGGAAACTAGCATTCAGGTTAACTTCCATAAAGTATTCAAAAAATGCATTCTTCTAGAATCTGATTTTTGTAACTTATGCAATAATCAATATTAAGGAAATATGCCTATAGTTATTTCTAACTTGTATTAACTTTCCTACTTCTAACATAATGTACAGAATTTAAAGTAAAAGAAAGAACTAAGTACTTAAATAAATAGATCTCCCAGTTAAGCTGATACTCTCCAGTGTTTACAAAGTTTTCTCAAGTTAACATCAAAATGGAAAATGGAAGTATTCATATGTTTCATTGTGGTACATGGAAGTTTCATTAGACAGGGTTGCCCCAGGTCCCACCTCTGTCCTAATGCTAAAGAGATAAATAGCTCTGCACACTCAAAAACTAGTGATGAGCTTGCCTTTGCAACATGTCAGAAAATAAGTAGAAGAAAATCATGAGAACAAATTTGGTGGGAAAATGTGTGGGTGTTTGTGTTTGGGGTGTGTGTGTGTTTGTGACAGCAAGAGAAAGTGTGCCTTTGCAGTTAAGGGGGTGAATGGGTGGTGGGGATCACAGAAATTCACCTTTCTGCTGTGACCTTCCATACTATCAAAGTTTGGTTTCAGTGAGTAGTTGTCTCAAGAATCTTCCCTTCCCCACCAGTCCTGCCCACTGGCAAGATCTCTAAAAGTCCACTGATGAAGTTGAAATCAAAGAAATGGGCAGCCCCTAGTTACTCAGGTAACACACATTTACAAGGTTATAATCTCTGTATTTTATTTTTCTATTCATTCCTTAATAAAGTTATTTGCAGTTAAGAAATCACTGTTGAGACTCATATCTTATATAGTCATAAATGAGTTTATGACCCTTTATTTATTGGTGAACAGAGATTTATTTGCAGAAAATGTATACTAGGGATTCTCCAAATGTAGAAAATGATAATTAAAAAGAAAAACAAGCAGTCTTACTTGTAGCAATATAAGGAGAAAAAAGGCAGCAGACCAGTGGTTTTTAAATGTATAGAAATATCAGAGCAAACATGTATTTTATCTTTTTACCATAATAATTATAGATGTCTGAGAGTATCAGATTTAATTTTAGATGTTTTAAGAATATGCCTAGACCCCTCTCTCATGCTCTCTGTCTTTATTTGGTTGCTAAATTAAAAACAATACTTAAAAGATCTGATGCAGCCTAAGAGAAGCTGAGAAATTTATTGACAACTTATTTTATCAATTTCTTTTGGAATGTAAATTACTAATTCAGAAATATTCAAGCCTTTTTAATACTTGCAAATTAGAAAAGCTATTGCTATGAAACTTATTATAACAGAGTAATAATTTTCAAACTTTTCTCTGAAGCTGTGTGCTTCAGAGATTCTGTATATTTTTAATATGATTTTCATATATATATACTTCCTGGCTCAGGGATTGAGCCCAGGCCTCCTGCATTGAAGGCTGATTCTTTACATCTGAGCTACCAGGGAAGCCCATATGGCTCAGATAGTAAATAATCCATATATATACATATATGTAGGTGCTCAGATGGTAAAGAATCCATATATATGTATGTATGTGTATATATATACACATACATACACGTATATGGTGAAGACGGAGAAGGCAATGGCACCCCACTCCAGTACTCTTGCCTGGAAAATCCCATGGACGGAGGAGTCTGCAAGGCTGCAATCCATGGGGTCGCTGAGGGTTGGACACGACTGAGCGACTTCACTTTCACTTTTCACTTTCATGCATTGGAGAAGGACATGGCAACCCACTCCAGTGTTCTTGCCTGGAGAATCCCAGGGACAGGGGAGCCTGGTGGGCTGCCATCTATGCGGTCGCACAGAGTCGGACACGACTGAAGTGACTTAGCAGCAGCATATGGAGAAGAAGGGGATGACAGAAGATGAGACAGCTGGATGGCATCACTGACTTGATGGACATGAGTTTGTGTAATCTCTGGGAGTTGATGATGGACAGGGAGGCCTGGCATGCTGTGATTCATGGGGTCTCAAAGAGTTGGACACGACTGAGTGACTGAAAGAGAGAGAGAGAAGTCGCTCAATCGTGTCCGACTCTTTGCGACTCCATGGACTGTAGCCTACCAGGCTCCTCAGTCCATGGAATTTTCCAGGCAAGAATACTGGATTGGGTTGTCATTACCTTCTCTAGGGGATCTTCCCAACCCAGGGATTGAACCCAGGTCTCTCACATTGCAGGCAGATGCTTTACTGTCTGAGCCACCAGGGAAGCAACTGAACTGAACTGATATACATATACATGCTGCTGCTGCTGCTGCTGCTAAGTTGCTTCAGTCGTGTCCGACTCTGTGCGACCCCATAGACGGCAGCCCACCAGGCTCCCCCGTCCCTGGGATTCTCCAGGCAAGAACACTGGAGTGGGTTGCCATTTCCTTCTCCAATGCATGAAAGTGAAAAGTGAAAGTGAAGTTGCTCAGTCGTGTCCAACTCCCAGCGATCCCATGGACTGCAGCCTACCAGGCTCCTCTGTCCGTGGGATTTTCCAGGCAAGAGTACTGGAGTGGGGTGCCATTGCCTTCTCCACATATACATGCATATACTTCAGTAATTAAAATTTATAGCATAATTAACGTGAAGCCTATAAATTTTAATTACTGAAGTATATGCATGTGTATATATATATATATATCAATTCAGTTCAGTTCAGTTGCTCAGTCATGTCCGAATCTTTGTGACCCCATGAACTGCAGCACATCAGGCCTCCTTATCCATCACCAACTGCTGGAGTCTACCCAAACCCATGTCCATCGAGTCAGTGATGCCATTCAACCATCTCATCCTCTGTTGTCCCCTTCTCCTTCTGCCCTCAATCTTTCCCAGCATCAGGATCTTTTCAAATGAGTCAGCTCTTTTTATCAGTTGGCCAAAGTATTGGAGCTTCAGCTTCACCATCAGTCCTTCCAATGAACACCTAGGACTGACCTCCTTTAGGATAGACTGGTTGGATCTCTTTGCAGCCCAAGGGACTCTCAAGAGTCTTCTCCAACACCACAGTTGAAAAACATCATTTCTTCAGTGCTCAGCTTTCTTTACAGTCCAACTCTCACATCCATCCTGGAGACAGCAATGGCAACCCACTCCAGTACTTTGCCTGGAAAATCCCATGGATGGAGGAGCCTGGTAGGCTACAGTCCATGAGGTCGAGAAGAGTTGGACACAACTGAGCAACTTCACTTTCACTTTTCACTTTTATGCATTGGAGAAGGAAATGGCAACCCACTCCAGTATTCTTGCCTGGAACATCCCAGGAGGATGTTGGGCTGGTGGGCTGCCTTCTATGGGGTCGCATAGAGTCGGACACGACTGATGCGACTTAGCAGCAGCAGCACATCCATACATGACTACTGCAAAAACCATAGCCTTGACTAGATGGAGCTTTGTTGACAAAGTAATGTCTCTGCTTTTTAGTATGCTGTCTAGGTTGGTCATAACTTTCCTTCCAGGGAGTGTCTTTTAATTTCATGGCTGCAGTCACCATCTGCAGTGGTTTTGGAGCCCCCAAAAATAAAGTCAGCCACTGTTTCCACTTTTTCCCCATTTATTCCCCATGAAGTGATGGGACTGGATGCCATGCTCTTAGTTTTCTGAATGTTGACCTTGTGAACCCTCAAATGTTTACAATTTAGATACTGATGTATTATTTTATCTGCACTGAAAATTCTCTTGCTAACCTTACCTTATTGAATGATGCTCTGCAGTTATTAAGAAAGAAGTAAAAACAATTATCAGCTCAAAGTAATTATCAAATTTCCTAGATTTTGTGCAATGGAAGTAAAATCTAAGATTACATTGGACTTGAAGGGCTTATATTACTATAATTGTCATATATAACCTCCAATTCCAAATGTTTTTTGTTCACCAAGGTAGCCTTATGGTTCCCATTAATTAAATTTACAGTAAATATACGTAAAATTGAATTTAGGAATGAATTTATACTAATAAAGTCAATCTTTAAAAAATCTTTTAAAAATAGTATGAGAGTTTCTTATAAGATTTTGTTTGTAGAAATGATTTTTATGACTACTTGATGAGTGATGTAGAAGTTTTGGGGAATGTTGATATCCTAACTGTTAATGCAAAATTCCTATCTGAAGTTTTGTATGAGGTAGAGTTGATTAAGTCTCTAAGAAAACTTTACTAATACAAGAATGTTTTATTATTTTGTTTAACAAGAAAGCACTTGACTTTTACCTGTGGAGAGCAATTAGCTCACACTTTTCCAGCTATAGCATCTTTGGAATCCCATTCAGCATTTGTGCCAAGGCCAAGTTCTTCTCAGGAGGCTCCCTTCACCCAGCCAATGGCTGAGCCTCAGTTACCCAAGGCAAACTCAGAGGTTTCCAATAGCTTTGTTGAGTTTTTGTCAGGTCTGCCTAATCCTATTCCCCCTCTTTTGTCTTCCGCAGACATTCTCTTTCCCTCCAACATCTAAACTGTGGTACCCCAAGGATGAAAGAACAGGTGAACAAGAAGGGTCTAAGAATGCAGGAACAGAAAAAAACAGACCCTTATTGCCCACCCCCCTGCCCCGCCCCCAACTTCCAGTCCAGATTATAACCCTTGCAGAATTTTTGAGCCCTTTGGGTAGTATGGCCTGTCTCCCCTCCTACCATATATAAGGAAAAAAGCTATTTGCCTTACTCTTCTCCCATCCAGTGTAAATAACTCAACCAATCAGCAAATGACTCACTAGGCCCCTAACCCACTCCTCATCCCCTGGTTATAAAAACAGATCAAGGACCCACATTCAAGGCCAGCTCTACCTGACTATCAGGAAGTCAGGTCACTGTACTGGCAATCCCACCCCACCCCCGCTCTAATAAATTTTATTCTCCTTTCATTCTACCTCCTGTCTGGAAGTTCTTTTCCAACCAGTGCATTGACCATGACAAAAACTACTGTAATTGTCTCTGCATATGTCTCCCCCACAACCTGAACTGTCTTGTTTAGATCAATGTTTATGTGTACCTTTTTATTATTTCAATATATAAAATATATTGTATGAATTAATATACAAGCAAGATAATTGGGAAACATGAGTGCTCCTTTCAAGTTACTGTGCTTGAGACAGCTATTTTAAGACCTTTCAACATTTTAGTTAAAGTTTTTCACATTTTGTCCACTGGAATAAAAGGAAACATCAAGAATATGAATAGATCGTAATCAACTCTGTAAGTTGGTTGTAGTCAGAGTGCTGAGAAGTGTAAAAATGTTAAATTGTAACTTTAAATTTTTGATACATTTCAATAAAATATTATCATAATTCAATATACTTAAATATATTTCTCTTTACAAAGAAAAAACAGATAAATAACATTATTACAAACAGTTGTGTAGGGGGAATTTGGCAATAATGGGATAAAATTAATGACAATCATTTAATCTTCTTGTTTAATTTTATTTATTTTACATATTCTGGACTTACAGCTTCATGTATTTGTTCAGTCCAAATATTACATTGCTTTCCTTGTATAATTTATATCTCATAGTTTTAGACAACTTATTAGAAATTCATTTGAATTGATCTAACTAGACTAGATCTAATTGGTCTAATTGGTCTGATCTGGAATCTTATTTCTATCATCATTATGTGCCTTTGGTTGTTTTGTTTGGAGAATACATCCAACATCTTCTCAATGCAACTGGGACTGTATAAGTGGGTGAGGCTTCTTCAGGCTTCAGCTTGGACACATTTTACATGTAGGTCACCTGCTTAGCTCCTGTCATTTCGTGACTCTCATTTTAACATAATAAGGATGTGGTCCTTACCTCTTTCTTTAATGTGAGAACAAAAAATGATTATTTGCATAGTGATTTACTTTCCATAGTATCCAAATTTCTGATTTGAAATCCATATCTGCAATGATAAACTTAAGTATTTCTTTCTAGGGTGGCTTTTATTAATCCTTACTTTTCTGTTTGGTGAAATTCAGGTACAAAAGCAAACAAACAAAGCAAGCCCCAAAACTTTTTACTGATATGCTGTGAAGAAAACCCTTGAAAATCAAGAGGGTTAAATTTATGATCTTAGGCCATTATACCTGTCTTTGTGTAAATACGTACTTTATATTATCTTATGTACAATTGGAGCACCAAATATTTTAAAGGCATAAGAAACATCACTATATTTATGAAAAAGTTGTGATATATAGACCACCAAAAACATTAATATACAAACCCTATGGGTTTCTGTTTTTAATTCTTTGTTCACTGAGGGGAGATTTCTATAAAAGTTGCAGTCTCACTTTTTCTAAATGAAGTACTGAAAACCACATATCCACCTTCTTTTTTTATGAAATATCTTACTTTTTGTTGCTTGCATGATGCAGTTCTTTAAGTAGCTGGCAAAACCCCACTGCCCATTCAGCGATTATGCAATTCCCTCCTGGTGTAGCAAATGTATTCTTTGTGTCTTTATTCTTAGGCTTATTATACTGAGTTAAGAGGATTAATCTACTGGTGGAACTCTATTATTCTCTACATTAGGTCAGAAAAAAAGATTAGTTTTGTAGAGACAAATTGTAAGGCAGTAGTCACATTGGATACTTTCTCCTGTTGTTTTAATTAAGCTATATCCTGGATCCTAAGAAATAAATATATTAGTAATGAAATTATTTTGCTACTTAAGAGTAAGCCCTGATGGCTGGCAGTAACTAGGAATGTTACTTTACCCAAGACATTTAAGATTCATGTTCTTTATTTTCCTCATTTTTGTCCATTAAGCTATACATTTTCCCACGACATTGACTTCTTCTACTAAACATGTGTGAATACTGATGCTGAAAACTTAGCCTCTGTATACTAGTACCAAACTGAATCTTGGAGACAGAGTTTTGGATGACGTAGGAAAGAACAGTTTTATTGCTTTGCCAGGCAAAGGAGAACACAGCAGGCTCCATGCCCTCAAAAACTGTGTGTCCCAACTTGGGAAGATTTGATGAGGAAGTTTTTAGTGCTTGTTCAAGAGCAGGGTTGCCCAGGTCACCTGTATTGCAGCCAGATCTTCTACTGCCTGAGCTACCAGGGAAGCCCCAACCATTTATAGTAATGATTCAAGGATGCTGTTGCTAGTAAGGACTAGGAATTGTGAAGGGCCTGCATTCCTTTAATTTGGCCTCAGGTGGTCTTCTCTGGAATGAAGAATTAAAAGACGCTTACTCCTTGGAAGGAAAGTTATGACCAACCTAGATAGCATATTCAAAAGCAGAGACATTACTTTGCCAACAAAGGTTCGCCTAGTCAAGGCTATGGTTTTTCCTATGGTTATATATGGATGTGAGAGTTGGACTGTGAAGGCTGAGCACCGAGAAGAATTGATGCTGAGGACTGTGAAGAATTGATGCTTTTGAACTGTGGTATTGGAGAAGACTCTTGAGAGTCCCTTGGACTGCAAGGAGATCCAACCAGTCCATTCTGAAGGAGATCAGCCCTGGGATTTCTTTGGAAGGAATGATGCTAAAGCTGAAACTCCAGTACTTTGGCCACCTCATGCGAAGAGTTGACTCATTGGAAAAGACTTTGATGCTGGGAGGGATTGGTGGCAAGAGGAGAAGGGGACAACAGAGGATGAGATGGCTGCATGGCATCACTGACTCGATGGATGTGAGTCTGGGTGAACTCCCTGGTGATGGACATGGAGGCCTGGCGTGCTGCGGTTCATGGGGTTCCAGAGTCGGACATGACTGAGCAACTGAACTGAACACCTTCTGTTTGTTGGGGGTTTTAAAGAGCTCCAAGATATTGTTATTTGTGTACCTTGAGGTGGGGCTTCCCAAGTGGCACAGTGGTAAAGAAGCCACCTGCCAACGTAGGAGATGCAGGAGATGTGGGTTAGATCCCTGAGGCTAGAAGATCCCCTGACGTAGGAAATGACAACCCACTACAATATTCCTACTTTGAAATTTCCCATGGACAGAGGAACCTAGCGGGGTACAGTCCACAGAGTGCCAAAGAACCCTGGTGCGCTGCAGTCCCTGGGATCGTAAAGAGTATGTCTCGACTGAGCAACTGAACTGAGCAGGAATGCCTATCTTGAGGTAGAACTAGGATCCTGCCCCAAGGCTGCACTATTATTTCTTGACTGCTCCTTACTGGTCTCTGCATCCCTTCCCTTCCCTGATTAGCAACAGTTTGAAAAGCTTCTCTGCCCAGGAGCCTCACAAGGTCCTGCTAGTTTTGAATACTCACATTTTTCTCTTTCATCACAAAAGTCATTATGTTTTTCAATAGGGGATTCTTTTTGTGATTACTTAAAGGAGATGGATAAAGTAAAATTAACAAACACATGGATCTTTATGATTTGCAAGTTCTATTCATTTATTTTAAATTTGATCACTTGCTCATACTAGAGATGACTTTGAAAATTTAGTTTGTACTTGTGACTTGAGTCATAAATTAATCATTATATCTTTTTCTCAGATACATGACATTTGTCCACATCTCTTCCAGACTTTTTTACTTGTTGGTTTTACTCTTCTTCATGGTTTCCATTATCACCTTCATGTCAGTAGCTATTAAATTTACATCTGTGACTCAGATCATCCCCTGAGTTCTAGACATGCTTTGCCACCTTTTTATGAGACATTTTGTACCTTGCTTTATTGCAAGTACTTTATTTATACTTATATATAAGTACTTTTTTATATACTTATATATATATATTTTTTTTATATTCAGTTCAGTTCAGTCTCTCAGTTGTGTCCAACTCTTTGCGACCCCATGAACTGTAGCACACCAGGCCTCCCTGTCCATCACCAACTCCCAGAGTTGACCCAAACCCATGTCCATTGAGTCTGTGATGCCATCCAACCATTTCATCCTCTGTCATCCCCTTCTCCTCCTGCCTTCAATCTTTCCCAGCATCAGGGTCTTTTCAAATGAGGCAGCTCTTCTCATCAGGTTGCCAATGTATTGGAGTTTTAGCTTCAACAACAGTCCTTCCAATGAACACCTAGGACTGATCTCCTTTAGGATGGACTGGTTGGATCTCCTTGCAGTCCAAAAGACTCTCAAGAGTTTTCTCCAACGCCACAGTTAAAAATATACTTTATATATTTATACTTAGTAAATATATTACTGAATTATTTTCTCCTAAACCACTTTCTTCACCTATATACTCAATTCTGATGTCATCACCAACAACCCAATTGTCCAACCCTATTCTTGCAATTACCATACATTCTTTTTACTCAAATGCTTCCACATCCAATAATTTTCTGATTTCTACCAATCCTATCATCTTTGCATACTTTTGTCAACTAAAAAATGATACACAATGTGAGAGCTATGAGTTGAGTTTTATTTGGGGCAAACGAGGACTGCCACCCAGGAGACAGGTCCTCAGAAAATTGTGAGAAACTGCTACAAAGAGGTAGTGGGGAAAAAGTCGATATATAAGATTTTGGTGAAAAAGGAGTTCAATGCAATCAAATAATAAAGGTTTTCTGCTAGCCATGAGCAGTGGATGTCACCATGAAGGGATTTATGCTTTTCTAAATATGACAGATACAAGGGTTGGGAGCATGAAATCCGTTCCTGAAAATATCCTGGAAAACTGTTCCACCAGTTTCCCTGGAGGACAAATGCCTCATTCTCCAACCTAAATTCGCTTAGGGCATGTCAAATGTCAACAGTTACAGTAGCACGAGATTTAATCTCTGCAGACTGACTAGTTTCCATCACTCAGTCCTGTCCAACTCTTTGCAACCCCATGAACTGTAGCCTGCCAGGTTCTTCTATCCATGGGATTCTCCAGGCAAGAATACTGGAGTAAGTTGCCATTTCCTTCTCCAGGGGATCTTCCTGACCCAGAGATCAAACCTGGGTCTCCCGCACTACAGGCAGACTCTGTACCTAATGAGCCAATAGGGAAAAGATAATCTCTGCAGAAGCAGATGGCAAATACCCTTCAGTTCAGTTCAGTGGCTCAGTCTTGTCTGACTCTTTGTGACCCCATGAAGTGCAGCAGCCAGGATTCCTAGTTCATCACAAATGCCTGCAGCCTAATAAAAATCATGTCCATCACATTGGTGATGCCATCCAACCATCTCATCCTCTGTTGTCCCCTTCTCCTTCCGCCTTCAACCTTTTGAGAATCAGGGTCTTTTCAAATGAGTCAGTTCTTCCCATCAGGTAGCCAAAGTATTGGAGTTTTAGCTTCAACATCAGTCCTTCCAATGAATATTCAGGACTGATTCCTTTAGGATGGACTGGTTGGATCTCCTTGCAGTCCAAGGGACTCTCAAGAATCTTCTCCAACACCACAGGTCAAAAGCATCAATTCTTTGGCACTCAGCTTTCTTCATAGTCCAACTCTAACATCCATACATAACTACTGGAAAAACCATAGCTTTGACTAGATGGAACTTTGTTGGCAAAGTAATGTCTCTGCTTTTAAACATGCTATCTAGGTTGGTCCTAGCTTTTCTTCCAAGGAGCAATCGTCTTTTAATTTCATGCAGTCACCATCTGCAGTGATTTGGGAGCCCAAGAAAATAAAGTTTCTCACTGTTTCCATTATTTTCCCATCTATTTGCCATGGAGTGAGGGGACTGGATGCCATGATCTTAGTTTTCTGAATTTTGAGGTTTAAGCCAACTTTTTCACTCTCCTCTTTCACTTTCATCAAGAGGCTCTTTAGTTCTTCTTTGCTTTCTGCCACAAGGGTGGTGTCATCTGTGTATTTGAGGTTATTGATATCTCTCCCAGCAATCTTGATTCCAGCTTGTGCTTCATCAAGCCCAGTGTTTCTCATGATGTACTCTGCATATAGTTAAATAATCAGGGTGACAATATACAGCCTTGACATACTCCTTTCCCAATTTGGAACCACTCTGTTGTTCCATGTCCAGTTCTAACTGTTGCTTCATGACCTACATACAGATTTCTCAAGAGGCTGGTCAGGTGGTCTGGTATTCCCATCTCTTTCAGAATTTTCCAGTTTGTTGTAATGCATAGAGTCAAAGGCTTTGGCATAGTCAATAAAGCAAGAGTAGATATTTTTCTGGAATTCTATTGCTTTTTCAATGATCCAGCAGATGTTAGCAATTTCATCTCTGGTTTCTCTGGCTTTTCTAAATCCATCTTGAATATCTGAAAGTTCATGGTTCACATAATGTTGAAGCCTGGCTTGGAGAAACTTTAGCATTACTTTCCTAGCATGTGAGATGAGTGCAATTGTGCAGTAGTTTGAACATTGTTTGGCATTGCCTTTCTTTGGATTTGGAATGAAAACTGACATTTTCCAGTCCTGTGGCCACTGCTGCATTTTCCAAACTTGCTGGCATGTTGATTGCAAAGCTTTCATAGCATCATCTTTCAGGATTTGAAATAGCTCAACTGGAATTTCATCACCTCCCTAGCTTTGTTTGTAGTGATGCTTCTTAAGGCCCACTTGACTTCACATTCCAGGATGTCTGGCTCTAGGTCAGTGATCACACCATCATGATTATCTGGGTCATGAAGATCTTTTTTTGTACAGTTCTTCTGTGTATTCTTGCCACCTCTTCTTAATATCTTCTGCTTTTGTTAGGTCCATACTATTTCTGTCCTTTATTGTGCCCATCTTTGCATGAAATGTTCCCTTGGTACCTCTAATTTTCTTGAAGACATCTCTATTTTCTCCTATTCTATTGTTTTCCTCTATTTCTTTGCATTGATCACTGGGGAAGGTTTTCATTTCTCTCTTTTCTTTTTTATCTCTTATTTCTTGCTATTCTTTGGAACTCTGCATTCAAATGGATGTATTTTTCCTTTTTTCCTTAGCCTTTCACTTCTCTTCTTTTCATAGTTATTTGTAAGTCCTCCTCAGACAACCATTTTGCCTTTTTGCATTCCTTTTTCTTGGGGATGGTCGTGATCACTGCCTCCTGTACAATGTTACGATGTCACTGCCATCCATAGTTCTTCAGGCACTCTGTCTATCAGATCTAATCCCTTGAATCTATTTATCACTTCCCTTGTGGCTCGGATGGTAAAGCGTCTGCCTACAATGCAGGAGACCCAGGTTCGATCACTGGGTCAGGAAGGTCCTCTGGATAAGGAAATGGCAATCCACTCCAGTACTGTTGCCTGGAAAATCCCATGGATGGAGGAGCATGGTAGGCTACAGTCCATGGGGTCACAAAGAGTTGGACACAACTGAACAACTTCACTTGGTCACTGTATAATCGTAAGGGATTTTATTTAGGTCATACCTGATTAGGTCATACCATGGTCTAGTAGTTTTCCCTACTTTCTTCAATTTAAGTCTGAATTTGGCAACAAGTAATTCATGATCTGAGCCACAGTCAGCTCCCAGTCTTGTTTTTGCTGACTGTATAGAGCTTCTCCTCCTTTGGCTGCAAAGAATATAATCAATCTGATTTCTGTATTGACCATCTGGTGATGTTCATGTCTAGAGTCTTCTCTTGTGTTGTTGGAAGAGGGTGTTTGCTATGACCAGTGTCTTCTTTTTGGCAAAACTCTGTTAGGCTTTGATCTGCTACACTTTGTACTCCGAGGCCAAATTTGTGTGTTACTCCGGATATCTCTTGACTTCCTACTTTTGCATTACAGTCCCCTATAATGAAGAAGACATCTTTTTTGGGTGTTAGTTCTAGAAGGTCTTGTAGGCCTTCTAGAACTGTTCAGCTTCTTCATTATTTCCGGTTGGGGCATAGACTTGGATTACTGTGATACTGAATGGTTTGCCTTGATATTCTACACAAGTACTGCATTTTGGACTCTTGTTGACTATGATGGCTACTCCATTTCTTCTAAGGGATTCCTGTCCACAGTAGTAGATATAAAGGTCATCTGAGTTAAATTCACCCATTCCAGTCCATTTTAGTTCACTGATTCCTAAATTGTTGATGTTCACTCTTGCCATCTCCTATTTGATCACTTCCAATTTGCCTTGATTCATGGACCTAACATTCCATGCCATATTGCTCTTATGGCATCGGACTTTATTTCCATCACCAGTCACATCCACAACTGGGTGTTGTTTTTGCTTTGGCTCCATCTTTTTATTCTTTCTGGAGTTATTTCTCCACTCTTCTCCAGGACCATCTTGGGCCCCTACCGACTTGGGGGGTTCATCTTTCAGTGTCATACCTTTTTGCCTTTTCATACTGTTTATGGGGTTCTTAAGGCAAGAATACTGAAGTGGTTTGCCATTCCCTTCTCCAGTGGCCGCATTTTGTCAGAACTCTCTGCTGTGACCTGTCCATCTTGGGTGGCCCTACATGGCATGGCTCATAGTTCATTTAGCTAGACAAGGCTGTGGTCCGTGTGATCTGTTTGGTTAGTTTTCTGTGATTGTGGTTTTCATTCTGTCAAGTGCCAATTTGTAGTTGACACCTTAAAGTTTCCTTTCTTCTCTGTGTCACATACTATTTAAGTAGACTATGTGACCTCCCAACTCCCAGAGTCTCTCCCTACATTCTGTTCTTCACAGAGGCACCAAAATGATCTTTCTAAAAATGCATACTTGTTCATGTTGGTCCTATGAATAAAAGTGCCATCAGTATTTAATTGCCAACAGTGTTATCTACACCTTCAACTCTACCTGCTTCTCTTGACAGCTCTAGCTCCCCTAACTAAACTTCATGTTTTAGTCACAATCAACTACTTACTGTTTTTCTGAATCTTGTCATTTCATGACTCCATAATTTTACATAGGCTGGTCCGTCTGCTTTAATAGTCTTTTTTCTCCAGTCCTCAGTATTGTGTAACACATCTCATAGCTCTCAGATTAAGAATTCTGTGAGGCACATTCCCTGAATTACACAAATTCTTCATTTCCTTTTCTGTGCTTCCTCTATTTTTCATAATGGTCATTTGTTCACATTTTCTATAATCGAACTTAGAGTGAGCACCACACAAGCCATATTGTACAATCTTTGCAATAACAGAAACAACATGGATTATGGAGATTCAAAGGCTTGTTTTCCTTAGTACTACCTCTTTGATTTTGTGCAAGTTGCTTAGCTATCTTAAAAATGGGATAATAATGCCTTAGTTGGAAAGTATATGTAAGGGTCAAAAACATATGTTTGTCATTATCTTTGTATGTATCAGATTTAAGAGGCATTTATAGACTTTAATTTTAATGATTTTTCATTTATATTATGACTTTTCAGGAAATTTGCATTGATAGAGCTGTCTTTTTATTTTTTGATACAAAACATGCATCTGTTTTTATTAAGGTCTAAGTTTTATTCTATGTTTATTTTATGTTCTGAGTTTTTTCCACTGGACTGGTATTTATCCCCAAATGTTAATAGTTAGCAACAGAGAAGAAAAACTTTTAAAATTTACAAGGAGTTCTTCTGTCAGCAGCATTATCCTTTGTTACCAATGGCTTAGATATTCCCATTTCGGGGGTTGCATAAAACTTCTCTCTGGTGTAAAAGGGTAAATACACCTTTCTAATGTTACATGATATAATTGTACCAACTTTTAGTTTCTATACATTCTAGGACTAAGTGTAATTAATATATTTTAAAAACTCCTTTCTATTGATTATGCTACTAAGTCAAATACATAGATTAAATACATATTTCCTGTAGAATAATAACTGGTATATCATTTGCACTTAATAAATGAAAAAATGACAAAAAAGGTGAAAATTGTTTAGTCATGTCCGACTCTGTGATCCCAGGGATTCTTCAGGCTAGAATATTGGAATGGGTAGCCTTTCCCTTCTCCAGGGGATCTTCCCAACCCAGCAATTGAACCCAGGTCTCCCGCATTGCTGGCAGATTCTTTAGAGGCTGAGCCAAAATGCCAAGGATAATGCTAATTATAATTTTAGTGTACTCAATACTTAGTTCAGACTCTGACAAATTGCAGGCATTCCAATAAATGATCAAGAGTGAGTTAATTGAAGGAATTAAATTAGTGTCTGTAAACTGTGGTAGTCTGTCAGTCACCTGTAGAACAATTTTTAAGAAGGGAGATGCATACTTGTAAATAATGACCTACTGTTAGAAACTCTGGATTCAAGGTCAAATATCTTTATTTTTAATAGTTCATAATGCCTGTACACTGCAGTGATAATGTACTTAACATGACTGTACACTTAACTGTACACTTAAAAATGGTTAAAATGGTAAAGTCTGTGTTATGAATATTTTACTACAAAAAAAAATAGTTCATAATGGTTATTCATTATTGCAATGGTCCTTAGTAGTAGAATACCTTGTGGAGAAACACAAATGATCTCAAGAGTTGGGAAGTCATAAGTTGAAAAAATCATATGGTCTCTACAAATTCTGAATGTTTACATATAATGTATTTTTTCTTTCAGCCTTGAGGTAAAGAAATGCACTAGATTTTTTTACTGACATGATCAACTTCTATGTAAAAGTTTTTTTTTTTTAATCTCTCTGAAGTTTATTTTTTCTTATCTTTATCTACATACCTTGGTCTTAAGAACTAACACCAAGGTAAAGGGTGTCCCATAGGGCCAGTGAAAATTCCAATGTCAAAAATACAATCCCAATAATGGACATGGGTTTTGTCCATACAAAATCGGTTAACAAATACATCTGGATCAAGTACACCTATAGTTACTTTAGATATCTTAGTTTGATTCTTATATAAGTAAACCATAGTCTTCAGAGGATTGTATTCTCTGAAGTTTATTGTCACAGAATAATACACTAAATACTTGAATCATGCTTTAATTGATTTAAGACATTTTTAAATTGGTAGTAGTAGTTTTGATAAGAAGTGACTTCAAAATATGTTTATTTTGAATTTGTTTCTGCTCCTCCCAAATTGGCCCACTAGTAAGATAAGATATTCAGTTGCTTTAGCAATGATATTCTGAATCTAGATGTATTTGAATCAAGCTATGCAAAGCTTTCATTAAAAGAGAGAATAGAGATGAATAAATAGAATAAATAGAATGAATAAAACATAGAGATGAATCATTCTCCAACTTTGGTATACATGAGTAACATTTATTGCTTTTAAAAAATTCTGATTTCTAAATTCAACTCCAATAGATGAGTTTATAACTCTGGAGTAGAGATGAGGGTATACATTTAATAACACAAGTGATATAAGTGGTTCCAGCAAACACTAAAACCTTAAGGTAACTCCCGCCCCCACCCCCCAACTCTTCCACCTCAGTATACTTATATTAAATCTTGACAGACTCTTGGAAGAATAGATACTGCTTATTTTTCACCTTACAATTAGATATTTTTTTCTGAAATATAAGCAGCAGGATGAGCAGATGATGCTTTAATGAGCAACATGCTACAACATTCTTTCTATTCCTTCTAAGGCTTCCCTTATTTACATTAATAACGACTATATATATAATATTCTTTCTTTATATTACTTTTGTTGCCAGTGAATTTGAGCTTCTTGCTTCATCATGAAAGAATTGAGAGACTACCTGAGTGATGGGTAAGAAGTGAATTTGTTGAGAGAGCAGCACACTCCACAAACAGGGTGTGGGGCCATTTCAGACGATAAGAGAGAGCTTGGGAGAGACAGAGTGAAAGGGCCTTGAAGTCTGAAGTTAGGGTTAGCTTATTCTTTTTTTTTTTTTTTGAGGAAGGGGCAGAGATTACCAGGAATTGGGCCACCACCCACTTTTTGATTTTTTATGATAGCCTTGTGGGCTTCCCTTGTGCCCACTGGTAAAGACTCTGCCTGCCAATACAGGAGACCTGGGTTCAGTCCCTGGTTTGGGAAGATCCCCTGGAGAAAGGAATGGCTGCCCACTCCAGTATTCTGGCCTGGAGAATTCCATGGACTGTATAGTCCATGGGGTGGCAAAGAGTCAGACGAAACTTTCACTTTAGGACTCTTACAGCCCTGGTGGGTGTATCGTTTAGCATGCTAATGTATTACAGTGAGCATATGATGAGGCTCAAAGTCTATTGGAAGTTGACTTTTCCACCATCTTGGACCCAGTATTTTCTAAGCAGTCTTTATCATGTGCTATGGTCATGTCATTCTTTTAAAGGTCGTGCCCTGCCCCCTTCCCTCCTGTTTTATTCCCGCCTAAGAGATTTTACTTCCATATTCTTATGGGAAGCAAAGGGTGACATTCTGTTTCCTGTATCTGCTTCAGGGCTGAGTAGGGTTGTTGATACTGTCTGTCATGTAGTAAAATCTCTGGATGCCTCATCTAGGATCATCAGAAGCAGAGCAGCTCTTTGTTTTATGTCAGTATGGGCTGGTATTTTTGCATACCATTATCCTGATATGGAACTGTGTCAAGTGGAACTTGATATGTAACAACTTCCATAGCCTTTCTATGATTCTTCTTGATGTAAAGCATTTCTTATAAAAACATCAGAATACAAAAATATCTGTAAATGACAAAAAAGACTTAAAAGATATGAATAAACATCTGATTACAGTGTGATTGATAAAGAAACTTGGTTATAATAACCAGATTTATGAATGATTACATTTAACATAACAAAAGAAGTGAAATTGTTAGTCACTCTGTTGTGTCTGACTCTTTGAGACCCCATGAAGCCTGGAAAGCAGCTCTGTCCATGGGATTTCCCAGGCAAGAATACTGGAATGGGTAGCCATTGTCTTCTCCAGGGGATCTTCTTTACCTAAGGATAGAATTCAGGTCTCCTGCATTACAAGCAGATTCTTTATCATCTGAGCCACCAGGGAAGCCCAGGGGCCTCCTAAAGCACTCAAAGTTAGCTATAAATCAAAAGAACTTTAACTAAAATTTGATATTTAGGAAGTTTGGCAAAAAGTTTTAATATTGTATTTAGTCAAATAAGATCAAGGTCACTGTGAGACAGTATTTCTTCCTTAACCAAAGTGACAATAAAAAATTTCAAAGGCAAATACAGAATAGATCATTTAAAAAGTGATGAAACTTAAAGTCTGTTATCTCAAAGGGTAGTTCAACATTAAACAAAACAAAACAAAACAAAACTTGTCCTTTTAATAGAATGGCTAATTTACGAAATTTGTAATTTACTAATTTTTTGTACTACAAATTTTACTGCCAATTTACTAAATTAAATTAAATTAAATTTATTCTAAACTTAGTCAATCCAGACTATTCAAACACCCTTTCTCAGGAAAGTAGATCCTTTCACACAACCTACTTTCCTTAAATTTTCACATTGAGTTACTTTTCTTGTTGACAGATTTGTAACACATAGAATTAGGTCTTATTTGGCCTTTAGTAAACCTAGGTACAGGGGCTTCCCAGGTGGCTCCATGGTAAAGAATCTGCCTGCCAATGCAGGAGATGCAGGAGACATGGTTCAGTCCCAGGATCCAGAAGATCCCCTGGGGAAGGAAATGGCAACAAACTCCAGTATTTTGCCTGGAAAATTCCACGCACAGTGGAGCCTGGTGGGCTACAGTCTACCAACACAAAGAGTTAGTAAGACTTAGCAAACAAGCACACACATGCAAACCTGGGTACAAGTAAGTTGATGACTCTAAAGTCATGTCTATGTTAATCTGACCAATAAGCTTAAATCACCTTAAATACAAGATAATAGTTCAGTATTGCATATTTCCCAGATGACATGAACTTGAAATTCATTTTGGCCAGTTCTGTATTTCTCAATATTTATAAGCACATAACTTCCTTTAAGTCAATTTAATAGAACTTTTTTTGTGAATTAATTTTGGCAATACCATACATCTATACCACACATGGTACATACAAACAAATAAACAAAGACCTCATAGTTCTGATTTCAAAATTTCATCCCTATGTCAGGTACAAAAATGTAAAACTTATCCGTTATAAGGAGTTGGATTCAAATTTGACTTCCGGCAGTTGGGATAAATCAAGGTCACCTGTCTAGATGGCTAAAGTATTTTTATCAATGTTTACAGAAAAGACACATAGAATTTCTACTTATCCTTGACAAGTCAAATTCTAAATAATTTGGCCCCCTTTTTCAAAATTTGCATTTTCAAAAATGGCAGACATAAGGGCTCCTGAAGAAAAGCAGGTAGGATTGGAGTATACCAGGGAGATTTGCATAGCACTAAAACCCTGTATTTAATGAATTTTGATATTAAGGGTTGAAAGTCTTGTTAAGCCTGGTTTTATAGGGTACTGGGACCTGAGAGGGAAGTTATTAGTTTCCTTTAAGGTGACTTTTATAGGAGTGACAAACTTTGTCTTCCCCTGGATTCCCTGATTCCAGATCTGCAGATCTGTAAGTTTTTCAATTTCTAGGGGAATATTTTGGGTTAGACTGCCCATGTTTTGTATAATACATGTGTGCATGCTAAGTTGCTTCAGTCATGTCCAACTCTTTGTAACTCTATGGACTGTAACCTACCAGGCTTCTCTGGCCATGGTAATTCTCCAGTGTGTTATCATGCCTTCCTCCAGGGGATCTTCCCAACGCAGGGATAGAATCCACATCTTTTATCTTCTGCACTGACTGTTCTTTACCACCAGTGTCACCTGGGAGACCTCTGTAAAAAACATAGTTCAGCCAAAAGCAGTCCTTGGCTTTGATCATCAGAAAGAGTAAGAATTTTCACCAAGGATGCGAGAAAAATTCATTCCCAATAATGGGCTGGGGCATTTAGCCACGACAAGAAACTGTGAATTATTCAATATGAGTCTTTCCTGTAAGTTAGAGGAGTAATGAAATGTTTTAGTTTTGGCTTCTGTTTGACCCCTACAATATAGGAGGTTTCAGGGGCTAGGGACCTGGTGTGAGAAGTCAAGATAGAGTAACTGGCTCCTGTGTCCACAAGAAATTGGACAAGCTTATCTGTCATGTCAGTGGTCATCTGTGTTCCTCACTTGTGATGATATCTGTCTTCTTGGGTGCTTTGTGTGTTCCCAGGTCCTGTGAATTAGCCACTGCCATGACCAGTGTGGGAGAATTTCCTCACTCCCTTCAGAGCTGGGGGAATTCCCTCTTCTAGTGACTCATCTTCTTGTTGTGGGCATGGCATTTTGTGTATAGGCTGGGACCTGTTTCCTGAAAATTCCATGCTTCAATGTTTTGGACTCCCATAGCTGAAACTGGCTCCCTTCCCTGATGGAAGTCTTCTGGGAGTACTTTTGGGGTGAACAAGAAGTGGGTTAGGTCTTGTCATGACAGCCACCAAAAGCCTGGCTTGTTGTCATTCCTTCCTTAAGTCATGCTGTTTCTTCTTTTCCTCCTGAGTCTGTAGTCTTTTCCTCCTTCAGTTAAAAATACTGAAGGCTCTGTCAGTAAGAGTGTTGAGAGGGGTTTGGGGTCTCATGGCAAACTTTTGGCCTGTAATTCTTTGGTGAACTGGCTAGAGTCCTCCGAGAATCTGCCTAAGTGGGTGCAGAATTGGTTAAGTTCAGACAAAGAAAAACGGGTGTGGACTCTGGTAATTCCCTAAGGCCCATCTACTACTTACTCAAGGGAGTAAAGAGATGCTGGCTGCATTTCTGGTACAGAAGGGTAAGGGGGCTCATAGGGTGATGCTGAAGATGGTGAAAGAAGAGTTTTGAGGCTTGGGTCTTCTGCCTGGGGCTCCCGTCTTCCAGGGCTGCCAATAGAGTGGGCTTTTGTGTAGCCTGAGTGGGTTCCAGACTGCAAGGTTCCCTAGCATAGGACTTACACAGCTCTGTTTTCTCTCAGGGTTGTAAAAACCTGTACATAAGGAACTTCTCTTTATTTGCCCTGCCTTTTGCAAAAGATGTCCAACTGTAGAATGGTATTATAGTTGAGGTGCTTATTTTCTGGACAGGTCTCATTGCCTTGAAGTTTATAGTGGGGTCAGGCTTTGTTACCAAAGCAGATGAGCTTTTTATTCATTTTAGTCTAGAGAAAACTTGTGCCATTGACTTAAAATGCACCCAAGGTGTGAGTCGTTGGGAATGCAGGAGGCATTTGACTTCATTCCTTCAGGGACAGGATGCTCCTGTACCAGAGAGGATACTAGGGTTATGAGGTCCTGTGGGGTGCTGTAAAACAAGATGGGTTCTAGGCAATCCCATCTAGCTAGTCCTGTTGACTTTGGGGATTATCTGCTCCCCAAGGTGGTCCTCTTGACCCCAGTGTCCTGGGGCCTGTGTCCTATCCTGGCATCTGCTGTATTGGGGTTGCGACTCTCCTGCAGGCTTGTGTAAAGATGCCATAGATTAATTCCTTGTTCCAGGATATGTTTCCCTGTAATGGACATCATCATGGCTGTAAGACCTGTAAGTCTCAGCCTTTTTCTCTAAGTTTTTGAAAACAGGCACTGGCCATTAAGGGAGATGGTTTTTGAAAAAAGAAAAAAAAAATAACACCTCTCTTTTACTTTCTATTTTGTGGGTGGCACTCTTGGGGCCTTGGTGCCATCATTCCCCTCACCCATTCCCACATGTGTTTCGGCCATTGGGCTGTGGGGCTGGGTACGGGGGTGGATGTGGCAGGCAAGGTGGAGGCACCATAACTGGAGTTAAGGAGATGGAGGGCCACTACCACGGAATGACATTGCCCGTTGCAGAGCCTAGAGACGCAAGACAGGAAATGTGAGTTATTTCCTAGGCACAGCCTTGTGTGTGATCCACCCAGCTTGAATCATCTACCATGTATAGCATGTGCATGCTCAGTCATATCCTACTTTCTTATGACTCCCTGGACTGTAGCCTATCAGGCTCCTCTGTCCATAGAATTTCTCAGGCAACAATGCTGAAGCCCATTGCCATTTCCTCCTCAAGGGGATCTTCCGACCCAGGGATCCAGCTAGCAACTCCAGCATTGGCTGGCAGATTCTTTACCACTTGAGCCACTTGGGAAATCCCTGAGTCACATGCCCCAACCCTTAAAGGACGGAGTTGGGGTAGAGTCAAGGCAGACACTGGAGGGGGCTCGGCCAAACACCAGGAGGCTAGTGGTGAATGATGGTCCCAACGCCATGTGTTCCAACAACAGGACACAGGACCATCCGTCTCCTAATACCCAGGGATGTGCACACACAGACTGCCTTTCATTAGAGGAAGCTCCCGAAGGGATTGTAGCTGCTGTAATTATGGTACAAGCTCTAAGTAAGGCTGTATTTCATATTTTAAACAATTGGACCTGTTAACAGTTAATTAAATAGTGGATAAGGCAAACCCAGAGGCCTAACTGGGTGAGGATGGCTAGAAAGTTTCCCTGACATGCCCTACACATATGTAACAGTAAGAAGTGGAAGACCTAGTGAGAAAGTTGGAAAATGTCTAGCAGATTTCTTTTCTCCCCATTTTCAGCAAAGTAAGGCACACACTCCACAGACAGAGTGAGGGCCATCTCAGAAGGTGAGAGAGCGCTTGGGAGGGAGAGAGGGAGAGACAGAGAGAGAGAGACTGACCTCATGTGCACAAGTAAGAGCAAGAAGGCCTTGAGATATGACTGTGGTTAGTTTCTATGGGCCAGGAAATTTTATAGTTTAATGAATGGGATGATATTGTTGTTGGTCAGTCACTAAGTCGTGTCTGGCTCTTTGAGACTGCAGCATGCCTGCAGTCTTTCAGTGTCTCCCAGAGTTTGCTCAAACTCATGCCCATTGAGTCAGGATGGGAGCACAATTCCAGTCATTTGGGGGAAGGCGTGGAGATTTCATGGGCTTCCCTGGTAGTTTATCTGGTAAAGAATATGCCTCCAATGCAGGAGACCCCGGTTCTATTCCTGGGTTGGGAAGATCCCCTGGAGAAGGGATAGGCTACCCTCTCCAGTATTCTTGCCTGGAGAATCCCCATGGACAGAGAAGCCAGGCAGGCTACAGTCCATAGGGTTGCAAAGAGTTGACTAGACTGAGCAACTAAGCACAGCACGGCACAGTGGAGATTTCCAGGTATTGGGCCACCACCCACTTTTTGGCCTTTCATGGTCAGCCTCGGAACTGTCATGGCCCTAGTGAGTGTGTCATTTAGCATGTTAACATATTATAGCCTGTGATGAGGCTCAAGGTCTACTGGAAGTTGACTCTTCTGCCATCTTGGATCCAGCTGGTTTTAACCAGTCTTTGTCATGTCCTATGGCCATGACATACCTTTTAAAAGGACAACCTTTTAAAGGCTGTTCCCTGCCCTCTTCCCTCCTGTTTCACTTTTATTTTTTAAACTTTATTCAAGTATCTTTGCTTTAAAATTATTTTCAGGAGATAACTGCAGAATAACAGTGACTACAAAATGCATTATTTGTGATAACATAAAAAATTCCACCTGTTATATTAATATTCATGTGTGTGTGTATGCATGTGTATGTGTCTATACGTGCATAAAATTTCATTTAAATTACTGCTTATAATGAAAAAAATAGTGTTTTTGAGTTTCTGATATTGTAATGATTTAAAAAAATTTTTGTTTATAGCCTAATATGAAATGTTACTTCTGAAGTTTGGTGTTTCTCTGCTTTCATACACTTATATGAAGGCTGTTATAGCCAAACCATGGTAGTTATACATTTTTATGAAGCAAAATCACATCATGGTTTTAAAACCACATGTCACTTTTTCACTACTCTGTAGTAGTGATTAATACAAACTAAATGGAAGCTGCCATTGTACTGAATCTTTGATTTAATTATTTATGATAGGAAGTGAGCAGAGATCAAGATGTTCTCTTAAAAGTAGTTTGTCTCAGAGGAAACTCATGTCTTTGACTTAGATTATGTTTAAATCAGCTCAAGTATGCCTAATGCTTTCTTCTCTTTTTTTTCCCTGCAGATTAGGAAATGATTTCTAAAGTAGTTCTTCTTCAAAAGAACTATGAACAATCAAGAGTATTCTCTGTTATCCATTCAAAATGTTAGAGTCAATGCAATAACAAAAGCGAATTTAGGATACCTGTTTGGAAATCAACAGACAAAGTTCCTTATATTTAGAAATCAGGTGGGACTTTCACTGGAAAGAGGCAATGTCAAATGAGATTACAAGACTGGTAGCAAGAGATGGATCCTACTTTACTTGCTTTCTCTTTAATCCTTTCCTAAGTGCCCTTGCCTTTGAAAAGCGAGAAACTGAATTAAACCCTCAGGCTGTTTCTTACATTAATGGAGAAATTTTCCTCTCTTGTTTCTCCCACCATTTTGAACTTTTCTTAGAGGCCAACTCTGAAGTACACCCTGATTAGTGGAACTAAAATATGAGTTAAAAATGCTTATTCACCTAAGTTCTCCTTCTGGCATGAAAATTAATTAGCTGTGCCCTGGTGAAGCAGAAACAGAAATTTTGTTTTAGCAATATTGGGGAAATCGCAATCCTTTTCCATGATTGGCTTTTGCTTAATGCTTCAATTAGCTGTTGACCTCTCTTCTTTAGTGATAATTTCTCAGTTATCTCTTTTTTTTTTTTCACTTTGTATATTGGTTAACAATGAATTCTCTTTGATAATATATCTTTTTTATCAAACAGTTTCTCACTAGTGTTGACCCTGTAACAATACCTCTTAAGAGATATTATTAGATTGTGTTGTGTTTATATTGAAATTGATATTGTTTTTAAGGTTAAGCCTGGATAAACTCTGTGAACTCTGATTGTTGACCTTGTATCAGTGCCTCCAACCCTACCTGAAAGCTTTGGCACTGTTTCAGATCCTAGAATTAGTGAGCAATCCTGGGGTTGGTGAAGGGAGGTATTGAGACATGAGTTAGATTAAATTTTTTCTATCAGGCACACAGAGGCACAGAGTCAGAAACTAATTTCCACAATAGAAAAATGAAGAAAATGCTATTTTTTAACACTTGATTTTGTGGGCTGAACTACATACTCACAACAAAGGTTATAAATTAATGCAGACATTTTATAGTGATTTTATTAGTGATTTTCTTCATCTACAATTCAGCAATATTCATTACATAGCTAAGCCAATGTAACTTCTGAGAAGACCACAGCGAATAAAAGTGAAAGTGAAGTCTCTCAGTCCTATCTGACTCTTTGCTACCCCATAGACTGTAGCCTACCAGGCTCTTCCATCCACAGAATTTTCCAGGCAAGAGTACTGGAGTGGGTTGCCATTTCCTTTGCCAGGTGATCTTCCCAATCCAGGGATTGAACCCGGGTCTCCTGCATTGCAGGCAGACACTTTACCATCTGAGCCACCTGGCAGATAATAAAATGACTAATTAAAAAGATATGAGAGATGCAAGGGTTGGGAGCATGACAACTTGAAGAAAAAGGATAAATCAGACTGTATAATAAATACCTCTTTATCTTACTGTATTCAAAGAGATTTGCAAGAGCATGACTAGTCATTATTTTTTCTTCATGTCCAGATTCTAGAGAATAGGAAATTGATTTTAAAGCAAATTTTTGAAAGGCTTTGAAAATACCAAATCAAGTATTACAAGCATATTTTGCCTTTGCCTCTGTGAGTATGCTAATACGTTGGCTTATGAGGACTGGGACAAAGATAAGGAAAGTGAAGGGTCTAAAGTATAAATTTTAAGCATGTATTTATTTAATTTCAGGGTCACGGTTAGCCTGAAATTATAAAGTAAAATTTATATTTTAGCAATTATATGGCCCTGGGTCTCCACTGAAAATTTCCATCCAGGTTCCTCATTCTTCTTCATCTTAATCTCAGCCCTTTGGCTTATATTTGTATTATTGTTAGACCACCAGGTACTGTAGAAGTATACTTGCTTCTGAAATGAAGCCAATGTATTAGTGTTTAGTGTTAGGTCACCTTGCTCATATGAAAAAAAAATTGTGGTGCTGTTCATTTTTCATTCTATTTGTATTTCTCATGACTTGGGGGTATTTGGGTGCTAAATTGTCTTAACAATTTATGATTTTTCAGTGTAGATTTTTCAGAAAATAAGTATTTGAAGATTTTCTTTCTCTTTGACCATGGGCCTTAGGAAGCATCACTATGAACAAAGCTAATGGAGGTGATGGAATTCCAGCTGGGCTATTTCAAATCCTAAAAGATGATGCTGTGAAAGTGCTGCACTCAATATGCCAGCACATTTGGAAAACTCAACAGTGGCCACAAACAGGACTGGAAAAGGTCAGTTTTCTTTCCAATCTCAAAGAAAGGCAATGCCAAAGAATGTTCAGACTACCACACAACTGCACCCATCACACACACTAGCAAAATAATGTTCAAAATTCTCCAAGTGAGACTTCAACAGTACATGAACCAAAACTTCCAGATGTTCAAGATGGATTTAGAAAAGACAGAGGAACCAGAGATCAAATTGCCAGCATGCTAGATCATTGAAAAAGCAAGAGAGTTTCAGAAAAACATCTACTTCTGCTTTATCAACTACACCAAAGTCTTTGTGTGGATCACAGCAAACTGGAAAATTCTTAAAGAGATGGGCATACTAGACCAGCTGACCTGCCTCCTGAGAAATATGT
This sequence comes from Bison bison bison, assembly GCF_000754665.1. Classification (NCBI taxonomy): domain Eukaryota; kingdom Metazoa; phylum Chordata; class Mammalia; order Artiodactyla; family Bovidae; genus Bison; species Bison bison. The sequence goes on along the minus strand of NW_011494923.1, from coordinate 6,020,528 downwards.
ATGCAGGTCAAGAAGCAACAGTTAGAAGTGGACATGGAGCAACAGACTGGATCCAAATTGGGAAAGGAATACATCAAGGCCGTATATTGTCTCCCTGCTTATTTAACTTCTATGCAGAGTACATCATGCAAAATGCCAGGCTGGATGAAGCACAAGCTAGAATCAAGATTGCCAGGAGAAATAACAATAACCTCAGATATGCAGATGACACCACCCTTATGGCAGAAAGCAAAGAGAAATTAAGAACCTTTTGATGAAAGTGAAAGAGAATAGTGAAAAAGCCAGCTTAAACCTTAACATTCAGAAAACTAAGATCATGGCATCCAGCTCCATCACTTCATGGCAAATAGATGGGGAAACAATGGAAACAGTGAAGGGCTTAATTTTCTTGGGTTCCCAAATCACTGCAGATGGTGACTGCAGCCATGAAATTAAAAGACACTTGCTCCTTGGAAGAAAAGCTATGATCAATGTAGTCAGCATATTAAAAAGCAGAGACATTACTTTGCCAACAAAGGTTCCTCTAGTCAAAGCTATGATTTTCCAGTAGTCATATATGAATATGAGAGTTGGATCATAGAGAAAGCTGAATGGTAAAGAATTTATGCTTTTGAACTGTGGTGTTGAAGACTCTTGAGAGTCCCTTGGACTGCAAGGAGATCCAACCAGTCCACCCTAAAGGAAATGAGTCCTGAATATTCATTGGAAGGACGGATGCTGAAGTTGAAACTCCAGTACTTTGGCCACCTGATGTGATGAACTAACTCATTGGAAAAAACCCTGATGCTGGGAAAGATTGAAGGCAGGAGGAAAAGGGGATGACAGAGGATGAGATGGTTGGATGCTACCACCAACTCAATGGACATGAGTTTGAGGAAGCTCCAGGAGTTGGTGATGGAGAGGGAAGTCTGGCATTGTACAGTCCCTGGGGTTGCAAAGAGTTGAACATGACTGAGTGACTGAACTGAACTGAATTGATGTTTTTACTGATACCTAAGAGAACACTTGATAAAGATAATGTATTTTTTAAATCAAACTAAGGGTTCACTTACATGGTGTGTGGTTTGAAAATGATACTGTCTCCTCTAAATTCGGAAACAACCGTGGTACTTAAAATACTGGTTGGTGTCATATAGCAGGAGCATTCTGTACTAGCAAACTTGTTTTAGGATGCATAGACTGTAAAGGCTTAATTCCACTTTTAAAAGACAAGATAGGAGACTAAGACCACATCATACTGACTTGAAAAGGCAATTTAAAATACTCTATAAGGCTAAAAAGTAGGAGCTCTGGTAAAAGTCAAGGCAAGGATTCTCCTTAGATCACTTTAGCATAACGAGTGAATTCTTTCCTTCTCTAGACTTCTGGGTAAGGCTAACTTACCTACCAAGCACAAAGCTATTAAATGCTCACAATTTTTTTTTCATTTTAAATGAGAAGAAAAAATTAATATAATCTAGCTCGTACAGTATTTATCATTATGCTAACGTAGTTGCAGAATATAATTATCTTTTTAATTAAAGAAAAGGACACAAAATCAATGGGGCCAATGAGAGTCATGAAGTTTGTACCTGTTGTCACTGGAAAAGATTTATTTCTTGGTAAGAAGCATCTCATGGCCTAGTTTATGTCACATGCCTGTATATTTGGCTAAGTGACAGCAGATCTTGAAGTTGAGGGACAGTTTAAGAAATAAAGTGGATGCAAGATGGGAACAGACAAAACAAAATAAGCAAGAAATATAAGCGTCTAGTTCCTATGGTGGTGTGGCATTATGAATCCTGAAAATTGATCTGCATTTATAAGAAAGTTTAAGGAATTCACGAATGAAAATGGCCAATTCCTCTCAACGTCAGCCCTGTGTTCCTAATGAGGATAGATGTATCTGATTTGTATGTCTGAGCTGGATTTGAAACGATATTGACAGTAGTTGTACATCCACCAATTGCCCTTCTGTATTTTGTATAGAAATTTAGTTGTAATGGTTTTCTATGACCTGGACTCAGCTCTCCCAGACCACCTTGCTTTCTACCTAAGATCAAGTTTTGTGTGGTGTATTATTTTGCTAGGGCTGCTGTAACAAAGTACCACAGACTGAGTGGCTTAACCAACAAAAATTTATTTCCTCACAGTCTTGAAGGCTGGAAGTCCAGAGTCAAAGCATTGGCTGGCTTGCTTTCTTCTCAAGTGTTTGTCTTTGACTCAGAGATGGTTGTCTTTTCTCAGTATCTTCACATGATCTTTCCTCTGCATATGTCTGTTTTCAAATTTCCTCTTCTCATAAGGAAGGATATCAGCCATATTGGGTTAGTGCTTACTGTAATGACTTTGTTTTACAATATTTATTTCTGTGAAGACCGTGTTTCCAGGGTTGAAGCTAACCACACCAGCATGTAGTATTATCAAAATTCTTAATTTTTGTCAACCAAATGAATAAGAAATGATATCTCATTGTGGCCTCAATTTGCTTTTCCTTAACCAGAAAGAGATTGAGCATGTCTTCATATCCTTAAAGGTCATCTGTGTTTCATATTCATATGTTTTGCCTATTGTTTTATTGCATTGTCTGTCTTTTTTAAATTGATTTTTAGAAAGGTTCCTTTCCTTTCAATATATCCTTGACCTTATTCCTTTGTCAGTTATGTTATTGCAAATATATCCTACCAGTTTTTACTTAGTATTTTCTCCTATTTTAAGGTACCTTTTGAGTAAACTGAAATTAAATAGTCAGTTTTATCAGTAATATCCTATATAACCCTTTTTTCCTGTCTTATGTGAGAAAACCTTCTTTGTCCTGAGGTCAGGAAGATATTAATCTGTGTCTTATACTAAAAATTAAAGCTTAGCTTTTAATATTTATGTTATTTATCTATATAGATTTGCTTATATGTAAAGTATGAGATATGGATCTAATTTTCTACAATATTTTACATATAGATGATCATTTTTTTTTCAGTTCCACTAACTGAATATTTTTTTTCATTTTCAACTGACCTTGCATGCCACCATTCTCATATATCAAGTTTCCATATATGAATCTGTCTCTTTACATTCTTTATTTTATTTAAACTGTTTGTAAATTCCCAGCACAAAATTACACTGCCATATTTATTATAGGTTTATAATAAGTCATGATATCTGGTGGAGAAAGTTCCAACTCTTTTTTTTCCTGCAAAAATTTCTTGGCTATTCTTGACACTTTACTCTTTCATATATATTTTAAAATCAGCCTGTCAAGTTTCATAAACAAATTTTGTTGGTATTGAATGTCAAAAAAATCTATTCATCCTTTGGCCTTATCAGAGTCACGAAGAAAATAAAATAAAAGTATTACTGTGGCTTCTAAAACTACTCTTGAGATCACTTAATATTTACACATATTTAGAAAATATATTTTTAAATAGAATTTATTTTGGGTTTTAAATATTTATGTTTGCTTAGGGAGTTAAAGGGAAGAAATTGTAATGAAGAAGAAATTTAAAGTTCATATTTTTCTCCTATGTTTGTGGTTTGCATACTTCTTTTAGCAAAGATTCTTTTTTTCTCTTGTGTTGTGAGAATTTAGAATGATACTGTTTCAGCTTTATTTTTATAACTGTAATGGACTATTTTATTGACTATTTCTTCATGCTTTTTTACTTTATAGATATTCAAGAAATAAAAACTATGGTTTTGGTTAAAAGATGCTTTATTTTATTATTATTGAAAATAAATGAACCTTTCTTTCACAAACCTTAAAACTTGGTTATTGGGACAAATATCAACTGATTTAACATTCACAATACTCTTAGTGATAACAAATGATATGATTGTTCTACCTTTATCTCTGTAAGAAAAATAGTTTCAAACGTAATGCATAACTTGGATGAGCACCTATATGACAACCAGATAATGATTCCATTCTCTCATTGTTTTACATCTTCACTGGCTGTAAATTAGGTAGCATGTAGATCTACAGCAGCAACTTATAGAATAGAAACCTAATGATCAAAGGAGTTTGTGTGGTTTCTTTAAGTGTTTTATGTATTCAGAATACATAGCTGAGATAGTGGCAGAATTTAGCTTTGTGCATATGCCTGTTACTTCATTGTATTTCTTTTATAAAATATATTTTTTTTCCTTCTCCCCCAGTTCAAATTTGCTCAAGGACATAGAATGTGAGGACATTTAGTATTCTGGTACAGTGCACTCTGTTCTGTTAATCCTTTTAAGTGAAGAAGCTGGAATGTGAAAAGGTTGTAAAACAAGGAAACAAACTCAAATGGCTATTTCTTGTTTTAGTCTAATCCTATTATAATACAGCACCAATGAGCATGGTGGCAATGATAATAAAAGTGTGACCACACAATTTGTGTCTAAAATTCACTCAAACATCCATTCTAATTTACATTAAGTGAAAAGGTATTTACAAAGCAGAAAACAAAAGATAGAATTATCAAAAGTGCAACTTCCATTCTGCTCTCACCGTGTTCTTTGCAGTGAGCTTTGTTTGGGTTTAAGCTTTTACTTTGGACTGAAATCAGTTAGAAGAAATTGGATGCCAGGACTGGCGATCTCTTCATTGAAAAAAAATCAGTAAACAGCAGGGAATGAGAAAAGCAAACTCTGTAATTGAGAAAAATTAAAATCCTCTCTGTAAATGAGGTTATACACAAGATCAGAGAACAAACGAACAACAACTGAAATGAAAGTGTGAGTCAAAAGTATACAGGACGTCCTGCAGGACAAATTATGTCTCCAATATAGGTGAAATTAATTTCATGCACAATTTATTAGTACTGTCACGGATGGTCCGTTCTTAGACAGAATCCAGGTGAATTGAGTTATTTACCTACTGCAGTACCAAGTGGTCTTTTACAGCAATGCTTCTTAAACTTCCTTGTTCCCTAGGGTACTTGTTAAAAATACAGATTACTTTGCCTGACCTGAGACGCACCGATTCAGAATTTATGGTGTAGGAATTTGGAAATCTGTATTCAATATTAGTTAAGTTTGGCAAACACTTTAGAAGAAGTTAATATAGGAACGGGCTTAACAGTAATCCTGTGTGTGTGTAGTACTACTTCATTGAAAGTAACAGTTTCTTTATTTTAAATATTTCCCTAAAAATGCACAAAACTACAAGAATGACATAGTTCATGTTAAGTTTATTTCACTTTTTTCTTAGTAAATATAACAATGGCTCTGGCTTTTGTTTTATATTTAAATTTTTTTTTTTGTCAAAAGTGTATCCATGTTGGAATGAGACTGGGGCCTTCTCATCAGCAAAACACAATGTGTTAGTCTCTATAGACTGAGCACGTTCTAAAATTTTATCTTCCTTGGGTATGTGGAAAGGGATAATTTTAAATGTGCTTTTTACTTATCTCCATTAAAATAGCCAACATGAAGGGAGTTTTACAAGTCTGATTTTCTCTATTACTAAATATAATAGAAATTGTTTAAAGTAAAAACAAAAAACAACATGGCCGGTTCCATTTAATAATTCAGAATGTGCTCTTAGAGATAAAAAATATACATATTAAGAGGATTTCATTTTAATTGTATTTGTAACAACAACACGAATACATTGTCTCTTGAAAGTGAGTATTTTGCATATGTAGCTTTTCTGTTTGGGAACTTTTACTCTCTGGAAAATGGAATATGTTTAATAGCCAGATATCCATTTTTTCTTTTTCTTTTTTTTTTTTTAACAATAGGAAGATAGGTTCAGAGAGATTTATCAGCTTGCTTGGAGGCACATATCAGTCAACTGAAAAGTCAGAAGTAAGGGAAGGATTCCTCACTGACCACCTCATCTTTCATGGACGTGCATTTGCAGCCATCGTTCTTTCTGAGACAACTTAGCCCTGGAGATCTCTACATTTCTTGCTTTGTTGTCCACAGTAACCCTTCCTTTCTGCATTGTAGGTGTCAAAATTGTTTTTGAGGATGATTAGTCAAAATAAATGCTCTTTCCCCTACATGTTAATCTTCATATAGCCTTTCCACAGGAGCCAACCTGAGGGGGCAGATGCTCCACAGCACTGGCCTCCTCTTTTCCTCCTCCTGTGACCACCTGCTTCCTGCCTCAGCACTTGGATCCACCTCACAGCACAGCTGCTTTCTCTCTTCTGGGCCCCACAGCTCTCTCAGTCACGCACAAGTGCTGTGTGAGCAGTGACCCTTGTGGCTTCCCTGTCATCGTCCAGCTGCCTTCAGCCTGCGCACTGACTTGAACAGATTCCCCTCACATTTCTGCTGTCAGCCTGACGCCAGACCTCACCACTTCCCTTCTCCCTTTTGCTGGCCTCCTGTCTCTGTTAGGTGCTTCAGAGATTCTCAAACATACCCCTTCTGCCCACTCACACCTCCCAGTTTAATGGTTGCCCACCTCCTTGGTCTGTGCCCACTCTCATCTCCGTGGAGTGATTATAGTTCTCCTCCTAACAGAAGATGAAATTCCGAATGAAATGTAGGGGACTCCTCCAACATATACTTGATAGTGTGGTTCAACTAAGCTTCAAATTAATTTAAACTTTGTGAAAATAAGCATTACAAATATGCCTACATCATGTGTAAGTCTGATTCAAAGGTTATCTGGGAGCAGGCTTAGAAGACAGGCCTAATAAGAGACAGGGAGCCTAATTGCAGTAGAAAAAGCCTACCGTAAGAACGGAAATCTGCCAGGGTTCTGGAGCTCTAATTTCTGCCTAGCTTGAGCAACATTTCTGGCCTCAGGAAGTCGCTTTGATGATCCGGGTCTCAAATGCCTCATTAATAAAATGTAAATTGTAGAATTTGTCTGCCTAAGGACCGTGGCCTTAGCCAGGTAAAAGTTATTAAAATCACTTCATTATAAAAGTAAGGTAAAAATATTCAACATTTAACAAAATTTGACAACATTTAATTCTGTTAAAAAGAGAAGAATTTTATGTTATGGCAGTAGTGTGGAAACAGTATTTGAAAATATAATAAAATAGCAAGCAAATCTCTTTTAATAAGAATGTTGACATTTTCAAGTATTTCTTCTTGTAGGTACATGTGGACATATATTCTCTCTTTTCTTTTTCCCTCTCAAATGCACAAACTTGTGTACTTCTTATGTACACAAGTTTGTGTATGTAAACATACTTACCACCTATGTTTTCACTTAAATTTATATTATGATTTATATCAGTTTAAATTTTTTATTGTAAATGTTCCACTTTATTGCTATGTTTATCTTAGTTTTTACAGATTATATTACATTCTATTAATGGTTTTCTTTATAAGTTTTTAAAACTTTATTTTTAATATGAAACTGACAGATAACATTAGGTTAGTTTCAGGTATACAATATAACAATTTGATATACGTATATGCTGCTGCTAAGTTGCTTTAGTCGTGTCTGACTCTGTGCGACCCCATAGACGGCAGCCCACCAGGCTCCCCCGGTCCCTGGGATTCTCCAGGCAGGAACACTGGAGGGAGTTGCCATTTCCTTCTCCAATGCATGAAAGTGAAAAGTGAAAGTGAAGCCACTCAGTCGTGTCCGACTTGCAGCGACCCCAGGGACTGCAGCCTACCAGGCTCCATGGGATTTTCCAGGCAAGAGTACTGGAGTGGGTTGCCATTGCCTTTTCAGATATATGTATATATTATAAGTCTAATTGCATCCATCACCATATATAGTTACTACAAACTTACTTTCTTGTAAAGGGAAGTTTTAATATCTACACTTAGCAACTTTCAAATACACAAAAAATATTAATAATATTGACTGAAACAGTTAATAATATCTTATTATATACCATGCTCTACAATGTATCTCCAGGATTTATCTTGTAACTGGAAATTTGTACCTTTTGACAACCTTCACCAATTTTTGCCACTCTCCCAACTCTGCCAGCCACTAATCTGTTTTCTGAGTTTAGTTTTTTCTTTTTCTTTTTAAATTTATATTCCATATGCAAGTGGAATGAGATAATCTCTTATCTTTTAACTCAAGTTTTCAGACATTTCTTATGTATTTAATTATACTTTGGGTACTATTAAAATTATTTTCCACATAGCACCTAATTTGATGAACAATTATTTAGATCCTGTTTTATTCTCAATAGTGTTTACATAAAATAGATTACAAAAAGTATAAAATAACATAATGAAAAGAGCACCTGAGAAAATCAGTAAGATGAGAAAACAAGCATAGAAAAAATAGAGAAAATTGGAGCAAGAAGCATGAAATGCATACTGTCAAGTTCTACACATTCTTTAGAAATGTACAACAAATTAGATTTTGAGATTTTAATAGTCAAGTAGGGGATAGGGAGTGTTGGTTAGCATAGAGATTTAGTTATTCAATTACCAGTATTATAAAATGAAATCAAATCAATTCCTTAGAAATGCACAGCTTCTTGATATGGAGATAAATCTCAGGCAGTAAAGATGTTGAGTCATATACTTTTACTATGATTATTAAAGTTAAAGAATATGAACATATTTAAAACTCTTGACAGATATTATCAATTTTCTTTCCCAAATCAGCATTGGGTACTGTCATATAAATTTTCCAAGGCAATAGGTGGAAACAGCTTCTCCTTATTTTATTAATTTCTATTTCTTTGGTTGTAGTAAGATTGAATATTTTTCACTGTATATGCCTCTAGTTGTATTTATAGTTTGTGAATTGCCCAATCCCTTCTGAATGTAAGAATTTAGATGAGGGATCTTATGAAGGAAGTTTTAGCCCATGGAGCTTTGTCTTAGTCTATGTGGGTAAATAGCTCAGAGTTTGTTAAGGTCTAGCCAATCAGATAGGGTTTCCCACAACTGAAGCATTTATATCTAATTCCAGTATTATTGATTATGGCAGGATCTAGGCTTCCCTGGTAGCTCAGCTGGTAAAGAATCCACCTGTAATGCAGGAGACCTCAGTTTGATTCCTGGATTGGGAAGATCCCCTGGAGGAGGGATAGGCTACCCACTCCAGTGTTTTTGCCTGGAGAATTCCATGGACAGAGGAGTCTGGCAGGCTACAGTTCATGGGGTCGGAAAGAGTTGGACACGACTAAGCAACTTTCACTTTCAGTCTTCCTTTGTATGTAAATTTTTAACAGAAGTATTACCTCCAACTTTGATATACTTTTGGTTTTAACGTATCATTTGAGTTGAAGAGAGCCTTTAGCAAGGCAACCATGCATTCAGGCATTTTATTTAGGTATTCCTCATGTTTTGGACTATATTCAGATGTTTTATTAATATTTAATTAAAGATACATGTTTTCACTTACCTTACAGCAGTCAATTTTTGCTGCAGTCTGCTAGCAAAAAAGATATTATCTAAATTTCTTGATACTTTTTTCCTCTTGCCAGAGTTCTCAGGAACAATATTAGATCTGTGATTTTAAGGAGTTATTATGTTAACACAGTGTTCTTATCACCTGTTTTTCTGTGTTGTATTGATTTCCAAAGAGTTTAAATTATCTGCAAAAAAAGGGGTGGGTAATTTTTTTTTTTTTTTACTATTTTTTTAATGAATTATGGTAACCTTTACAGTAGAAACAGAAGAGCATGTTTTCAAGAGCTTCTTTTGATCAGATAGCTCAGTAGCATGTGGCCTATTAACCTAGAGCCTTCTCTAAGGATGCACTTTTGAGTGTTTCCAAGAAATGCTAGACAGAGTTCTCTTAGAAAGGCAACCTGCTCCTATTCTATCACGTCAACTCCATCTGCTCCGGATACATGCTGTGTGAACTTGGACTGCTGGCGTCAGGAGAAAATCTCCACGGCCACATGCTATGATGCTACCCCTGGAAACATATTTGTAGATACATTCTGCAAGAGCCAAACAAAAGGGGACAACAATATAGAAAAAGGAGTACATGCCTCTAATCTAGTTAGGCCTTTAGAAGACTCTCTGATTTTTTGCCGAAGAGTTGGATGCAGATAGAGAATATTGATAAGCCTGGGAGATAGAGCAAAACAACAAAGAAAGGAATTTGAATTCTTTAGTCTAAGGGGAAGGTTGGAAGGTTAAAGACTATCTTATTAATGGAATTCAAGTTATATAGAAGCTTTGTAATTGAGTCAAAATGAATTAACCTTTCTCAAATGCAATTTTGATTTCTGTTCCAATGTCTTTAAATAAGAGAAAATGGGGGAGGTTGGTGGGGGGATGATAGAATGTCTGTGAATGTGGGCAACTTTCCCAGAATTTCCTTTATCTCACCTTCTGATAGTGCATTCAGGGCTCTTCTATCTAATTTTTTCCCCTGTTCTTTCCTTTCTATCTATCCTTTCACCATTTCGATTCAGAATGAAACATTACCCTGCCAAAACTGTCCCATGTGTACTACAGCAAAGAGATCTTCAGAGATTGATACCACTGCCTTCTGATGTTAGAATGAGAGAAAATCAGCTTGTCAGAAGGTACCAAGCAGGATATTAATTTGGTGGAAAGCAGACATTTCTGATAGTGATAGTTATTAAACACAAGATACCCACTGGGAGGAAGCTATGCATTCTCTTTCCTTATGTCAGGGTAGCTTGCTTTACCAGTTCAGAGAAAGTTGACTTGAAATGCTACTAAAGCCCCAAATGGCCTGTCAAAATTTTCACTCCAGTTTATAGTATCCCAACAGTATAAACATCATCTCTTAAATCTAAACTATTTGCAGTTTTCTATTAATTTTAAAAATATATTGTGCTGTAAGATTTTCACCAATTTTGGTTTTTGGCTTGTTTTTGCCATTTTTTTTAACATTGAATGGGGGAGTTCATTATTGTTACTGATCAAGATTGTATTCTGAATGATCAAAATATGCTAAAAAGTCAGTTTTTGTTAGTTTTTGGAAAACAAACACAACGCTGCCTTTACTAATTTTCCTAGTGGTCACTCTAAGATTTTTATTGCTAATCATCACCAGGTAGTTACCAAGTGAAGTGATCTAGATTTAAGGTAAGTCTGTGTTTAATCATATGACATTAGATGTTTTTGATATTTTTGATCCCAGACCATAAAATTATGTACTGATTAGTATTGTCACTCCAGGAGTCATCATAAAAATCTGTGAATCAGGGATAGTTAAATTTAGTATTACTAGATTTGTAGCAGTGAGCAAGAACAGCATCTTGACAGAGACTTAGTATCTCAAAGTAGGATATAAGAGGAAGATATTTACAGAGTCTGAAGGCCTGAGCTGGGTAAGTTAAGTCAGGTCTTGGAAGATTCAGAATTTGCAGGGATTGATCAAAGTTTAGGATATAGTAGCTTTGGATTGGAGAAGGCAATGGCAACCCACTCCAGTACTCTTGCCTTGAAAATCCCATGGGCAGAGGAGCCTGGTAGGCTGCAGTCCATGAGGTCTCGAAGAGTTGGACACGACTGAGTGACTTCACTTTCACTTTTCACTTTCATGCATTGGAGAGGGAAATGGCAACCCATTCCAGTGTTCTTGCCTGGAGAATCCCAGGGACCGGGGAGCCTGGTGGGCTGCTGTCTATGGGGTCTCACAGAGTTGGATACAACTGAAGCGAATTAGCAGCAGCAGCAGCAGCAGCTTTGAATTGGTGGATACTGAAAAGTGAGGTTTTACAAGACAGAACTGATGAGCAAGCCATTAAGTAAACTCTTTAGTTAATATAGTCTTAGCTTGTAGTAGTTGATATCTTACGGATCAAGAAGCTAAGTTATTTTATTAGTACTTGGTCCCAGCATTTTTTAACACAGGGACAAAAAAAAAAAAACAAAAAAACACAGGGACAGGAAAGTATACCCGGCCAAGCATTAATATAGGGCAAGGAATTTTGTTGCTTTTAATTTCTTGATTTCATATTTAATCTCTCAATCAGTAACAAAAAGAGGGCTAAATTTTTAAAATTATCATTTATTAAAAACAGTTGAAATCTCAATTGAAAGATTTTTCATTTTCCTTTTATAATAAAAGGACAGATTCACTCTTATTTTCATATTTCCTTTATCTAATATTAGTGATTCTACTGAGGTTCTAGCTAATACAAGATTTTCAATCATAGTATACATTTTTAATACATGGGTTCTGTATTTAATTATGGTAAAACAAAACACCAGTCTTTTTGAAGTTTGCCCATCCCAACTCAATTTTAAAGGGTATTCATTAAGAGCATGATTTAAAATAATATAAAAGCTAAGGATAAGGGTAGACAAAGAAATATACAGATAGAAAATTTACTGGAAAAATGATTTTTTAAAAAATTAAGATAGCATATTTTCTTATGTTACTAGAAAAAGAACAAAATCTAAAATCAAACCTAAAAGTCTAAAATACCAAATTGTTAATTGACATAATCCTTTGCATAAAACATCATGGGCCACAAATATAGTAAATTAATATTAAAGAAAAAATTATGTTCAAAATTAATGGATTGAATAAATGAGTGATTATACAGACATGTAGCCATTGCAATAATGTTTATAAAATTTTTGAATTTGAGAAAATTGTATATAGAATGGGCTTCCTAGGTGGCGCTAGTGGTAATGAACCCACCTGCCAATGCGGGAGATGTAAGAGAGGCAGGTTCAATTCCTGGGTTGGGAGGATCCCCTGGATAAGGAAAAGGCAACCTACTCCAGTACTCTTGCCTGGAGAATCCTATGGATGAAGGAGCCTGGTGTAGCTACAGTCCATGGTGTTGCAAAGAGTTGGACATGACTGACGGGAATTAGCACAATACATCATAGTCTCTGGAGGCACTGTGGCAACTCTGGACTGCCTATATTTGTACTGGCTGTTATGCCAAAGCAAAATAGATTAATAACAAAAAATTTGGAAAAGTTGAGAAAGACATCTTCCCTTTTAAGCCACTGTAATCAGTTTCCACTGCATGCTGCGGAACAGATATAGATCCCAGTTCTTCAAATCAATTAATAAATTAATTATTAAGAGAAAACACATCAAAAATTGATTTTAGTAATTTTAGCACGTTGTAATTATAGACAATTTGAAAAATTGTGTCTGTCTGACACATTTTAAGAATGTACAGTTTCTCCAAAGACATACAGATGGCCAATAAACTCATGAAAAGAAAACTCTAAAAATATCACTCATTATTGGAGAAATTCAAATCAAAACTATAATGAGGTATCACCTCACACCAGTCAGGATGGCCATCATCAAAAAATCTACAAAAAATAAATACCAGAGAGGATATGGGGGAAAGGGAGCCCTTCAGCACTGTTGGTGAGAATATAAACTGATATAGCCATTATGGAAAAAAGCATGGAGATTCCTTAAAAATCTAGGAATAAAATCTACCATATGACCCAGTGGTCTCACTACTGAGCCATATACCCCGAGAAAACCACAATTCTAAAAGACAGTGTACCCCAATGTTCATTACAACAATACTTACAATAGCCAAGACATGGAAGAAAACTAGATGTCTATTGACAGATGAATGGATAAAGAAGTCATGGTACATTTCTACAATGCAATATTACTCAACCATAAAAAGGAACCAATTTTAGTCATTTATAGTGAGCTAGATGAACCTAGAACCTCTTATACAGAGTGAAGTAAGTTAGAAAGAGAAAAACAAGTATCATATATTCACACACACACACACATACATGGAATCTAGAAAAATAGTGCTGATGAGCCTAGTAGAGAATGGACTTGCAGTCACAGTGGGAGAAGGTGAGGGTGGGACGAATTGAGAAAGTAGCATTGATGTATATACACTATCATGTGTAAAATAGATAGATGATGGTTTAGTTGCTATGTCATGTCTGACTCTTGTGGCCCCATGGAGTGTAGACCACCAGGTTCCTCTATCCATGGGATTCTCCAGGCAAAATACTGGAGTGGGTTGCCATTTCCTTCTCCAGGGGATCTTCCCAAACCAGGAATTGAACCTGGGTCTCCTACATTGCAGGAAGATTCTTTACCAACTGAGCTATGAGGGAAGCCCAAAATAGATAGATAGTGGGAAGTTACTAAATAACACAGGGAACCCAGCCTGGTGCTCTGTGATGATCTAGAGAAGTGGGTTGGGGGAGGGGAGGTAGGCTCAGGAGGGAAGGGATATATATATATATATAATTATGACCAATTCATATTGTTGCATGGCAGAAACCAATACCAAATTGTAAAGCAATTTTCCACTAAAAAATAAAAATTTTAAAAATGTACATTGATACTGTTTACTTTATGATCAGAAATGAAACAAATTATATTTATGTATATCAAAAACAAATATATATTTATTTTAGAAGTAGATTAATAGTGTGACAAAGTTAATATGCCTACATATTTTCATGATAGAAACCAGATATGCATGAAATAGGGATTAGGGAGTATGATATCTTTCTTATATACAGAAGAAAAGTCTAGTAGGATACTAATATGCTTTTTGCTTTTTGGATAAATTGAGAATCTGCTCAAACAAATCTAACAGTGTATAAATAAAGGTAATTTAATGTAGGCACAGAAGCTATGAAATTTATCTGTTTCTTTCATAAGTTGTTTATGAATTTGTTGAATTTGATAGGGAGGCTTATAACACATTCTGTTCAGTGAGTCTCAAGGACAATTCATAAATGCTCCCAAATGTGTATGAGTGTAGTGTCAAAGTGAGTGGAAAGGGAGTTATTATTCTGATCCAGCCCTTAACAGAAGTGATTCACAAAATTGTCCAAAGCATTAGCAGTGTTTCTTTTAACAGTGTTCTCTATTTGGCTCATGATTGATCTCTTTAAGTGTTAATATTTATGAAATGAAGCATGCTTTTGTTTCTGTCATGAAGTGGTTGCTTTAACGAAAACCTCTGCTAGTCATCCACCACTCCGGTGAGGGTCTCTTTATTTTTATTCCTATCTCTCTTGCTCTCCACATCTTCCCCATGATCACTTGAAGGCAAGACAAATAATTAGATTTTGTTGTTCTACTGAAATGAACAATTTTGTTCATGTACATAAAAAATGTTTGAGGACCTTACATAAGCCTTAAGTGTATGATCATCAAAACTGAGATAAGACAACTTCATCCAATAAACTTCGTGGAAATTTATTTTTGTTCCATAAATCATTAAACAAACTGACTGGACCTCTGTGTATTTCACATCACCCCATTAGCATTTGTAGCATTTCTACAAATATTAGCATTAGAGGAGTGCTTATTGCTCACTTAATCTATTTCTTTTATGAATGAGAAAAATAAATGACCCTAAGTCCCAAAGAAACTGAAGGGCTCTCATTTTCTTCAATATTTCACTCTCTCACTTTAGGACCTGAACACTGGATGTTGCTCTTTTCTGAACATATCCCAGCTTAAAGTTTAAGTGACTCTAAGCTTTTCTCTTCCTCTAGGAAGCTTTCCCTGAACCCTGAGTTCAGTTCAGTCACTCAGTTGTGTCCAACTCTTTGCGACTCCATGGACTGCAGCATGCCAGCCTTCCCTGTCCATCACGAGCTCCCAGAGTTTGCTCAAACTCGTGTGCATTGAGTCGGTGATGCCATCTAAACATCTCATCCTCTGTCATCCCCTTCTCCTCCTGTCTTCAATCTTTCCCAGCATCAGGGTCTTTTCCAATGAGTCAGATTCTTCCCATTAGGTGGCCAGAGTATGGGAGTTTCAGCTTCAGCATCAGTCCTTTCAATGAATATTTAGGCCTGATTTCCTTTAGGATGGACTGGTTGGATCTCCTTGTAGTCCAAGGGACTCTCAAGAATCTTCTCCAACACCACAGTTTGAAAGCATCAGTTCTTCGGTGCTCAGCATTCTTTATAGTCCAACTCTCACATCCATACATGACTACTGGGAAAACTATACCTTTGACTAGGTGGAACTTTGTTGACAAAGTAATGTCTCTGCTTTTTAATATGCTGTCTAGGTTGGTCATAGCTTTTCTTCCAAGGAACATGCAACTTTTAATTTCATGGCTGCAGTCACCATCGGCAGTAATTTGGGAGCCCAAGAAAATAAAGTATGTTACTGTTTCCATTGTTTTCTCATCTATTTGCTATGAAGTGATGGGACTGGATGCCATGATCTTAGGTTTCTGATGTTGAGTTTTAAGCCAGCTTTTTCACTCTCCTCTTTCACTTTCATCAAGAGGCTCTTTAGTTCTTCTTCGCTTTCTGTCATAAGAGTGGTGTTATCTGCGTATCTGAGGTTGTTGATATTTCTCCCAGAAAACTTGATTCCAGCTTGTACTTCATCCAGCCCAGCATTTCACATGATATACTCTGCATGTAAGTTAAATAAGCAGGTTGACAATATACAGCCTTGACGTACTCCTTTTCCTGAACTCTGCCTTCTGACAAATGTGGATTAGCACTTTCTTTGTTTTTCCAGAGCAAACTGGACATCAGTTTCAAGTTTTTTTTTTTTTTTTTGTTTTTTTTTTTTAGTATTTATTTATTTATTTGGCTCCAATGGGTCTTAATTGAGATACTCAGGATCTTAAATCTTTGTTGCAGCATGCAAACTCTTAGTTGGGGCATGTGGGATCTAGTTCCCTGAATTGAAATCGAACTCAAGCCCCTGTCACTGAGAGTGCTAGGTCTTATTATTTTTAGATTAACACATTGGGTCATAATGGGTGTCATATTATGGGGTCATAATTGTTATCATATTATCGGGTCATAATTGCTATCATATTATGGGTCATAATTGCTGTCATATTATGGGTCATAATTGCTGTCAATTATGGGGTCATAATTGCTGTTTTTTTATGTGCCCTTTTAGATAAACTTATTTTGGGAAAGACTAGTACTAGATTTTCTTTTGTTTATTGTGACTGTGTGCTCAGTTGCTTTAGTCATGTCCAGCTCTTTACAACCCCACAGACTGTAGCCCACCAGGCTCCTCTGTCCATGGAATTCTCCAGGCAAGAATACTGGAGTAGGTTGCCATGCCCTCCTCCAGGGGATCTTCCCAACCCAGGGATTGAACCCACATCTCCTGCAGTTCCTCCATTGCAGATGGATTCTTTACTGCTGAGCCCTATTATGGCTCCAACACATAACAAAATCACTTGCCTATAGTAGGCACTCAAAGTTATTTCCCATCCAGCTCAGAACAAAGTCTGTTCATTGACTTATTGGGACTTCCAATCATTTCTTTATTAATGCTTTGAGCTTTTGTATGTATCATTATCACTTCAAGGAAAATACGGTGAGCATTTTAAATGTGGAAAAGCTAATTTTGTGTCTTTACTGAATTCAATGAAATCTTCAGGTTGTCTAAATAGTAGATTTTTTCACAACTAAGAATAGTGTTTGCCACTTGGTATTTTAAAAAATTATTGTTGGACTATTTATTGCCAGTTTTGTTGACTTTTTGTCAAATATGAAATGATAAAGCCGTCTCTTGAGTTTGAACCACATCTGTTTGGAAAAGAACACTAAAATAGAGATGATTTGCAATGTATTTAAAAAGGTACTTGACTCCAAGCTGACTTTATGCAACTGTTGTATTTGTGACCTTTTAAAGTAATTATTTTACTGTATGATTGATTTATAAATAACACATGACTTTTATTTTTTACGACTTATCTCTGAATTGTGTGGTTTTTGCTTTCATTTTTGTTTTCGAGGAAGGGAGAGTAGGGAAACAAAGGTATCACTCTTCTAAGAAGAAATGAAAGTGATTCTCACATCTTATTTTTATGTAAAGAGGGTCATATTGTACACATTGCCCTGTAATAATTATTTTTCTTTAAGAATTCACATGTCTGCATCTATGGATTGACCTCCATTTTTAAAGAATACAAGCCACTTAATATTTGGGGTATATTGTGAGATTTTCGGAGAAGGCAATGGTACCCCACTCCAGTACTCTCTCCTGGAAAAATCCCATGGATGGAGGAGTCTGGTGGGCTACAGTCCATGGGGTTGCTAAGAGTCGGACATGACTGAGCAACTTCACTTCATTTTCACTTTCAAAGTTATTTATATAGAGAGGGAATGACTTGGTAAATTTAACAAACAAAACGTATAATTTCATGCATGTGAAAGTAAAAGAAAAAATCTGGGAATATTAATCAAAAAGAAAAATCATGAAAGTTTCAATTTAGCAAGAAATGGACATTTCTTTTAATTGCATGTAGCTCTAAAAACAATAGTAGACTAATTTTGTTCTAAAATGTAAAATTCAAATTTCCCATGAAACAGTGCAGTTCTGTGTGATAACATTTCACATTTGTTCAGAAAAATTGGTAAATTACCATACTCTCACAATGGAATTCCGAGTTATAATGAGGATAAATGAACTACACCCACATGCAGTAATATGGATAAATCTCACAGAAAATTTCCTGAGTGAACAAAACAAGGAACTGAAAAGTATATACTTGTAGTTCCACTTACATCATGCTCAAAAATAGATAAAACTCATCTGTGATGCTGAAAGTCGAAATGGTCATTACCCTTTCTTTAGAAATGACTGAAAAGAAAGGTGAGGGAGTTTCTGTGGTGCTGATCCTGTTAAACTTCCTGTTATGGGTGAGGGTTTCGTAAGTAGGTATTCATCTTGTAGAGATGTATTGTAGCATGTGATTACAATTTTTTGACTTTCTTGTATGTATCTTTATCTCATTAAAAATACATGCTTTCCCTTGCCTCCCACAAAGCCCAAACTAAGAACCCAGGCAGTAGAACTGGCCAATAAAATAATGAGTTGTAATTCACACTTATGTACATTGCCACTCTTGTTTCATGTAGCTAATTTTTTCCCTTTTCCCATGTAGTTTGTACCAGGCCATGTAAATTAAAGCATTGTAAATAATGACCTAAGATGACCAGACCTGATGAATATCGTTAGATGTGAACATTTTCATGGATCTCTTGTTGCTCAAGCAACTTTATTCAACCTTACATATCTTACTCTACTGACCTTGTTGTTTCCATATAACATGGAGATATTCAATTGTAGATTCTTTTAAATAGACCATAATCATTTTGTGAAACACTTTAGTAATAATAAAAACCTCTGTGATTGTCCATATTTTAGCTAATTTATAAAATTGGAGTACAGCCAATTTATCAAATGCCTTTGATGCTGTGGCCCCCAGTCTTTTGATCCACCTGGGTTTGCTTGTAATTGTGGATAGTTCACTATGAACTGACAGCTTCCCATCTCAAGGGCATGTCTGTTACTCTTCTCTGATAAAGAATTTGTACAGCATTGTAGGAATTTTTAACATACCTGGGGGCAGTCCTCAATGCCTAGAGGATAGGACTCAAGATAAACGCTCCAGTCTCCCCAGTTCCCCTTAGGACTGTTGCCCTGTGAAGTGGAGTTCCAGCTGATGTATACCTTATTGGCTTTTTTTGTTTGTTTTTTACCTACCATGCCCTCCATTCTGTGTATTTTTCTGAATCACTTCCCAAACAGACTGCTTACACCGAAGTCCTTGCAACAATACCTGCTTTGGGAGAACTACAGGGACACTCTCCTTTTATTATGCCTCAGTTATCATTTGGGAATCTTTAAAACTGTGTCTTTACTTTTCTGTTATCCTGAGTTCCTTGATCATAGTTTCATCTGACTTGGAAATCATAATAAATTTTTCCTTCATTCTACTTACTTTCAGCATTTCTTATGAAGATACAACCAGATGCCATAGACAGAATAAAATTAATTTGGGGAGCACTTTCTTCTTTCAAATTTTTTTCTCACACTTCTTCTGGGGAAAGTATCTGAAAATAAATCATTCGTAACTTTCCTCAAGGTTAGGATGATTTTCTAGGAGCCTGTAGAAAAATGCTAGGGATGATGTCTTTATAAATTATTAGCCATCACCTCTCAGTCACACACAGATGTCTCTAACCTCATTCAGAGCTCTTGAGAGAAGAATCTAACAACACATCCACAGGGGAACTTCCTACTTCTTTTCCCTTCTACTTTCAACCTGGGTAAGCCCTGTGTTTAAAACCAGTGTATGCACCTTCTAGGACTGCTGTAACAAAATACCACAGGCTAGGTGGCTTAAAAAACAAAAATTTATTTGTCATAATTTTAGAGGGCTGAGGTCCAAAGTCCAGGTGTCAGCAGTGCTGGTTTCTCCTGACGCCTCTCTTCTAGCCTTGCAGATAGCTGCTTTCTTGCTGTGTCCTCACATGCTGGTTCCTCTCTGCATACATTCTGCTGTGTCCTAATTGCCTGCTCTTATAAGTATACCAGTCTTCCTCTTACAGTGATACCAGGCCTCATCTTAAATTAATTGCCCCTTTAAAAGACCTGTCTCCAAATACAGTCACACTCTGAGGTGCTTCAGGTTGGGCTTCAACATACAAATTTGGGGAGATCATAGTTCAATACATTAAAAGCCATATTGGCTCTAGAAAACACAACAGAACCCAGTGACAGAAAACAAGGAGGAAAGCTGGCCACTGGTGTGGCTGGGGGGACAGAAAGGAAATGAAAGGCTTTGCCCAGGCTTCATACACCTAGAGAAGAGGAAAGGAATGCAAAACAGAAACACTATCATCAGTGAGGACTGGCTTTCCTGGAGTCAGATGCCACCTCTGCTCTCTTCCTTTTTTTATTTTTTCCTTTCTAATCTGTCAGAGAAAGTGTTAGTCACTCAGTTGTGTCCAATTCTTTGTGACCCGCGGACAATAGCCCACCAACCTATAGTCCATGGAATTCCCCAGGCAAGAATACTGGAGTCAGCAGCCATATACTTCTCCAGGAGATCTTCCCAACCCAGGAAGTGAACTTGCATCTCTTGCATTGCTGGCAAATTCTTTACAGTCTGAGCCACCATGAAATCCTCAATTTGATATAAAGTGTACCAATTTAATCAGGAAGGACACATTACAAGGTACTCATTTGTTTCTCAGGTTGGTAGAGCAGAAGAAGTAGAAGTCTTAGAGACTTACTCTCCAGGGGTTTTGAGTTTCATGTGTCAGTCGGCTTTGCTACTGTACCTTCCTTGTACCTTAATCTCATGAATTCCTTGATTCCTTATCTATGAAATGAGGATAATATCTCTCTGAAAAGATCTGAGTAATGTATAAATGAGACAATGCGTGTATAATCATATATGCTAGACCACATATATTAGAACTTATTAGCTGCTCAACCACCTTTCATCTGTATGTTCACATTATTTTACAAGTCCTAAGAAAATACCTTATAAGTCATGGAAGCTTGGAACTGGCGAACAAGGATGAAGCAATGAAAACATTCTGAGGCCAGGGGCATGAGAAACCTCAGGAGCTTGGCAGTAGAGAATATTCAGAAACCAAAGGATAGACAGGCAGAGGTTAAATAGAAATGTCAATTATTCCGCCTAATCTTGGATAATGTGTTGGGCATATGAAAAGGCACTGGCACAAGAGATATTGTTTATAGAACCCAGTAACGGCAGCTAATAAGGCTCCAAAAGATTAATCAGAGGAATCCTTGCTCATCCTCAGAGAATATTAGTTTGTACATTGCACTGTTCACCAGCCTGATATTATGCGGTAAACTGGAAGGTCAAAATAAGCATCTTTCCATGGAGTTTGTACTTGTTTGTTGATGATTCTAGCTGCTCACTTTCTATTCTTTTCCAGGCATTTGCCTAATGGATTTGGGTATTGACAGTAGAAGAGCCATGGATTTGAGCTGTGCAGAGTAAATACCTAAATGTTTGTTTGCACTGTGCGCATACTAAGAAAGTAAACGTGGGTGCCTTTTAAAATCATGAACAACTACAACAGAGCAACTCAGGTTCAGGCAGAGACTAAATCATCCTCTAAAATAGCAGAACAAATAGGCACAGAGCTTATGGGTGCTTGGCCATTTTCGCATTGACGACTGCCGTATAACTCCCCAAACATTGCTCCTTCAGTTTTGTGTGGATTCTAAGCATGTTACCCTTTCCTAGTCCAGAAATACTTCAAACAATATAATTTAGCTCGGTAGATAAACCATTGAAAATTTCTATTTTTCTCTAGTTTTATTGTTAATTTCCCAATACCCACCAATTTAGGGCATGCTAAATAATGTTCAAAAGCTGAATGGTTTCCTTTCCATTTCTTTTGCCTTGTACCTCATTAAATTATAGTGTAGAAGAAACTGCAACATAATAAAGGCACACAAAGATGTATTGGAAAATCATAAGGAAGAAAAGATGTGATGACAACTATAAAAGGCTGGGGAAGATTATAGCAAGGACAAGGTAGATAGAAAAACCAGTGAAAAGGCAGATTATCACATCATTACAGTCCTTTTCTGTGTGATCACTGCCAGCTTTCTTGAAGTAGCTGGCTTCACAATAGCATATTTACCTTTGAGGATATATTCATGCATGACTTCTGCCTTGAATTTCTGCTTGTTCATTTAACCAGGCACAGTTTATTTAGATCATGTTCATCCTTTGCTCATTTTTTTTTAAAAACATTTACATTTACCCAGACAGGCCTGACACATGGCATTAATGACTTTCTATGTACAAGCTCTATCTACCTCATCAGGGTTATCACTGTTCAGAACCCTGCAAATTAATAAGACCTCACACTTAGAAAAGTCTTTTAGACTTTATGTTTTACCTTAATAGCTTTTGGCCTAGAGGATTTATTATTGAATAAACCAATATGCTTATTAATAATTCCCAGGTGTTTCAGTGGTAAAGAATGCATCTGCCAATGAAGGAGATGCAGATTTGGTCCCTAGGTTGGGGAGATCCCATGGAGAAGGAAATGACAACTCACTCCGGTATTCTTGCCTGGAAAATTCCATGGACTGAGGAGGCTGGTGGGCTACAGTCCATGGGCTTGCAAAGAATCGAACATGACTGAGTGATTAAGGATGCGTGCATGCATACTTATTAATATTACTGACAGTGACAAAACACCCTTCTCTACAAAATCACAAAGAGTAGATTCTAGACTTTACAATTCCTACATTCAGAGTATATAAATTTGGAAAGTCCAAAAATATCCTTGTGATACAACCCTTTAGACTGAGTAAGTAGAATGAATTCAGCATTCAGAGTCCTAACTTAAAAGCATACTTTTTAATTCCACAAAACAATGTTATGGCTTAGGTATAACATCACAGTATCTATCTATATCCATCTGACAATTTTTATATAGTAATAAAATGTTTTCTATTTGAATATTGACACACCAGTCTGCTTTTTTCCTGATGGTGACACATTCAGGAAACTTGCATGAGGGATGTTAATCTATATTGTTCTGTTTTAAAGTTTTCCTTGCCCATGCTGCAAGGATTGGTGATAAAATGCACAGCTGTGAAGAGTCCAACAAACCTTATTTTTACTTTCAGAAGGAAACCTGAACACCAAGGATTCTTCTCCTACTGTTACTGTCTTTTGGTGATTTAACTAGCCTGCCATCACGTTAGAAAGTTGACATTGGACTGGTGGTTCTTTTATGCTTTTTTATTTTTTAAACATTTTTGGCGAGTAATGTTCAGAGTTCCCTTTTTGTTATGGTTTAAGTGAGGCTCTCTAAACAGCAGAAAAAAAACTGGATATATAAAGAGAGTTTTGATTTTTTTTTCTGAATGTTGGCTTCTTTTCAACATAGGGAATTTGGTATAGAAAGATTACAATTTAAATTTATAAAAACCCTTTTTCTTTTTTTTAAATTTAAATTTATTTATTTTAATTGGAGGCTAATTACTTTACAATATTGTATTGGTTTTGCCATACATCAACATGAATCTGCCACGGGTGTACACGTGTTCCCCATCCTGAATTGCCCTTCCACCTCCCTCCCTGTACCATCCCTCTGGGTCATCCCAGTGCACCAGGCCCAAGCACCCTGTATCCTGCATCGAACCTGGACTGGTGATTTGTTTCATATATATTATACATGTTTCAATGCCATTCTCCCAAATCTTCCCACCCTCACCCTCTCCCACAGAGTCCAAAAGACTGTTCTATACATCTGTGTCTCTTTTGCTGTCTTGCATACATGGTTATCGTTACTATCTTTCTAAATTCCATATATATGCGTCAGTATACTGTATTGGTGACCCTTTTTCTTAAGTTTTCTTTTAAAATGAAATTATCTATAGTTTATTTGACAGGTATTTATTTTTTACTTTAGATCACATGAGAATTTAGCCATGAATATATTCCATCAGTTTATTGGCTTATAAGCTTTTTTTAAAAAGTAATAAGGTTGTCAAATTATCTTCATTATCATAAGCAAATCAGGAATAAAGATGAATATATTTTACTCATTCATTTTTGTTCTTCCCTGGCATAAGTACGAAAGTGAGAATTAATGACAGAAAAGTTATATTTTGTATTTGTTTTTAAGCTTAGGCCATAGTTTATGCTTTTGACATAGATTGTCATTACTTCAGAGTCAAATAGTTTTATTGCAAGCTAAGTGTTATCTTAGCCCATGAGGTTGTCTACAATTATGAATGCACCTTCTTTTTTCCCCACCTCTCTAAATGTATGAATTGCCTAAGTGTCTGCCCTTAAGTCTTTGTCTTTTCTGTCTGCACTCTTTTTTTGCAGTCCAGTCCACTCCCACATATTCAACGATACTGTCAACTGTCATAACCTCTAGGACCCCCTGATTTCCCTCACTGCTTGCCTAGGAGGCAGGTAGGCAGTATCTCTGAAACAGCTGAGCAGGTTGCTATGTGTGACTGGATCTCTGATCCCAGAGTTCTTTTTCTAGAACTCACCAGAAATTTGTCATTGGCAGTGCTGCAGAACATGCTACTATCTACCTATCTTTTGGATGATAAATATATGCAATCCAAAACATCTCCATGAAGCTTATGTCCAAAAGAAGGGGCTGTATAAGCATAAATATCAAGAAGGTGAATACTTCTACAAAGAAAAGGGAATAAATGCCCCATTTCCAGGACAAAATGCCCTGCAGATTGTCCCAGGGCAGATCAGAAAACCATAACTTCTTAATTTGGCAAAAATTCAAATCTATCCCTCAAAACCAAGGCTGCTTGCATTTTGTTCTTTGTCTCATAAATGGTGTTGATCCTAACAAATTGGTGTTCTAAAGTATTTCACTTTAAATAACTAAAATCTCAAAACTTAAATGTTGTTAAAAGTACTTGATTTGACCATAGCTCCACAATAGTCAGTCATACAGCACATCACATGATATGTTCATAAATATTGCATAGTATATTCTGAAATTAGAATTTATCTTTCTTTATGTGGGTTACAATTATACTTCTTCAAGCAAAAAGAAGTCAACTAAGTAATGTCGTAGTTAAAGATATGTAAATTAATCATTTTACTGTTTGAAGAATTACAGTGAACAGAGGAAAAAGATGTGAGAATGAGTTTGAAGAGACTCATTGAAAGAAGGATAAGTTCCAGCTTTAGACTTTATATGATGCCTCTTAACTGTTGTGTCAGAGTATATTAAAAAAAATATAATACCATCTGCCACTCAACCTATCCTTAAAAGGTGATCTGCCCTTCATCTCACTGAGAATTAAGGTCTTTCTTTTTTTTTTTTTGCCTTGCATCTGTTTGGAGGGTTATCATTGGTCTGATCAATAAGGTACAGCAGGGATCATGATATATGATTTGTAAAACTAGGCAATAAAAGAGAATAAAAGATACATATGATTCTCCTTTGGGAAACTTGCCCTGGGAACTAAGCTACTATGCTGTGAAGAAACCCAAGCTGGACCATAAAGAAAGTTTGCAGAGAGGAACTGAGGACTCAGGCCAACAGCCACCATCATCTGTCAAACATATGATTGAACAAATCTTAAAATAACCCAGACCTCAGCTTTCAAGTCTTCCAGCTGAGGTCCCAGGAAATATAAAATGAATAAAACGTTAGGAGCAGTGATAAGAGTTAAGTCATTGGTTGATTTTACATTTAGATTAACTAAATGTACATTTAGAACTATGTGCCAGATGTTTTATTTGAAGAAATGTACATGTATTATTAATAATCTTTTAAACTGAGTGAAATAAAAAATCAATAAAAACTCTGCTGTTTGTATTTACATTTCTATGATTGTTAAGTGTGTGGTCACACTGTCATCCACAAGGAACCACATTGTGGTGTAGGTTCCTTGACCCACACTGTATCTAATCTTGGGTCTCCTTGTCCAGACCACTGGCGCCCTGCATTTGCTTTTGCTCTCTTTGTTACAATATACCTCTCTTGGTCATGTGCAGAAACACTGGGCTGGTTATTACATTTGCTCGTAGTAGGTAGGTACTCTCTGTGAAGCTATTGCCAGGAAGTACCTGTTTTAAAACTCCCTGAAGCTAAGTGTTGCTTTGTATTATCTTTGTGACTGTGCTAACGAATATATAGCATTGACCACATTTTCAATTCTTAGTGAGCTATCTGATTTAATTTCTGTCTATGAGAAACTCTGGGGAAAAGGTATTTGAAATTGTTTGATTTACTCAAATTGAGTTTTGGGAAAGAATAGGATAAGTACTTTTAGGATAATTAAGGAGTAAATGTACGAAAATCAGACTCATAGTAGAATGTAGTTTTAGAATAGAGTTATAGGAAAAATAATGTAATTGTTATGTGTATTTTAAACAAATTGAAGTCAGTTTGAAAAGCGAACTTCTTTAGTTGCTTATAGCATAAACCAAAATGGTTTTGCAAAGAGATTATTTTTGCTTTTTTTTTCACAAATAGATTTCCCTCTAGGACTATGATAATTGGAATCTCTCTTTTAATGAGTAAAGAAGCAATAACAACAAATGCTCTATTTTTTTTTCCTTGAAGAAAAAGAGCCTGTATGCTAGTATGCTAGCTAAAATTTCCACTGAAGTATCTTAATAGTTTTATTTCATAATTGCTGAAATATTATATAATCAAAGGACAAGTAGCTCAAATATTAACACTGTTTCAAGGCACATTTTTCATATGTTTGAAAACTGGGTCTAAAGGTATGTGCTCTAAAGACAGTATATTGAAAGAAAGATGTCATAATTAGGAAAGAGCAGAAATTAGTGTTAATGATAACTTTTATATCATAATTAATTTTTAAGTAGATAAATTAAGATTTTTAGTTGGAATTTCAATATCAAACTCTCAAAAATTAATAGAATGAATATACAGAGAAGGAGAAGGATATAGTAGACCTGAAAAGCACTATGAATCAATTCAGCATAATTAAGATTTATACAGTTTTCACACAACAGTAGGATGCAAATTCTATTCAAGTTCCCATAGACTGTAAGTAGGAGTCTCTGGAACGTATCCAGGGACATAAAACAAGGTGCAAAAGTTTTGTGGTTTAAAGGTACTGAAATCATATAGAATCTGTTCTCCTTATTACTGTGGAATTATGTTAGAGATGAATATCAAAAGATACCTGAAAATAACCCACGTATTTTCAGGTGCAATATGACTTTTACAAGGAGAGATTTTTGACTTAGCCATCGAAAGCCTCAATAGTTAGACAACTTTCCTAAGAATACAATTGTTTGGACATGATATATTTTAAATTTCCTTTACTCAGAAAAATAATAGAATATCTTAGTTGATTTTTAAAACTTTGACTAAGATAAAATGAAATCATATTGACATTTTTTGTTTCTATAATAACACACATTTATATATGTGTATATATATATATATGTATGTGTATATATGTATACATACACACATATAATATTTTGAAGGGTATCTTCAATGTTTCTGAGCAATTTTAAACAGTGTGCCAAAGAGTAGAATTTATAATAGCTTCTTAAAAGTTTGAGTATTTCCAGCATTTGCAATAAACACAGATGTATTTATTTTGATGATTAGTATTTAAATAAATTCATTTATTTTAATTTTTGATTACACATTCAAACTGTATGAAAACACAAACCATATGAAAATCATATCCCATCTTAATTATACATTTTTCATTCAGTAGATACCATTGGAACAGAGATTCTCACCCTGAGAATGAGACTATCATTCAGAGAGTTATCATTCAGAGAGATTTACACAAGTTTTCTCCATATTAGACTGATTCCTCATAGAAATGAGAAAGCATTTTCTTTTCTTTGTCCAACTCATTTGATCTTATATATCTTACTTTAAAAAGCTTCCCAGGAAATGTCTTTTATTTTTTATTTATTATATTTTGTTATTTTACTATAACAATTGGGTCATCTTGAAGATCATGAATGATTTGAAGAAACAGTTAAACACTGAGATAAATAATTTTTATCCAACCCTTGTGTCCCAGGAGTGGGAGGAAGGACAACAAATCAGAAAATAGTTTATATTATTATTCAGTGAGAACTAACGCAAATTGAGATCCATTTAATTTAAAATACTTTCATGTGAAAGATAAACTGAGAGATGAAAGAGTAATTTTACAAACACTGATGACAAATGGTGTTGTAATTAGAAAGAACATGTGTATCAAAAAATGTTTCTTCTCTAAATCATTTTGAATGTACTAATGACATTGGAACCATGTATTAAATACTGGAAAAAATTGGAAATAATTACATGAAGAGCAAAATGAGGCTGTATGTATACAGGGATCCCCCCCCCACCGACTTTTTTTTAGTTATTTATTTTGGTGACTTAATTTTATAAGAATTTAGGAGAGGTAATGAAAAGAAGGAGAACTGAGAATGTTATTTATATCCATTCTAATGTATTTAAGTTGATAAATTATAAAACCATCACCTGTTTTTAAGTAGCATTCTATCCAGACAAAAAGAAAACAACTGTGAGTAATATGTAATAAGCCATGTATTACAAGTATTTGTCCTTATCCACTTGTGGGAGGTCGTTAAGCCATTCCATTCAGGGTCTTGCTCCTCCTCTTGTGTTGGGCCTGAAGTCAACAGAGTCAGCAGTAGGAAAAAGAAAGATGGACATGCAGACGAGGAAAATGATGACAAACTGGAATTTGCAAGAATGAAATCCAAAAGGATGAACTAGAATCTATATGCCTCTCTCTTACCTCCTGCAACCTTGATGTTATGGGGGATATGTAGAGTATGTTATTGACTTTTGTGAACAGAATTGTACATGTACCTGGCCTAGGATGGATAGAAGAAGGGAGAAAGGAGGAAAAGAAGAGGAAATGCAGCAGGAACTGCCAAAGCTGCAAGACCAGCTGGTGCCCTAGGTGAACAGGGTGAGCCAACTTTAATGGCAGCCTCCATAAGTAGCAACACTATTGACTCTATCAATGGGGATATCCTCTCCTTCCCAGGGGAAAAAACTGACTTGGGGGTGGAGTAAAAACAATCTTATTACAATAGTTGAAACTGTACCTTGTAAGTTACAAGGCTTATAAGGTAGAAACAAAATGATATACCAAGAACGCCACTCTAGTTTTGCAGAGTACCAGGGAAACCACAGATGTGGACACAACTTACTCATAGCCCCTTTGACTAAGTATCATGCAGATGCGGTAAGCACAAGGGCCCGGGATGACTGATGGTGAACTTTTGATCTCATTGGCAGAAAATCCACTGCATGTTACATACAAAACACTCCCAGATTTTCACATGTAACCCATGAAATGGCATGAAGAGCAGTTGCACCTGATCAGAGAACTCTTAAAACTTCCAAATTGCTTTCTAACAATCATTTCTGAGCCCCCTCCCTCTGTTAATTCCTGCTTCCATGATAAATATACCACTTAACAGCCAATTGGAGAGCCATCTGAGCTTTGTCTCCTGTCTTCTTGATTGATGATCCTGAAATAAAGCCTTTTTATCTCTATAGACCATTGCCTCAGTATTTGGTCATTCTGTTGTGTGACATGCAACCAGCCCACTTGCTCAGTGACATAGTTTTGGTCCTCCAAAGTTAGTCCAAGTAGGCAAAGTCTTGATCCTTAGTATTTAATCTCAGGATGATGGAAAGGTCAATTCAGGAAAAAGTTAAATAAAGAATCTTGTGGAAAGCAGCACTGAAAAATGTGTTTAGAAACAGCACCTATGCTGCTGCTACTGCTAAGTTGCTTCAGTCATGTCCGACTCTGTGCAACCCTATGGACAGCAGCCCACCAGGCTCCTCTGTCCACAGGATTCTCTAGGCAAGAAGACTGGAGTGGGTTGCCACTTCCTTCTCCAAAACAGCGCCTATACTAATCCTTAAACATGGAAATGGTTTCACTTCTGCCTTCCAAATCTCATACATTGAGGGCAGGAAGAGAAAGGGGCAATAGAAGATGAGATGGTTGGATGGCATCATGGACTCAATGGACATGGATCTGAGCAAACTTCAGGAGATAATGAAGGACAAGGAAGCCTGGAGTGCATGGGGTCACAAAGAGTCAGACGTGACTTGGGGAGTGAACAACCATCTGCTTCTCATAAGACTATCAATCACTATTTTAAAATTAAATTATATGTTTCTTCCTTCTTTAGTATGTTAAGACTATTTTCTCTGGATGTCAGAAAGATGAGCAAAAAATAAGAGTGGCAGGAGGTCTGAAGAGGTGGGTGGTCTGATGAGTACAAACTTTGAAGTCATAACTGCATTCCTATGATCCAAGCTTCACAACTTACTGATTCATGATCTCTTCCAAATTACTTCTCCTCTTTAAGCTTCAATTCACTTATGCGAAATGTGTAGAAAATAGTGAGATGAGGAAGGTCAGCACTAAAGACAAGGACAAACAATAAACTGTAAACAAAGGTAGTTATTACTCTTGTTTTTAGTCTGGTAGAGCTTTAACATCAATGTGCTAATGGCAGTAAAACATGTTTTCTTGACGAGAACCTAGGGAGTAAAGTTTTGTGTGAGCTGGTTTAAAGAAGCAATATTATGCAAAAAGTCACATCCTCTGTGAATTTCCTTAACGCTAGAGATACATCAGTTAAATTCAGAAAGCCAGTAGTGCAAGACATTTGAAAGCCAGTAGAGCATGAGGCTGGACCAAAGATGCATTGTTATGTGAAAGGCTGACTGCAGAGGATATCACTTGAAAAATTATTGTTCAAACTGCATGATCCATATGATATTGCACTGGATGGTCCTTACAAAGTCTTGCTAAACTAGATTTTGTTACAAGACTCTTAAAAAATTATTCCTGCACACTAGAAGATGTGGAATATTTACAAGGATAGAATTTTTAGAATTCCTTTACAGTGACTGGGTGATCTCAAACTTTCAATATGAGATCATTTACTGAATGCACGACCTCTGTTTAGATTTCTCAAGGGCAGTTACACTATATTTGATTTCACCAAACTCTTTAATGATGCTGATAGCTTCTTTTGCCTATATTAGCATTATTTTTACAGATTATACTTCGTTTAGAGTTACTACAAAATAATGGCTCTATCGCTCTGTGTTGTATAATTTGATCCATGTTGCTTCTGTTTACACAAGTGATTTGTATCTGTCAATTCTAAGCCTGTATCTTGCCCCTCACTTCCTCTCCCACAGGTAACCAGTGGTACTCTATGTCTGTCAATCTGTTTCTGTTTTGCCATGTACACTTGTTTGTTTTGTCTCTTGAGTTCTAAATGTAAGTGATAGCTTAGAGTGTTTTTCTTTCTCTGATCTTTTTTTTTTTTTTTTTTACTAAGTATAATATTCTCTGGTTCCATTGGCATTGTTGCAAATGGCAGAATTTTATAATTTTTATGACTGAATAATATAGAATAATATATACAGTTGTACATATATATGTGTACATGTATACACACATATGTATGTATGTTTATACCACATTTTTAATCTTTTCATCTGCTGATGGACACAGGTTGCTTCTGTAACTTGGCCACTATAAATAATGCTACTATGAACACTGAGGTGCATGCCTATTTGAGTCAGTATTTTTAGTCTTTGAATACCTACACAAGAGTGGAATTGCTTGATCTAAGGGTAAATCTTGTTTTAGCTTTTATTTATTTATTTTGAGGAATCTCTATACTGTTTTTATAGTGGTAGCACCAACTTACATTCCCACCAATACTGTACCAAGTGTTACCTTTTCCCACATCCTCACTGACATTTGTTACTTGTGATGATTCTGATAATAGCCATTCTGAGAGGAGTGAGGTGATATCTCTTTTT
This sequence comes from Bison bison bison, assembly GCF_000754665.1. Lineage (NCBI taxonomy): Eukaryota > Metazoa > Chordata > Mammalia > Artiodactyla > Bovidae > Bison > Bison bison. The sequence continues at coordinate 5,988,608 of NW_011494923.1, read as the reverse complement.
TTTATTATTATTTGTATTTATTTGAAGATTAGAGATGTTGAGCGTACTTTTGTTGCCTATTGGCTATCAACATGTCTTCTTTGGAAAAATGCTTTTTTTTCTGATTTTCTGCCCATTTTTAAATAGAGTTGAATGAGGTGTTTATATATTTTGGATATTAACCCCTTATTGGTCAGGTCATTTGAAAATACTTTCACCCATTCAGTAAATTGTCTTTTTGTTGATGATTTTCTTTGGTGTTCAAAAGCTCTAAGTTTAATTAAGTTCTATTTGTGTATTATTGCTCTTTTTTTGTTTGGTTTAGGTAACAGAGCAAAGAAAATTGCAACAATTTATGTCAGTGAGTGCTTTGCCTATATTATCTTCTAGGGGTTTTTAAGCTTCAGATCTTACATTTAGATCTACATTCATTTTATTTTTATAAGTGGTATGAGAAAGTATTCTAACTTCATTCTTTTACAAGCAGCTGTCCAGTTTTTCCATCATCGTTTATTGAAGAAATTATCATTCCTCCATTTAAGTTTTTGGAGGAATATTGTAGATTAATTGATAATACATACTTGGGTTTATTTCTGGACACTCTATTATGTTCCAGTAGTCTGTATGTCTATGTCTAGGCCAATATCATGATGCTTTGATTACCCTAGCTTTGTAGTATTGTCTAAATTCTGGGAGCATGATACCTCCAGCTTTATCCTTTTTTCTCAAGATTGCTTTGACAATTTGCAATATTTTTGGTTTCATGTAAATTTTAGGATTTTTTGTTCTTGGTGAAAGAGGAGAGTGAAAAAAAACTGGCTTAAAATTTAACATTAAAAAAACTAAGATCATGGCATCCAGTCCCATCACTTCATGGCAAATAGAAGGGGAGAAAGTGGAACCTGGAACAGATTTTCTCTTCTTGGGCTCTAAAATCACTGCAGATGGTGACAGCAACCATGAAATTAGAAGACACTTGCTTCTTGGAAGGAAAGGTATGACAAACCCAGAGAGTGTATTAAAAAGCAAAGTCATCACTTTTTCAACAAAGGTCCATATAGTCAAAGTTATAGTCTTTCTAGTAGCCAAGTATGGATGTGAGAGTGGAACCATAAAGAAGGCAGAGTGCAAATGAATTGATGTTTTTGAATTGTGGTGTTGGAGAAGACTCTTGAGAGTCCCTTGGGAGATCAAACCAGTCAATCCTAAAGGAAATCAACCCTGAATATTCATTGGAAGGACAGATGCTGAAGCTGAGGCTCCAATACTTTGGCCACCTGAAGTGAACAACCAGCTCATTGGAAAGATCTGGATGCTCTGAAAGACTGAAGGCAGAAGGAGAAGAAGGTGACAGAGAATGGTTGGATGGCACCACTGATTTAATGGACATGAACTTGGGCAATCTCATGGAGATAGTGGGGGAATGGGGAGGCCTGGCCATGGTGTTGCAAAGAGTCAGACATGACCTAGTGACTGAACAATAGGAGCAGCATTTTGATAGAGATTACATTAAATCTGTTGGAGAAGGCAATGACACCCCACTCCAGTACTCTTGCCTGGAAAATCCCATGGATGGAGGAGCCTGGTAGGTTGCAGTCCATGAGGTCACTAAGAGTCAGACACAACTGAGTGACCTCACTTTAACTTTTCACTTTTATGCATTGGAGAAGGAAATGGCAATCCTCTCTGAAGAATCCAAGGGATGGGGGAGCTTGGTGGGTGCCATCTCTGGGGTTGCACAGAGTCAGACATGACTGAAGCAACTTAGCAGCAGCAGCAGCATTAAATCTGTAGATTAAATCTTTAGTTACCTTTCCATTGCTTCCCTTGTGGCTCAGCTGGTAAAGAATCCATCTGCAATGCAGGAGACCTGGGTTCAATCCTGGGTCAGGAAGATCCCCTTGAGAAGGCAAAGGTTACCCACTCCAGTATTCTGACCATGGACTGTATAGTCCGTGTTGTTGCAAAGAGTCAGACACAACTGAGCGATTTGTCCAAGGGCAAAGGAGAAGTCCCAAAAAGATGGTAGGAGGGGCAAAATCACATTTAGAATCAAACCCTGTACCTGCCAGAGATGCTCAGAGGGCTCAAACATATCTTGTGCACATCAGAACCCAGGGTCCCCACAAAGACTGAGGCAGAACTGTGTTTGAGTGTCACCTGAGGGGGTATGGGTCAGCAGTGGACTGCCGCAGGGGCAGGGGTTCTGGGTGCAGTAGACCTAGGTATGGCATAAGCCCTCTTGAAGGAGGTCACCATTAATCCCACCATAGAGCCACTAGAACTTACACAGGACTGAGGAAACAGACTCTTGGAGGGCATAAACAGAACCTTGTGTGCACCAGGACCCAGGAGAAAAGAGCAGTGACCCCACAAGAGACTGACCCAGACTTGCCCATGAGTGTCCAGGAGTCTCCGGCATAGGTGTAGGTTGGTGGTGGCCTGCTGCAGGGTTGGGGGCACTGAGTGTAGCACTGTGTGCATGGGACCTTTTGAAGGAGGTGGCCATTATCTTCATTAACTCTGCCATAGTTTAGCCTCAGGTCAAATAACAGGGAGGGGACACAGCCCCGCCCTTCAAGAGAAAATTGGATTAAAGATTTACTAAACATGGCCCTGCCCATCAGAACAAGACCCAGTTTTCCCCTCAGTCAGTCTCTCCCATCAGGAAGCTTCAGTAAGCCACTTATCCTTTTCCATCAGAGGGCAGACTGAAAACCACAATCACAGAAAATGAACCAATCTGATCACATGGACCACAGCCTTGTCTAACTCAATGAACCTATGAGCCATGCCATGTAGGGCCAGCCAAGATGGATGAGTCATGGTGGAGAGTTCTGACAAAACGTGGTTCCACTGGAGAAGGGAATGGCAAACCACTTCAGTATTCTTGCCTTGAGAACCCCAAGAACAGCATGAAAAAGCAAAAAGATAGTACACTAAAAGATGAACTCCCCAGGTTAGTAGGTGCCCAATATGCTACTAGAGATCAGTGGAGAAATAACTCCAGAAAGAATAAAGGGATGGAACCAAAGCAAAAACAACACCCAGTTGTGGATGGGACTGGTGATAGGAGCAAGGTTCAATGCTGTAAAGAGCAATATTGCATAGGAACCTGGAATGTTAGGTCCATAAACCAAGGCAAATTAGGAGTGGTCAAATAGGAGATGGCAAGAGTGAACATTAACTTTTAGTAATTATCCAACTAAAATTGACTGGAATAGGTGAATGTAGCTCACATGACCATCATATCTACTACTGTGGGCAAGAATCCCTTAGAAAATATGGAGTAGCCCTCATAGTCAACAAAAGAGTCCAAAATGCAGTACTTGGATGTAATCTCAAAAATGGAAGAATGATCTCTGTTCATTTACAAGGCAAACCATTCAATATCACAGTAATCCAAGTTTATGCCCTGACCAGCTGAAGCTGAAGTAGGTTCTATGAAAGACCTACAGACCTTGTAGAACTAACACCCAAGAAAGTTGTTCTTTTCATTATAGGACCTGGAATACAAAAGTAGGAAGTCAAGAAATACTTAGAGTAACATGCAAATTTGGCCTTGGAGTACAGAATGAAGCAGGGCAAAGGCTAAAAGAGATTTGCCAAGAGAATGCACTGGTCATAGCAAACACCCTCTTCCAACAACACAAGAGACTCTACACATGGACACCACCAGATGGTGAATACCCAAATCAGATTGATTATATTCTTTGCAGCCAAAGAAGGAGTAGCTCTATATATCAGCAAAAATAAGACTGGGAGCTGACTCTGGCTCTTATCATGAACTCCTTATTGTCAAATTCAGACTTAAATTGACGAAACTAGGGAAAGCCACTAGACCACTCAGGTATGACCTAAATCAAATCCCTTATGATTATACAGTGGAAGTGAGAAATAGATTTAAGGGACTAGATCTGATAGACAGAATGCCTGAAGAACTATGGACAGAAGGTTTATAACATTGTACAGGAGACAGGTATCAAGACCATCCCCCCAAAAAAGAATTGAAAAAAGCCAAAATGGTGGTCTGAGGAGGCCTTACAAATAGCTATGAAAAGAAGAAAAGCGAAAGGCAAAGGCGAAAAGAAAAGATATACCCATTTGAATGCAGAGTACCAAAGAATGCAAGGACATATAAGAAAGCCTTCCTTGGTGATCAATAAAAGAAATAGAGGAAAACAATAGAATGGGAAAGACTAGAGATATCTTCAAGAAAATTAGAGATACCAAGGAAAATTTTCATGACACAATAAGGGACAGAAATGGTATGGACCTAACAGAAGCAGAACATATTAAGAAGAGGTGGCAAGAATACACAGAAGACCTATACAAAAAGTTCAAGACCTGGATAATCTCACTCACCTAGAGCTAGACATTCCGGAATGTGAAGTCAAGTGGGCCTTAGGAAGCATCACTACGAGCAAAGCTAGTGGAGGTGATAGAATTCAAGTTGAGCTATTTCAAATCCTAAAAAATGATGCTGTGAAAGTATTGCACTTAATGATTGGGCCAGCAAATTTGGAAAACTCAGCAGTGGCCACAGGACTAGAAAAGGTCAGTTTTCATTACAATACCTAAGAAAGGCAATGCCAAAGAATGCTCAGAAAACCACACAATTGTACTCATCTCACATGCTAGCAAAGTAATGCTCAAAACTCTCCAAGCCAAGCTTCAGCAGTACCTGAACCGTGAACTTCTAGATGTTCAAGGTAGATTTAGAAAAGGCAGGGGAACCAGAAATTCAATGGCCAACATCCATCGGATCATTGAAAAAGCAAGAGAGTTCTAGAAAAACATCTACTTCAACTTTATTGACTATATGCCAAAGCCTTTGGCTGTGTGGATCACAACAAACTATGGAAAATTCTGAAAGAGATGAGAATACCAGACCACCTGACCTGCCTTTTCAGAAATCTGTGTGCAGGTCAAGAAGCAACAGTTAGAACTGGACATGGAACAATAGACTGGTTCCAAATTGGGAAAGGAGTATGTCAAGGCCATACGTTGTCACCCTGCATATTTAACATATATGCAGAGTACATCATGCAAAATGCATGATGATGCACAAGCTAGAATCAAGATTGCCAGGAGAAATATCAATACCTTTGTATATGCAGAAAGTGAAGAACTAAAGAGCTTCTTGATGAAAATGAAAGAGGAGAGTGAAAATTTTGGCTTAAAACTTCACATTCAGAAAACTAAGATCATGGCATCTGGTGCCATCACTTCATGACAAATAGATGGAGAAACAGTGACAGACTTTATTTTTGGGGGCTCCAAAATCACTGCAGATGGCGACTGAAGGCATGAAATTAAAAGACACTTGCTCCTTGGAAGAAAAGTTATGACCTACCTAGACAGCATATTAAAAAGCAGAGGCATTACTTTGCCAACAAAGGTCCATCTAGTCAAAGCTCTGTTTTTTCAATAGTCATGTGTAGATGTGTGAGTTGGACCATAAAGAATGCTGAGCTCTGAAGAATTGATGCTTTTGAACTGTGGTGTTGGAGAAGACTCTTGAGAGTCCCTTGCACTATTGGCTCAAACCAGTCAATCCTAAAGGAAATCAGTCCCGGATATTCATGAGGAAGACTGATGCTGAAGCTTCCAATATTTTGGCCACCTTATGGGTAGAACTGACTCACTTGAAAAGACCCTGATCCTGGGAAAGATTGAAGGCAGGAGGAGAAGGGGACAACAGAGGATGAGATGGTTGGATTACATTACCAACTCCATGGACATGAATTTGAGTAAACTCAGTCAGTTGGTAATGGTCAGGGAGGCCTGGAATGGCACGTTCCATGGAGTTGCCAAGAGTTGGACACGACTGAGCGACTGAACTGACTGACTGATCATTCCATTTTTTGTATTATTTTCAGATTTCTTCATCAACGTTCTATTGTTTTTAGTTTTACACCGCCTTGAGTAAGTTTATTCCTAGGTATTTTATTCTTTTTCACTGAATTTTAAACAGATTTTTTTACTTTTTGTTTGCGATAGTTCATTTTTAGTTTAAAGAAAAGGAACAGATTTCTTCATATTCATGTATTCTGCAACTTCATTGAATTAGTTTATTAGGTGTAATAGTTTTGGGGTGGAGACTTTAGGGATATCTCTAGATCAGTTCAGTTCAGTTCAGTTCAGTCGCTCAGTCGTGTCCGACTCTTTGCTACCCCGTGAATCGCAGCACACCAGGCCTCCCTGTCCATCACCAACTCCCGGAGTTTGCTCAAACTCACGTCCATCGAGTTGGTGATGCCATCCAGCCATCTCATCCTCTGTCCACCCCTTCTCCTCCTGCCCCCAATACCTCCCAGCATCAGAGTCTTTTCCAATGAGTCAACACTTTGCATGAGGTGGCCAAAGTACTGGAGTTTCAGCTTTAGCATCATTCCTTCCAAAGAACACCCAGGACTGATCTCCTTAGAATGGACTGGTTGGATCTCCTTGCAGTCCAAGGGACTCTCAAGAGTCTTCTCCAACACCACAGTTCAAAAGCATTAATTGTTTGGTGCTCAGCCTCTTCACAGTACAACTCTCGCATCCATACATGACTACTGGAAAAACCACAGCTTTGACTAGACGGACTTTTGTTGGCAAAGTAATGTCTCTGCTTTTGAATATGCTATCTAGGTTGGTCATAACTTTCCTTCCAAGGAGTAAGCATCTTTTAATTTCATGGCTGCAGTCATCATCTGCAGTGATTTTGAAGCCCCCCAAAAATAAAGTCTGACACAGTTTTCACTGTTTCCCCATCTATTTCCCATGAAATGATGGGATCAGATGCCATGATATATCATGTCAAATGCAAATAGTAACAGTTTTACCTTTTCCCTTCCAATTTTCATGGTTTTTATTATTTTTCTTGTTGGACTGTTGTTTAGGACTTCCAGTACTATATTATTTAGAATTGGTGAGAATGTATATCCTTGCTTTAATTCTGATTTTAGAGGAAAGACTTCTTTCACCTTTTCATCTTTGGGTATGATGTTAGATGTAGGTTTGTCATAAATAACCTTTATTATGTTGATATATCTCCCCCTGCACCTACTTTAATGAAAGTTTTTTTATCATGAATGGATATTCAATTTTGTCAAATGCTTTTCAGGCATATATTGAGATGAACATGTAATTTTTATCCTTCCATTAGCTAATGTGTTATATCACATTGATTGATGTGAATTTTGAAATATCTTTGCACCCCTGGAATAAATCCCACTTGATTGTAGTGTATTATCCTTTCAGTACATTGTTAAAAATGATTTGCTAATATTTTTAGTGGATATTTGTACACATATTCATCAGAGCTATTTGCCTATAATCTTCTTTTTTGTATGTTTCTTGATTTTGCTATTAGAGTAATATTGGTGTCATAGAGTGAATTTGGGAATGTCACATCCTCTTCAATTTTTATAGTAGTATTGGGAGATAATTATTAGCTCTTTTTTATATTTTTGGTGGAATTTCCCTGTAAATCTGTTTAGCTCTGGACTTTCATTTGCTGGGAAGTTTGTGTGTGTGTAAATCTAATTTTACTACTATTGAGCAATCTGTTTGCATTGTTTCTTTCTTCCTGATTCAGTCTTGGGAGCTTCTATATATCTAGAAATTTCTTCATCTTTTCTGGATTGTCTAATTTGTTGACGTATGACTGTTCATATTATTAACTTATGAATTTTTGATTCCCTGAGGTATCACTTGTTATTTCTCCTCTTTAATTTTGTTTATTTACAACCTGGTTAAAGATTTATTGATTTTGTTTACCTTAAAACAAAAAGAGCTTTTGGTTTCATTGATATTTTATGTTTTTTATTTTCTATTTTATTTATTTCCTCTCTGAGCTTCATTATTTGCTTGCTTTGGTTGACTTTGGACTTTGTTATACCTCTTTTAATTCTTTTAGGTAGGTTAAATTGTTTATTTGAGATTTTTCATGTATATTGATAAAGCTTGTCTCTTGAAACAACTTTTGTTTTAACCTATAGATTTTGGAAAGTTGTGTTTCTATTTTCCTTTTGAGGTACTTTCTGATTTCCCCTTGAACACATCATTGACCATTTGCTTTTTAGAAGCATGTTGTTTAGTCTCCACATGTTTGTTCTGTTTCTTTCTTTTTTTATTTTCTGTAGGTGATTTCTAGTTTCATAGCACTGTGGTAGGGAAAAAAACCCTTGATATATTTCTATCTTCTATTTCATTGTGTTTTGTTCAGTAATTTTTCTCTTGTTATTTCATTTGAGACAAATAGTTTTGTCTTCTAATTTTGGTTTACTCTCTCTGTCTCAATGAAATTAGATGAAATAGTTAACTACTGCAGTACTGAAGATGTTGGGAGTGTCGCTATACAGTCTCTGTGTGTGCAATAACTTTGGTGAGAGAGCTGAATCTGTTGTGTACACAAGTCACATCTTTCCTCAGTGTGTGCTTACACTCTATTACCTTGGTAGGAGGTGGGGCTGAGGTGGAGGGGCCAAGACTAGAGCCATGTGTGAACCAGAGCTTCCCCTCTGCTCAGTGGCCATAACCATCTTATCAGGAGTGTGATCAGCCTCCAGGTTGTTGGAGTAGAAGGCCTGAGGGTCTTGTCTGAGCTGGTTCTATTCCCTATAATTGTACGCTTTCCCCCTTTCCAGCACTGACACCCTTGCCCTAGGAGGGAGCTGTGCTAGAGTAAGAGGGATCGGTATGGGCACTTGCATGAGTCAGGATACAGGTTATGGAAGTTCAGTTTTGGAACAAAGACCCAAACTGCATTCGGCACTATGTAAAAGAGAAAGTGCCAGTCACTCAGTTGTGTCTGACTTTGTGACCCCGTGGATTGTAGCCTGCCAGGCTCCTTTGGGCATGGGATTCTCTATGCAAGAGTACTGGAGTGGGTAACCCATTGCTTTCTTCAGGGGATCTTCTTGATTCAGGGATTGAACCCAGGTCTCCTGCACTGCGTAGATTCTTTACCATCTGAGTCAGCAGGGAAGCCCAGTTGGCACTATACAGAAATCAATAAGGGCTTCCCAGGTGGTACTAGTGATAATCAGTTTGCCAATGCAGGAAACATAAAAGATTGAGGTTTGATGCCTGGGTCAGGAAGAACCTCTGGAGTATGCACTGGAAACCTGCTCCAGTATTCTTGCCTGGAAAATTCCATGGACAGAGGAGCCTGGTGGACTACAGTCCATTGAACCACAAAGAATCAGACAAGACTGAGTGACTGAGCACAGTGCAAGCACCAGTAATGGCTGCCCCACCCTGCCCAGATGCTACTTCAGACCTGACCCTCCCCTGAGTCTCACAGCTGTATCCTTACCTTAGGTTGGAGCTGAGTTGTGAAGCAAGTGGGGCTGGAGTGTTCACTTGGCACATGGGGGGAAGTTACAGGAAGCTGGCCAGGTGCAGGAGCAGTTTTCAATCCGCCCTCTCCCCCTTCTTTGGGAGCAAGCAAAGTGTGCAAGCATCTCTCATGAGCAAAATCTGGGCTTTCCATAGCCTTCTGTTAGTCCGATTAGCTCTTCAACCAAGACAGGAGACTTATCTCCTCTGTGTCAGACCTCAGGGCTGGGGCACTGTGATTCTAAGAGCTCATTGTGAGGAGGATCTCTATCCATGTATTCAGTTTTCCCTCTGAGTCCCTCCCAGGGGCTTAGGTCCTGATCTGATCAGTTTTTCCCTTCCTGCCTGATTTTTGTGGGTCTTTCTTACAGCTTTGGCTAGGAGTTTTTCTGTCAGTTTGCAGTCAGTTTTCAGTGAAAATTGTTCCAGTGTGGATGTATTTTTGATGTATTCCTGGGGGGAGGTGTGTTCTGCATCCTCCTACTCTGCCATCTTTATCTCCACCTCCACATCATTTACTTTTAAATCTCTTTCAAACATGCTAGGATTTTCTGATTGACTTTTTCTTTTCAGAATAAAAGTCTCAGTTTGAAGCTTGCTACTATCATTATTCCTTCTTAAATCCTCCTTTAGTATGGACAGTGTTCAAAATTATCCTCAATTGCTATTGAATATATGTATTTTCTGTTCAGGAAACATTGATTCTCCTAGAGTGACTATGTCTCAGTTTGCCAGATGCAGTCTTGGCTTATGTCTGTTTCAGTGTACTATTTTCATTAGGATTTTTCCTGAATTCTTTATTTTTTAACAATGTGCTCTTATGATTAATGGTTCCATGAAAATGAGCTGGGATAGGTTAGTGAGACCTTTGCCATGTAATTCTAGTTTTTGTCATAATATCATTTAGTAATTTGTGTTGTTCATATATGGTGAACATAATTCTCACTTCTTCTAACATATGGTTTAATCTGAAAGAATAGCTGTCTCTCTTTTTCTGACCATTTTCAAACTTTATTTAGCTAAACTCTTCCTTTCAAGAGAGCATGCAGGATGCACATTAATGGAAGGAAAGATGCTTATGTAAGAGAAGTGGGGACAGCTAACTTTGTCTGGTACATGGCAGTGATGAGAGAAATGGTTGTTAATGTAGTCTTGCTGACTGTGTATGTAACAGCTGGTTGCTGTGATCCATGCAAGGGCTAGCAGTGATCCATACACAGCCAACAGTTGATGGGATCATTGGAAAATTTGGTAAATGACAGGTTAGATGTACATGAAATATGAATGAAGGATAAAGTCTGAGCAGTTATGATGTGGTTGTATGGAAAGCAATCTGATTACTCTCACTGCAGATATGAATCTACAACAATTAATTTTAGTGTTTAGTAATGCTTTATATTTGGTAATGAACCCCATATTTGCCATCAGTTAGTAATAAGAAAAATGAAAATGATTTTTATAATTTAGGAGTAAGAAAGTTTTGATGATGAAAAATTAACTCACACAAAATGTATCTCAACATTTATGATCCAACAGAAGGAGCATAGTGCCCACAAGAGAACCAGAAGACACAAATCTGTTAAAGAAATGCAAGCTTCTACTACAAAAATCAGTTATTTCAGAAGGATGTGCTTAGAGATGACAATTTAACACATGCAGCTGAAAAAATTGTGTTTACTTATCACTCTGTGAAACATATTTCAGTTAGTACAAAAAAATGTTCTTCTAAATTAATTTTGTTAATTGTTGATGTCAATGTTTTTTCATTCATATATAAACTGAAGTTACAGCAGTTACTTAGTTGATTCCAAAAGCAGAATAAAATATTTGAAAAGAGTTAAGCAGTGAAGAGTTTTTCTCAACATTACCTTACATTTCATAAAGAATATCAATTAATTCCAATCAGAGGCCATTGAGACTGTGAGGTACACTGCTCAGCTCTCCCTTCAAGAGAACCTGCTGTGGGGAGTGTCGTTGAATCTATGCTTCCTCAGATTCATTGTGATCTTCCTGTCAAAGCCCTGCTCCCTGACCCCAACTTTGTCCAAGTTTCTGAACATGACAGTGGTACTGAAGCCAAACAACTCCTGTCCTGTGCAGGTCAACTCTACTGAGCGGTCTTTACTCAAGAACAGCCCCGCCCCTACCACCACCACCATTGGCCTGAACGAGACTCTCAAAACTGCAGTGAAAGTATAGACTGAAGCTCTTTCTACCCAAACCTACTTCCTTATGCTTTTCTTTCACATGTGTCAGATCTGCATTGGTGTCTAAAGCTCTCCTGCCTTCCCTTGTTCTCTGCCCTTTAGGCTTCACTGGTGATTCCTAAGAATTGCCTTGCACATCTACCCTGTCTTAGCTTCTCTTTTTCAGTTCAGTTTAGTTGCTCAGTCGTGTCCGACTCTTTGCGACTCCATGAATCTCAGCACGCCAGGCCTCCCTGTCCATCACCAGCTCCCGGAGTTCACTCAGACTCATGTCTATCGAGTCAGTGATGCCATCCAGCCATCTCATCCTTTGTCGTCCCCTTCTCCTCTTGCCCCCAATCCCTCCCAGCATCAGAGTCTTTTACAATGAGTCAACTTTTCGCATGAGGTGGCCAAAGCACTGGAGTTTCAGCTTTAGCATCATTCCTTCCAAAGAAATCCCAGGGCTGATCTCCTTCACAATGGACTGGTTGGATCTCCTTGCAGTCCAAGGGACTCTCAAGAGTCTTCTCCAACACCACAGTTCAAAAGCATCAATTCTTCAGCACTCAGCCTTCTTCACAGTCCAACTCTCACATCCATACATGACCACAGGAAAAACCATAACCTTGACTAGCCAAACCTTTGTTGGCAAAGTAAGGTCTCTGCTTTTCAATATGCTATCTAGGTTGGTCATAACTTTCCTTCCAAGGAGTAAGCATCTTTTAATTCATGGCTGCAGTCACCATCTGCAGTGATTTTGGAGCCCCCCAAAATAAAGTCTGACACTGTTCCCACTGTTTCCCCATCTATTTCCCATGAAGTGATGGGACCAGATGCCATGATCTTCATTTTCTGAATGTTGAGCTTTAAGCCAACTTTTTCACTCTCCTCTTTCACTTTCATCAAGAGGCTTTTTAGTTCCTCCTCACTTTCTGCCATAAGGGTGGTGTCATCTGCATATATCCTTTTCAAATGACCTGAATTGACACAGAGATGATGTTCTACCAAGAGAAATAGAAACTATGGTTACCAAAGAAATGTTTTTATACACACACAGAATAACTTAGCTATACTATGTTTGTGGAAAGCTTATGTTTTCTATTAATTTATTTTCAATTGGAGGATAGTTGATTTACAATATCGTGCTGGTTTCTGCCATACATCAGCATGAAACAGCCATATCTATACGTATGTCCCCTCCCTCTCGAATCTCCCTCCCTCCCTATCCCACCCCTCTAAATTGTCACAGAGTGAAAACCTCTTTCAGTGTGGCAGTGTAAGCTTTCTCTGTATGGTGTTTATTATAATTTAAAAGTATTTGAGCCACTAAAATAATATGATTTTATTTTAAAATATGTCCATTTGTAGGAAAATATTTTATAAAATTTTTGTTTTAATAGTATAAAGATATATTCTTATTAAAAATGGAATTAACTTGAGAATTCCTATGAATTTTTAGCCTCGAGTTGGTATAGCATGCAAAATAATTGATACAGATAATTTATTTGAAAAATACTGTTTTGCAAAGCATTTGGCAAAAAGCCTTACTTTTAATGCAAGTGAAAAGATAGTACCTGTAAAAATACTTGGGTTAAAATATTTATACATTTCAACATAAAAATTAGAATCTAGAACATCCTACATTTAATAGAGTTTGCTTGGAGCTTTCTAAGTACTTTGATGATTGCAGAGAATTTAATGAAAAATATGGAACATGATAAGATAATATTGAAAAAATATGCCTTCAGAAATATATAGTGGCAGAGTATAAGAGTATAATTAAAATGGGTGATTATGTAGTATCTTGCTGGCTGTTTTTTCCTGCTTATAATTGATTATGCTAGAAATTTTGGAATCAAGCTGACTCTTCTCTTTATAGAATGAAAAATTTAAGAAGGCAGAAACACTGTTTTGTTCACTACTCAATCACCAGAACTTTGATCAGTGTCTGGGCTGTAGGAGACACTTGATAAATGTTAATTAGACTGATAAGTGACTGAATGATACTGCTAGTCTTATACTCCAAATTCTTCAGTTTCCTTCTATTGTGACTGTCCTTTGTATATGCATCAGAATGTTAATGGGTACAAGTAGGCATTAGGAGACAATTCTCAGTTGATTTCTTCCTTTTCTATCCATCTTCTCGGTAGAATCACTGAATCCTTTCTGGATTAACTGTTCAAGAATGTTTATAGATAGCCTTATAAAACAGAAGCCATGTGTCCCTCTTGCGTAGAGAGTAGATTTATTTCCTGACAGGGTAGTAAAGAAAATATCTTCAAGACAAAATTCAGGCAAGCTTTCTGGATAGTATAAAAAAGTGGGCCCCCCTAAACTCAAAATCCCTCTCATTTTGTATTATCCACTGCAGAATCACTTGTCCCTCTTTGGGTTACACGGTGAATATTAGTGTTTGGAGACCTAAATAGTTATTTCTCCAAAGAAGACATACAATTTGCCAACAGCCTCATGAAAATATGCTCAGTATCAATTTACTAGGAAAATGCAAATCAAAACTTCAATGAGATTATCACTTCAATGAGATTATCGCTTCAGACCAGCCAGAATGACCATCATCAAAAATTCTATAAATAATAAATGATGGAGAGGGTGTGGAGAAAAGGGAGTCTTCCTGCATTGTTGATGGGAATGTAAATTGGTGCCACAACTATGGATATGGAAGCTCCTTTAAAAACTAAACATAGAGCTACCATATAATCCAGCAATACAACTCCTGGGTATATATTCAGACAAAACTATAATTGGAAGAGATACATGCACCCTTATGATCACAGCAGCACTATTTACAATAGCTGAGACACTGAAGCAACCTAAGCATCTGTCAACAGATGAATGGACAAAGCAAGTAGGAGTGGAAGTTTGGAAAAGTCAATACATAAAACCATTTATGCTGCAGTATTGAGAAAAGTGAAAGTGTTGCACTCAATATGCCAGCAAACTTGGAAAACTCAGCAGGACCACAGGACAGGAAAATGTCAGTTTTCATTCCAATCCCAAAGAAAGACAATGCCAAAGAATTCTCAAACTAATGCACAGTTGCACTCATATCACATGCTAGTAAAGTAATGCTCAAAATTCTCCAAGACAGCCTTTAGCAATATGTGAACCGTGAACTTCCAGATATTCAAGCTGGTTGTAGAAAAGGCAGAGGAACCAGAGTCAAACTGCCAACATCCTCTGGATCATGGAAAAAGCAAGAGAGTTCCAGAAAAACATCTATTTCTGCTTTATTGACTATGCCAAAGCCTTTGACTGTGTGGATCACAATGAACTGTGGAAAATTCTGTAAGAGACAGGAATACCAGACCACCTGACCTGCCTCTTGAGAAACCTGTATGCAGGTCAGGAAGCAACAGTTAGAACTGGACATGGAACAACAGACTGGTTCCAAATCAGGAAAGGAGTACATCAAGGCTGTATATTGTCACCCTGCTTATTTACCTTATATGCAGAGTACATCATGAGAAACTCTGGGCTGGAGGAAGCACAAGCTGGAATCAAGATTGCTGAGAGAAATATCAATAACCTCAGATATGCAGATGACACCACCTTAATTGCAGAAAGCGAAGAAGAACTAAAGAGCCTCTTGCTGAAAGTGAAAGAGGAGAGTGAAAAAGTTGGCTTAAAGCTCAGTATTCAGAAAACTAAGATCATGGCATCCGGTCCCATCACTTCATGGCAAACAGATGGGGAAAGAGTGGCTGACTTTACTTTTGGGGGCTCCAAAATCTCTGCAGATGGTGACTGCAGCCATGAAATTAAAAGATGCGTACTCCTTGGAAGGAAAGTTATGACCAACCTAGACAGCATATTAAAAAGCAGAGACATTACTTTGCCAACAAAGGTCCGTCTAGTCAAGGCTATGATTTTTACAGTAGTCATGTATGGATGTGAGAGTTGGACTATAAGGAAAGCTGAGAGCTGAAGAATTGATGCTTTTGAACTGTGGTATTGGAGAAGACTCTTGAGAGTTTCTTGGAGTGCAAGGAGATCCAACTCCAGTCCATCCTAAAGGAGATCAGCCCTGGGTGTTCATTGGAGGGACTGATGTTGAAGCTGAAACTCCAATACTTTGGCCACCTGATGTGAAGAGCTGACTCATTTGAAAAGACCCTGATGCTGGGAAAGATCGAAGGCAGGAGGAGAAGGGGGCGGCAGAGGCTGAGATGTTTGGATGGCATCACTGATTCAATGGACATGAATTTGGGTAAGCGCTGGTATTTGGTGATGGACAGGGAAGCCTGGCGTGGTGCGGGTCCTGGGGTTGCAGAGTTGGTCACCACTGAGTGACTGAACTGAACTGAACTGAATTGATTGAGGAAAGGCTCAAATCTAAAGCACCACATTTTCTTATGGTTGGTGGAGTTTTGGGGTAAGGAAAGGACATAGTGGTGAAATTGAAGGATTGATTAAAAGTATGTATAAATGCATAGGGCCTAGTACTGTCATCACATTCTTCATAGCCAAGACATTATTCTTCATTCCTTACTCCAAAAGGATCCAGGAGCTTTATCCTCTGGAGATATTAAACCAGGAGGCCTATGGACTAAGGGGCAGCAGGTGTGGATTGTGAGGTGTCTCACTGAGACTGATGGGACAAGGGGAAGTCTGCATGAGGAAGAGTGACATCTCTACTCTTCTGTCCTTTGGGTTCCAAGATCACTGGCAGCCAGGCCTGATTTCCTAGGTACTCAGTCCCACAGGCAGCAACAGTCAGCTTTTTACAGTCACCTTCTTAAAGGTGAAAGGCTATTCAGGAATCAATAGAAGTTCTGAAAAAAACTACAAATATAGAAAAATAAGATGAAATCTGATCAATTACATCATGATTTTTGTTTCTTGCTTGGTTTTTTAGATACTGAGTGAGGTATCAAAGCAGCTAGAAGGAAATTCATGAATTTCCTTAATATATTTCTGTATATAGTTTTGAATTTCATTAATTTTCTGTGTTACTATGGTTATCTGATTTATATTATGTCTGATTAATTGATTGAGATCAATAATATCTTAAACAAAAAATGGTTCTGGTTTAAAATGATTGAACTTAACTCATTTAGATAGAACAAATAGATGACCATGCTTCAATTCTTTACTCTTAAATTATAACATTTGCTGATTCATGTCAATGGATGGCAAATTCACACAATATTGTAAAGTAGTTAAACTCCAATTAAAATACATAAATTATACATTTATCAACTGTCTCATTCACTTGGTCTCACATGAACTGAGGGTCTAATTTATAATCAAATTGGTAGGAATAAAGAGGAATTTTCATGTATCAGTGTTACTGGATACAGGACAGTTATTTTAAACTTGGGTTAATTTAAGACACATTTGTTCTACTGAATTTATTTTACACCTTCTAAAAAAATAGAAGGTGTTTTTAAAAACTGGTCTTGAAGATGAATACAATTTGTTTAAATTATGAAAGAGGCCTTATTTATACTATTTTAATGTAATAAATTTTTCTGAGGTAAGGGAAAGTATGTTGTATATACTTCCCAGCTTCCTAGGTGGCACTACTGGTAAGGAAACCGCCTACCAATCCAGGAGACTTAAGAGACATGGGTTCCACCCCTGGAGAAGGAAATGAAAACCCACTCTGGTATTCTTGCTTGGAAAATCTCATGTACAGAGGAGCCTGGCAGGCTACAGTCCATAGGGTTGCAAAGAGTCAGATATGACTGAGGTGACTTAGCACAGCACACATGTTGTATATTAAGCATATTAATCAATGACACTGTAACAGAATAAAATTAAAAATCAAAGAAATATGCAAGACCTCTTAGAAATCATGACTACTAATGTTTTTTAAGTTGGACACAATAGTAGGTGCTCACTAAATGACAAAATCAATTTTGTCTTTGTGGAGCTTTTTAAAGGAGCTGATATAACTGTTTCATTTCAATTTGGGAAGAAAACAGGAAATTAGTGATGTATGGTAAATTATGACGTTTTTACTAGGAACTAAAAACAGAGATCAAATTGCCAACACGTGCTGGATCATAGAAAAAGCAAGAGAGTTCCAGAAAAACATCAATTTCTGCTTTATTGACTATGCCAAAGCCTTTGACTGTGTGGATCTCAATAAACTGTGGAAAATTCTGAAAGAGATGGGAATACCAGACCACCTGACCTGCCTCTTGAGAAACCTATATTCAGGTCAGGAAGCAGCAGTTAGAACTGGACATGGAACAACAGACTGGTTCCAAATAGGAAAAGGAGTTCGTCAAGGCTGTATATTGTCACCCTGCTTATTTGACTTATATGCAGAGTACAACAGGAGAAACTCTGGACTAGAAGAAGCACAAGCTGGAATCAAGATTGCTGGGAGAAATATCAATAACCTCATATATGCAGATGACACCACCCTTATGGCAGAAAGTGAAGAGGAACTTAAAAGCCTCTTGATGAAAGTGAAAGTGGAGAGTGGAAAAAGTTGGCTTAAAGCTCAACATTCAGAAAACAAAGATCATGGCATCTGGTCCCATCACCTCATGGGAAATAGATGGGGAAACAGTGGGAACAGTGTCAGACTTTATTTTTGGGGGCTCCAAAATCACTGCAGATGGTGATTGCAGCCATGAAATTAAAAGACGCTTACTCCTTGGAAGAAAAGTTATGATCAACCTAGACAGCATATTAAAAAGCAGAGACATTACTTTGCCAACAAAGGTCTGTCTAGTCAAGGCTATGGTTTTTCCTGTGGTCATGTATGGGTGTGAGAGTTGGACTGTGAAGAAAGCTGAGCGCCAAAGAATTGATGCTTTTGAACTGTGGTGTTGGAGAAGACTCTTGAGAGTCCCTTGGACTGCAAGGAGATCCAACCAGTCCATCCTAAAGGAGATCAGCCCTCGGTGTTCATTGGAAGGACTGATGCTAAAGCTGAAACTCCAATACTTTGTCCACCTTGTGTGAAGAGTTGACTTATTGGAAAAGACCCTGATTCTGGGAGGAATTGTGGGCAGGAGGAGAAGGGGACGACAGAGGATGAGATGGCTGGATGGTATCACCGACTCGGTGGACATGAGTTTGAGTGAACTCCGGGAGTTGGTGATGGACAGGGAGGCCTGGCATGCTGCGATTCATGGGGTCGCAAAGAGTCGGACACGACTGAGCGACTGAATTGAACTGAAAAGCTGATTAAAATAAGTGATATAAATTAAATAAGCATGTTTCAAATTAGATGATTATATCTGCTATATGTCTATTTAGGGATATGAGACCATTTTGAGTATCACTGTGTATATACTGTTAACTTGTATTTCTTATATGCTTTGTTCTTTGCTTCATGGGATTTGACATTGCAAAGAATTATCCTATAGAAATAATAGTTTAAAAGAAACAATGCAAATATTTTTGAAGAATCATGACAAACCTGTGAAGTCATTCACGTAGATTTTGTTATAAAAGTGGTTAATATAAAAGTTTAAATTGAATAAGTCAACCTACTTTTAAGAAAATAAATACCAATCCTTTCTGTCATAGACACTAGACAAAATGAGGCTGTTTACAATGAACAATTTTTTTTTTATTTAAAGTTCCTTATGATTAAAAATGAATTACTTAGCTTTATGGCATGTTTCTTTCATAAGACCTCAAAATAAGACTCTAGAAATAAAAAGTACTTTGAGTACAAAAAGCCTACATGTCATGTTTTAAACTAATGATCCTTTTCTTACTATCAAATATAACAGTTTTTTTGATGCATACTTTTAAGAACTAAAGTTCAGATAATGCATCTTGTATTTTTTATGGATTATTATTGCTATTTGGTTAATAATCTAGACAGGCTAGCTTTTTTTATTTCTGGTGGAAACATGTAGGAGAGAAAGAAGAGGGCAAATAAAAAGATTGGTTTTTATTTATTAATGGGGAATGGAGATAAACAGTAAAAATCCAATTGGTAAAAGGAAATTTTGTCCTAATTATTGCTTGTGAGAGAGAGGAAAATATGTGGTACATTTTTTCAATCAGTGAAACAATATTGATCCATTATTATCAAATAAAGTCCATAGTTTACATTAGGGTTCAGTCTTTATGCAATTCAATAGACTTTGAAAAATATATAATGACGTATACCTATCATTTTTGTATCATATAGAATATTTTTACTGCCCTAAAAATCACCTGTGCTCCATTGATTTATCTTTCCCTTTTCCCAAGTCTCTGCTAACCTTATTGATCTTATTACTATCTGCATAGTTTTTCCTTCTCCAGAATATTATATTGTTGAGACTAAAGATCAACTATAAGAAAAAAACTCCATGGCATGACATGATTATAGGAGCTCTTTTCAAAGGCAGGGGAAAAAGAGTAAGCACAAGTAGTAAATATAAATAGATTTCTCTTACATGGTATATTTGTGCTGCAATATTTCATAAGATAAGATGGCCATTTTCATTAGGAAATTATTTCCTAATGAAGTTAGAATGGAATGAAGACATGAACTAAGTAAGAATACAAGTCATATGGATCTGAAGGAAGAGGTTGTGAATGCAAATTTTAGAGTGAGGGCAGTGTGAACTGTTTGAGAATGAGCTAGCAGAGAGGAGACATGAAAGGGGTGATACAACAGATGCAGCTGGACTCAGGTCATATAGGATCTTGCAATCATATTAGTATTTGTCATTCCATTCTAGATGTACTAGAAACCCACTGAAATATTTCAGCAGACAAGTTACCCAAGCATATTTTTGTTTTAAAAGACTTACTTTAGCTACTGAATGGATTCAAGATAAAGCAAGGAGGCCAGTTAGTAGACTATTGCAGTAATTAGGTGAAGATTCTTTGTGGCTTGGACTATTGGACCAGTGTTGTGTGAAGTGGAAAGAGATGCCTCTATTTGGCATATATTTGAAGGATTTGCTGTTGGGTTATATATGAGGTGGGTTTCCCTGGTGGCTCAGATGTTAAGTGTCTGCCTGCAATGCTGGAGACCTAGGTTTGATCCCTGGGTCAGGAAGATCCCCTGGAGAAGGAAATGGCAACCCATTCCAGTACCCTTGCCTGGAAAATCCAATGGACAGAGTAGCCCTGTAGGCTACAGTCCATGGGGTCGCAGAGAGTCAGACACGACCGAGTGACTTCAATTCCCTATGTATGAGGTATGTTGGTTATTGTAACACCATCTTTGTAATAGACACACTCCATTTTGACAGTGGCTTAGAATAACTGAAGTTTCATTTTGCTCTCTAAACAGTTCACTGTGGATGTTTCTGGTCAGTGTGTGAGTGGTGGTGATAGTGGCTAGGGTGAGGACTTTCCACACAGTCATTCAGGAAGCAAGGTGATGGAGACCCTGCTAACCTCAACGTGTATCTTCCATGGCTGCCTGGTTGTTGATATCCAGCTGGCTGATTGAAAAGGAATAAGTGGAGATGGCGCAGTCACTTCTTAATCATGTTCTTTTCTTAAGGAAGCATCACTTTCCAATAGACCAAAATGAGCTGCTGTGCCCTAAATTATATTCACAGGGGCTGGGGATTACAAGTTGCTTCTTGGGCAGCTAAATGAGAAATGAATCATTATGGGAGAGTTAGTCATCCCTGCCATGAGATACGAGGAAGAATAGACAAGTTTGATGTTGATATTTGAAAGTTACCTACTGTGTTATTGTCAATGTACTGGGCAGATGAGGAAGACTGAGGTCACAGGCAAGAGTTTGTTTTTGTATAAGTTAGTTTGAGACACTGGGTACTTAAGTTGAGACCATTGGGTACTTGAGTTAATAGTCAAATATGGAGCTGAGAGAACAGGTTTTATTTAATGTATTTTTGGTGCCAAATTAAAAGGACTATATAAAGTCAGACCATAAAATGACCTGAGAAAATCATGTGAATAAGGAAGAAAAACAAGTTCAAAGATTTTGCCCATTGTGAAAAGTTTAATTGTAAACCCCATTTTATACACAATAAAATTATGGCAAGAAGTTAAATGAAAGGAAAAATCAGAACTAGAAAGAAAAACCATATTAATTGTTGTCCAATATCCTTTCTGCATTCCTTCTAGAAAAGGTAAGAAACTCAAGTAAATTGGCTATAAAAGAAAACTAACTTCTGCAAGTAGCCTATTTATAGTAGAATTTTTAAACTTTTTTTCTGCTCAGTTTCCGTATTCTAATTTTATTCTTTGGGCGGTTTCTTTCTTTGTTGATGTTCAAGCTCAATAATGGACAATTCTTAGCTCTAGGGAACTGCTCTGTTTTATTTTTAATTGAATCTGGGACTTTGAAAGTTTGAAAAGCACTTATTTTTTTCTTTTACTGCAGTGGTTAAGAAGAAATTGCAAAATAGAGTTTGCAAGAATTTTTTGCTTTGCTTTGGAGGGATGACACATAATTCCTACATGAAGTCACAAAGACTGTCTCAGACATATACTTTCTTTGCTTCTCACACCAAGTACTTTTTAAAGCAATGCATTGTTTCCTATGACACATTGGAGGTTCATAAATATGCCATATACACATTTGTCTCCCATCACATTGGATAATCAAGTAACACTAAAATTGAATATAATAGATATTTTTCTGTATTTCATACTTCTATATTTTATAAAAGAATTATTATTATGAATCTGCACACTGAAGATAGTGATCTTTTGATTGGTGTTTTGTTCAAACAAAATACCGTATAATCATGCATTATTGTACAGCAAAATTCTTCAAATAGAATATACTTCCACTGCATGCTTTGCTGTACTTACTGCTCAGATAATTGTTTCATCAGCTTATTATTGCACTCACTAAATGATAGTAGTGTGAACTGAAGGGGTGAAGTTCTGATGTCTGGTGTATGTAAGGGGATATTTTAGAGTTGTTTGAGGGGGTTTAGGGCTTCCCAGGTGATGCTAGTGGTAAAAAACCCGCCTGCTAATGCAGGAGACACAAGAGATATGGGTTCAATCCCTGAGTAGGGAAGGTGTCCTGGAGTAGGAAATGGCAACCCATTCCAGTATTCTTGCATGGAGAATTCCATGGACAGAGGAGCCTGGTGGGCTACAGTCCATGGGGTCGCAAAGAGTCGGACCTGACTGAAGCGACTTAGCAGGCATGTAGTCAATTACTAAAGTGATCCCTGAGATAGATGTCAGAAGGTAAAAACTTTTTGAGAATTATTTGCTAAAATCATTGATAGCTAATGGTACTTATATTTATTAATCAAGGGAATAAATACACATTTTCTTTCTGAATGTAAACATTTTTGAATATATTTCAACATCTTTAAATTATGTGAAATACAATAGATAAGGTGCTGTGGTTCAAAACTGGAGTCAATAAATAATAAAATAAATAAGTAGGAAAAATCAAAATTTAAAATAGAGATATTTGAAGTCTATTTTGTTATTTCAGAAAAAATTTCATTTATCAAAATTCATGAAGCAACATTCACATTTTATTTCCAAGTAGTATAATATATATTTGAGCAAACTTTTTAAAAACTAAATGAATTAGAGTGGTTCTTATTTTACGTAAATGAAAAGATTTTCAAGTGCAAAATACTTTCATTTTAATTATTCTAATTCAGAGACTATATGTAACTATTGTTACATATATGATCTAACACAAACAATTAGTAACAAAAAGATAATTTGAAGACCTATAAAACAGTATTGTATTATTTGTGTCATGCTTGAGGGAAAGGAATGCATGGAATCAATGACAATACAAAAATTTAAACATGATCTACTGAGAGATTAATGGTCCTATTGACAAAAACAGATATTAGCAGTTTCATAATGTTTTAAAAATCCTAATATCATTGTATTTTGACATTTAAAATATTAGTTGAAGTGATATAAGAAACTATACGATCTACTAACCAGCTAGGCATGCTTATATTTAACTTGGATATCATTCAGCTTGACATTTTATGCAGGTCAACTTAGTCAAGAAGGCTTTAAATTGTTCATGTTGGGAAGACGATAAGTATTGATAATCTTAATTACACAAAGCGAGGAATAAATGGTAGATGAGAGATGAGATGGGAGATGAGAATAAATAAAAATAGTAGTTCATGTTGACAAAGAAGATAGACCAGGAATAGTAAACAACATTTTCCTTAAGGAATTTCAAACATGTACAGTGACGTTTGAACAACGTGGGAGTTCATGTTATTAAAAAATTTCATAAAGCTTATAATAGGCCTTCATATCCTTGGTTTCAAATCCACTATTAAAATAACTATAGATTATCATAGTAGTATTTATTATCATGATAATACTGTAGTGAACTTAGTTCAAACCTGTTGTGTAAGAGTCAGCTATTCAACTTATGACTTCATTTTGTTTGGCTATAATAACACTTCAGTACTTCCCTGGCATCATAAACTTGATTCCTCTGTGTAGTGTTGTATATCTTGCATGTGTGATCAGTATCTCAGTCATGTCCGACTCTTTGTGACCCCGTGGACTGTAGCCCACCAGGCTCCTCCACCCATGGAATTCTCCAGGCAAGTATACAGTCATTTCCTACCCCAGGGAATCTTCCCGACCCAGGGATCTAATCCACATCTGTTGTGTCTCCTGCATTTGCAGGTGGATTCTTTACCACTGTGCCACCTGGGAAGCTCCATGGACCCCTTGCCTGGAGAATTCCAAAGACAGAGGAGCCTGGCAGGCTATAGTTTACAGGGTTGCAAAAAGTTGGAGACGACTGAGTGACTAACACACATACATACACACACAGACACAGAAGTCACTCAGTCGTGTCTGACTCTTTGCGACCCCGTGGACTGTAGCCCACCAGGCTCCTCGGTCCATGGGATTTTCCAGGCATGAATACTGGAGTGGGTTGCCATTTCCTTCTCCAACACATACATACATATACACATATACATATATACATTAGTTTGGCCTTCCCTGGTAGCTCAGGTGGTGAAAAGAATCAGCCTGCAATGTGGGAAATCTGGGTTCGATCTCTGGATTGGGATGATCCCCTGGAGGAGGGCATGGCAGCCCACTCTAGTATTCTTGCCTGGAGAATCCCATAGATAGAGGAGCCTGGTGGGCTATGGACAAGGGGTTGCCAAGAGTTGGATACTGCCGAGCAACTAAGCACAGCATAGCACATACATTAGTCTAAGTGATTCAGGGCAGAACAACATAGTAATTAAAGTTTAGTTCTATGGGGAATTCTCATGATATAATGATGGTAAAAGGAAAA
This sequence comes from Bison bison bison, assembly GCF_000754665.1. Taxonomy (NCBI): domain Eukaryota; kingdom Metazoa; phylum Chordata; class Mammalia; order Artiodactyla; family Bovidae; genus Bison; species Bison bison. The sequence goes on along the minus strand of NW_011494923.1, from coordinate 5,963,924 downwards.
AAGGAGACAAAAGCATATGATTTTGACCTTTATATATATATATATATGAAACATATTTAAAGAATAACTGTATTTTAACATAATAATATTTGTTTATACATATTTTAAATTTTTCAAATATTTTCTAATAAGTCAATATTTTTTTATCAGAGAAATCAGATTCATGAAACTGTTGAAACTGAGGGCAGATTTACCTAGCAAGTCATTCATTCAAATATAAGATATGAATGTATTGTCATAGAATGATATATCACCTTGGGTGATAAGGGAAATTAGGTGATGTATGGTGGGTCATATAGTAGCTCTCTTTTTCATTTTTTAAGGAACTTCCATACTGTTCTTGATAGTGACTGTATCAATTTAAATTCCCACCAGCAGTGTAAAAGGGTTCCCTTTTATCCACACCCTCTTCAGCATTTATTGTTTGTAGGTTTTTTGATGATAGGCATTCTGCCTGGTGTGAGATAATATATCATTCATTTTAGTTTTGCTTGGCAGTTCTCTAATTATTAGTGATGTTCAGCATCTTTACATATGTTTATTGGCCATCTGTGTGTGATAGTAGACATTTTAAACTGTATGTATCATAATGTCTCTAGTAACATTTCACTCTGCTCAAAAGCAATCATATAAACACACTCTAAAAATTATTTTTAATAAAAACAGGCAGCAGGCTAGATTTGCCCTGTTGTCTGTAGTTTGACAAACCTAAGATATTCTTGAGTATTGACAACTACAGTGCTGGCCTGGAGTCCATTCAGTGAAATTTACTAGATCACAACTTACTTTTTTAAAAGTTTTAGTATTTATTTTTATTTATTTGGCTGTGCCAGGTCTTAGCTGCGGCAAGCAAGATCTTCAGTTGTGGCATGTGGGATCTAGTTCCTTGACCAGGGATTGAACTTGAGCCCCCTGCCTTGGGAACTCTGAGTCTTAGCCACTAGACTACCAGGGAAGTCCCACTCATAACTTTCTTGAAGGTAGGATATTGGTCTTGTATTTTCATATCACTTATGACACTTTATATTTGTGATCACAAAGGAGACACCTGATAGAATATTTAATGAAGGAATGAATGGATTGTTCAGTGAAATGTCCAGTGGTATCTACCATGGTTCCACACTATCACACTTTTTTCTTATAAGTGGGGCTGACATTCAGACAAAGCAGTTTGAGCTAATGGGAAAAGCATCTGATGGCTTTTAGTGTCTGATGGAATGAATTGGATTTAAATAATCGATCTTCTACTTATAATTGGTATATTTCAAACAAGTTATATAACTGATTTCAGTGGATAAATTTCATAATTATCAAAAGGAATTGATAATAATGGCATTATTGATAAGTTAAATTCATTAAGATATTAACTTTTTAAAAAATTTACATTTATTTTAATTGGAGGCTAATCATTTTACAACATTGTATTGGTTTTGCCATACGTCAACATGAATCCGCCATGGGTGTACACGTGTTCCCAATCCTGAACCCCCCCACCCCCGCTGCATCTGCCTCCCCATACCATCCCGCTGGGTCATCCCAGTGCACCAGCCCCAAGCATCCTGTATCCTGCATCGAATCTGGACTGGCGATTCGTTTCTTATATGATATTATACATGTTTCAATGCCATTCTCCCAAATCATCCCACCCTCACCCTCTCCCACAGAGTCCAAAAGGCTGTTCTATATATCTGTGTCTCTTTTGCTGTCTCGCATACAGGGTTATCGTTACCATCTTTCTAAATTCCATATATATGTGTCAGTATTCTGTATTGGTGTTTTTCTTTCTGGCTTACTTCACTCTGTATAATCGGCTCCAGTTTCATCCACCTCATTAGAACTGATTCAAATGTATTCTTTTTAATGGCTGAGTATTAACTTTTAAAATAAATGATGTGATGAAGATTTGATACTTAAGAAAAGTAAACTTTCATTCACTTTAATTGGGAGTCACAATTTGATTAACTTTGTAGAATCATAAAATGAAAGTGGAAAGAACCTTGACAGTAAATAATTCTACATCTTTCTTACCTTCCTTTCTTGAAGATAAAAAAAAAAAAAAAAATTCAAGACCCAGAAAGATTAAAGCAGTGTAAAGAACCTCAGGATTAGAAAGTACGAAGCTAGAATTCAGTTCTGGTTTGACTATTAAATAATTATGGCATGTATGTACATGAGGGTATTTACCTATTTCAGCCTATTCCCTTGACTAGTGGAACTAAGTAGTCTTTAAGCCTCTATCCAGTGTTAATAGTCTGTTTATATTGTAAAATTGTCTTACCCATTTCTGTCCAATCCTGTTCTCTCCCTAGCCACAGCACACAATTATGCCTACCCAGCCACACACATACATGGAATTCTAAGCATATTCAAAATGGTCTATAGTGAGAAATACTTAAATTAAAAGCAAAATAAAAATAAACAGAATTAAATTTCATGAGACGTCTCATAGTATGCTAAGTAAAATAAAACACAGAACTGAAACATTTTGGATTTCAAATGAGAAAGGTTTTTGTGATTCCTGTGAAAGAAATCTAGTCCATTATGTGGATAAAGCTCTGTTGTATCAGGTCTCACTACACTGCTAAGATCACTTATATATTCCTTGATCAGACATTTCCGTCTGAAAGCACATAAAGAAAATGGCCTAGGTGGAGGATAAACCTCACTTTCAAAAGCAGTCTATTTAGGATTTTTCCATAGTTGTTCCACTCCCTCCCTACGTTTTTCCCCCAAGCACAGCTGCAAGTTTAAGTAGGCAGACAAACTATAATCAGCCACTTAGATGGGATGCTGAATCACATTTGGGTTCAGTTTACATGTTTAACTGTTTTTCTTGCTTGGCTGACCTTGGTTCTCTCCTCGCCCAAGTGTTCATGACGACAACTTGAAATGCCCTATCTTTGCAACGTTGTTAGTGCATTAGAAACTACTCAAATACTACAAAGCAAAGTGGTCAAAGATTTATAATGTTAGTACACTTAATTTTGCCTTATTTTTGTTTTAAAATTGATTACATACATATTATAATACTTCATTTTAAACAAGAGTTTCAATTTTAAATACTGTTAATTTATTGATAATTTTCTTGAGTGTATGTGTATATATATATATATAGAGAGAGAGAGAGAGAGAGAATCTATGTACACACACACACACACACACACACACATACACATACACACACACACGTTTTCTTTTTTTGGTTTTGCCATGTAGCATGTAGGATCTTCCTACTTTTGCATTCCAGTCCCCTATAATGAAAAGGACATCATTATTGCGTGTTAGTTCTAAAAGGTCTTGTAGGTCTTCATAGAACCGTTTAACTTCAGCTTCTTCAGCCTTACTGGTTGGGGCATAGACTTGGATTACTGTGATATTGAATGGATTGCCTTGGAAACAAACAGATCATTCTGTTGTTTTTGAGGTTGCATCCAAGTACTGCATTTCGGACTCTTTTGATGACCATGATGGCTACTCCATTTCTTCTGAGGGATTCCTGCTCGCAGTAGTAGATATAATGGTCATCTGAGCTAAATTCACCCTTTCCAGTCCATTTTAGTTCACTGATTGCTAAAATGTCGATGTTCACTCTTGCCATCTCCTATTTGACCACTTCCAATTTGCCTTGATTCATGGATGTAACTTTCCAGGTTCCTATGCAATATTGCTCTTTACTGCATTGAACTTTGCTTCTATCACCAGTCACATCCACAGCTGGGTATTGTTTTTGCTTTGGCTCCATCCCTTCATTCTTTCTGGAGTTATTTCTCTACTGATCTCCAGTGGCATATAGGGCACCTACTGACCTGGGGAGTTCCTGTTTCAGTATCCTATCATTTTGCCTTTTCATACTGTTCATGGGATTCTCAAGGCAAGAATACTGAAGTGGTTTGCCATTACCTTCTCCAGTGGACCGCATTCTGTCAGATCTTTCCACCATGACCCACCCATCTTGGGTTACCCCACAGGCATGGCTTAGTTGCATTGAGTTAGACAAGGCTGTGGTCCTAGTGTGATTAGACTGACTAGTTTTCTGTGAGTATGGTTTCAGTGTGTCTGGAATGCAAAAGTAGGAAGTCAAGAAACACCTGGAGTAACAGGCAAATTTGGCCTTGGAATACTGAATGAAGCAGGGCAAAGACTAATAGAGTTTTGCCAAGAAAATGCACTGGTCATAGCAAACACCCTCTTCCAACAACACAAGAGAAGACTCTACACATGGAGATTATCAGATGGTCAACACCAAAATCAGATTGATTATATTCTTTGCAGCCAAAGATGGAGAAGCTCTATACAGTCAGCAAAAACAAGACCAGGAGCTGACTGTGGCTCAGATCATGAACTCCTTACTGCCAAATTCAGACTTAAATTGAAGAAAGTAGGGAAAACCACTAGCCCATTCAGGTATGACCTAAAGCAAATACCTTATGATTATACAGTGGAAGTGAGAAATAGATTTAAGGGCCTAGATCTGATAGATAGAGTGCCTGATGAACTATGGATGGAGGTTCGTGATATTGTACAGGAGACAGGGATCAAGACCATCCCCATGGAAAAGAAATGCAAAAAAGCAAAATGGCTGTCTGGGGATGGCTTACAAATAGCTGTGAAAAGAAGAGAAGCGAAAAGCAAAGGAGAAAAGGAAAGATATAAGCATCTGAATGCAGAGTTCTAAAGAATAGCAAGGAAAGATAAGAAAGCCTTCCTCAGTGATCAGTGCAAAGAAATAGAGGAAAACAACAGAATGGGAAAGACTAGAGATCTCTTCAACAGAATTAGAGATACCAAGGGAATATTTCATGCAAAGATGGGCTCGATAAAGGACAGAAATGGTATGGACCTAACAGAAGCAGAATATATTAAGAAGAGTTGGCAAGAATACACAAAAGAGCAGTACAAAAAAGATCTTCATGACCCAGATAATCACGATGGTGTAATCACTCATCTAGAGCCAGACATCCTGAAATGTGAAGTCAAGTGGGCCTTAGAAAGCATCACTACAAACAAAGCTAGTGGAGGTGATGGTGTTCCAGTTGAGCTATTTCAAATCCTGAAAGATGATGCTGTGAAAGTGCTGCACTCAATATGCCAGCACATTTGGAAAACTCAGCAGTGGCCACAGAACTGGAAAAGGTCAGTTTTCATTCTAATCCCAAAGAAAGGCAATGCCAAAGAATGCTCAAACTACCACACC
>NW_011494923.1:5938474-5958630 GCF_000754665.1 Bison bison bison | reverse complement strand
TTTCCAAAATCACTGCTGATGGTGAATGCAGCCATGAAATTAAAAGTCGCTTACTCCTTGGATGGAAAGTTATGACCAACCTAGATAGCATATTGAAAAGCAAAGACATTACTTTGCCAACAAAGGTTCATCTAGTCAAGGCTATGGTTTTTCCTGTGGTCATGTATGGATGTGAGTTGGACTGTGAAGAAGGCTGAGCGCCAAAGAATTGATGCTTTTGAACTGTGGTGTTGGAGAAGACTCTTGAGAGTCCCTTGGACTGCAAGGAGATCCAACCAGTCCATTCTGAAGGAGATCAGCCCTGGGATTTCTTTGGAAGGAATGATGCTAAAGCTGAAACTCCAGTACCTTGGCCACCTTATGTGAAGAGTTGACTCATTGGAAAAGACCCTGATTCTGGGAGGGATTGGGGGCAGGAGGAGAAGGGGACAACAGAGGATGAGATGGCTGGATGGCATCACTGACTCGATGGACGTGAGTCTGAGTGAACTCCGGGGTTGGTGATGGATAGGGAGGCCTGGTGTGCTGCAATTCATGGGGTCGCAAAGTGTCGGACACGACTGAGTGACTGAACTGAACTGAACTGATGTGGGATTTTAGTTTTCTGACCAGGGATTGAACCTGCAACCCCTGCACTGGAAGCATGGAGTCTTAACCACTGGACTGCCAGGGAAGTCCCTAGAAAGTATATATTTACTGTGTATACGTAGGTATACATGTACATATGTACAATGTATGTGTGTATGTGCTGCTAAGTCGCTTCAGTCACGTCTGACTCTGTGCGACCCCAGAGACGGCAGCCCACCAGGCTCCCCCGTCCTTGGGATTCTCCAGGCAAGAACACTGGAGTGGGTTGCCATTTCCCTCTCCAGTGTATGAGAGTGAAAAGTGAAAGTGAAGTTGCTCAGTTGTGTCCGACTCCTAGCGACCTGTGAACTGCAGCCTTCCAGGCTCCTCCATCCATGGGATTTTCCAGGCAAGAGTACTGGAGTGGGGTGCCGTTGCCTTCTCCGATATACCTATACAATGTGTATTTATTTATATAAATATATACATACTACTATCTATACTATATATTTAGTATGTATATATAAGTAGACAAATTAGTGTGTGTGTATATATGTGTTTATAGAATAGGTGTATGTGGAGAGAGAGAGAGAGAGTTTATAAGCTGAAAATTTCTGATATATGTACATTTGCTTTTCATTACAGAAAAGAAAAATACCTGAAATAAAAAGCAACCATTCTTATGACTAGGCATTTGACTTTCCTGGAATAAAACAGGCAAAGAATGCTCATTCATTCTTTGTGTAAATAGTAACTCTAACCCTGTTTTACCTTCTTTCTCATTCTTGCAAAGCTGAAAAATGTTCAGTATATTAACTTATAAAATGTCAGTTCTGAAAGGAGAAAGAAAAAGTACTATGATAAATATAGCTACAGGGGATATATAACATTTTTAACTTTATAAAGTTTTTTAAAGAAATCAGATGTTAATGCCATAGAGGGACAGATGTTAAATGACATAAGAAAGAGGTAGGACTGTCACATTGGTTTCCTGTATTTATCAGGAATTTCCATGTGTATATGTGTGTGAGAGAGATGGACAGAGACAGAGGTAGAGACTAAGACTTAAGAGAGAGGCAGAATTTCTGCTTTCCTTCATTTTAATGAAGAAACTTTGTTTTATATTTTACATAAATAGCATGCAATCTAACTTAAATAAATATTTAAAACACTTTAAAATTGTTTTTAATATTAGCAGCTCCCAGTGAATTTAACCCAAATGGACATCTCTCTTCTTTTTAACATCAAATCTTAAATTATTTTTTAATCTTTTATTATGCTTCATATTTGAATGATAAGATACCTGTAATTTTAATTTCAGGACTATTTATTGGATACCAAGACTAAATTCTTCCATTGAGTGTTTCTCAATTATGAAGGCACAGACTAAGTACTTGGAAACATGGTTAAAAATGAAGATTCTCATTCCACTAATTTGGGAAGCTTGAGATTCTGTTTCTAATCAGCTCTCAGGTGATATTGATGCTTATAGTTCCTGAAAAACAACTTTGAGTAGAAAGGTTTTATTTCAAAACAAATAGTGACTAAGTAATGATAATATAAATTTTATCTCCAGAGAGGATAGAGTTAATAGAAAAATTGATGATCAGGTACATAAGAAAACACAATTTTTTGAATCTTGTCTATGTAGAACATTCTGTACAGTGCCATATTAATACTGAATTTCTGCAGCTCTTCTGTGGGTCATTTGTCTAACATTCACTTGTATTGGTTGGTTCTACCCTGTTGAAATACTACAAATTGTTAGCCTTGCCTGGAGTCAAATATTTCTGAAAACTTCTTAAGAAAAAGTCTAGTAAGATGTATCTGAAGTGTTTTTAAACCATTATAAGGTTTTTTGGAGAAGGAAATGGAAATCCACTCCAGTATTCTTGCCTGGAGAATGTCATGGACGGAGGAGCCTGGTGGGTTACAGTCCACGGGTCACAAAGAGTCGGACACAACTGAGTGACTTCACTTTCACTTTCACTTGGACCGCCAGTAAATAGAACTAAAAGACTTATTTGAATCTTGCTGCTGCTGCTAAATCGCTGCAGTCGTGTCCGACTCTGTGCGACCCCATAGACGGCAGCCCACTAGGCTCCTCTGTCCCTGGGATTCTCCAGGCAAGAATACTGGAGTGGGTTGCCATTTCCTTCTCCAATGCATGAAAGTGAAAAGTGAAAGTGAAGTCGCTCAGTCGTGCCCGACTCTTAGCAACCCCGTGGACTGAATGAAAAACTATGAATGAAAAACCATCCATGAAGGAAAAGATTGGGTATACACTATTGTAAATTAGCATGAAAGTCTGTATTTTACCTAGTGTTAAGTAATACTCACTGCAGATACTCTGGCTTAGACCAGATCTGTTCTGAAAGCTAAGTAGACTGTACTCCAATGAGGGATTCTAGGAAGATGATTAGCTATAGGTCTTGCATGTATAATAGCTCTCATAAACACTAAGCTGAGAAAACGAGAGAGTTTATGTAACACAGGATTATCTGTAAAATATTTAGAGTTAATAGATGCTTGAACACAGGATGTCAAATATCCCAAATGGTTTAATCCTAAAACAAGTTTTAATAAAAGATCTGGTAGATACATATTCTTTTGCTTTGACTCTCTCCTTTAGACATTTCTAATAACAGAATCTTTCTTGCATATCTTTTATATCCATTTATCTATTGAGCTACACTTGTCATAGGAATGAGAAAATATTTTAATGCTACACAAGTCTTTTTTGTTTTTTAATTTTAAGGAACTCATTTCACAGGTAAGAAGAAATAGTGGTGGGGTAGGACAAGATCAATTTAAAAAATACAACTGTGGAAGACTGTGCAAGACACAGTGATGATTACTGGGGAGAATTAAAAATAAAATGAATATGAATAAAATAACAGTGCAATACTATTTCAAAGCAGTATGTGTAATGTTGGCCAAAAGAATTGTCCAGACAGAGAGGGATTATCAATGAATGCTATTTTGGGTTGAGAGAGCTTTGTGAACCTGTTCTGTGATTCTACTCTGTACTAGTTTTCTAAGAGTGCCATAACAAAACACCATACACTGGATGGCTTAAACAATAGAAACATTTTCAAAGCCTTATAGACGACATGTATAAAGTCAAGTTTTCGGCAGAGTTGGTATCTACGACATGTATAAAGTCAAGTTTTCGGCAGAGTTGGTATCTTCTGAGGACGCTCTCCTTGACTTGCAGATAGCCGCCTGCTTACTGTGTCCTCATCTGGCATTTCCTCTGTGCATGTGTGTCCCTGGATGTACTTTGTGTGTTTAAGTTTTCTCTTCTTATAAGAATATCAGTCAGATTGCATTAGGGCCTGTCCTAATGATCTTACTTTAGTCACTTCTTTAAAAGTGAATAGGAGACAAGATTAAGATGGTGGAGTAGAAGGACATGTGCTCGTCTTCTCCTGACAGAGCACCAAAATTGCAACTAGTTGCTGAAAAACCATAGATAGGAAGACACTGGAACCCACCAAAAAAGATACATCTCATTCAAGGACAAAGGAGAAACCACAATGAAATGGTAACAGGGAAACAATTAAGATAAAATCAAATCCTATACTCACTGAGTGGATAACTCACAAACTGGAAAACACTAATACCAAAGACTATACAAACTATACAAAAAAGATCTTAATGACCCAGATAGCCACGATGGTGTGATCACTCACCTAGAGCCAGACATTCTGGAATGCAAAGTCAAGTGGGCCTTAGGAAGCATCACTACAGCTAGTGGAGGTGATGGAATTCTAGCTGAGGTATTTCAAGTCCTAAAAGACGATGCTGTTAGAGTGCTGCACTCAATATGCCAGCAAATTTGGAAAACTCAGCATGGCCACAGGACTGGAAAAGGTCAGTTTTCATTCCAATCCCAAAGAAAGGCAATGCCGAAGAATGTTCAAACTACTCCACAGTTGCACTCATCTCACACATTAGCAAATTAATGCTCAAAATTCTCCAGGCAAGGATTCAGTAATACATGAACCATGAATTTCCAGATGTTTAAGTTGGATTTAGAAAAGCCAAAGGAAACAAAGATAAAATTGCCAACATCCACTGGATCATTGAAAAATAAAGAAATTTCCAGAAAAACATCTACTTCTGCTTTATTGACTATGTCAAAGACTTTGACTGTGTGGATCACAACAAACTGTGGGAAATTCTTAAAGAGATGGGAATACCAGATCACCTTACCTACCTCCTGAGGAATCTGTATGTAGGTCAAGAAGCAACAGTTAGAACCAGACATGGAATAATGGACTGGTTCAGAATTGGGAAAGAAATACATTAACGCTGTATATTGTCACCCTGCTTATTTAACTTATATGCAGAGTACATCATGCGAAATGCTAGCCTTGATGAAGCACAAGCTGGAATCAAGATTGCCAGGAGAAATATCAATAACCTTAGATATGCAGATGACACCACGCTTATAGCAGAAAGAGAAGAGGAACTGAAGAGCCTCTTGATGAAAGTGAAAGAAGAGAGTGAAAAAGTTGGTTTAAACTCAACATTCAAAAAACTAAGATCAAGACATCTAATCCCATCACTTCATGACAAACAGGTGGGTAAAGAATGGAAACAGTGACAGACTTTATTTTCTTGGACTCCAAAATCACTGCAGATGGTGACTTCACTCATGAAATTAAAAAGCGCTTATTCCTTGGAAGAAAAGCTATGACCAAACTAGACTGCATATTAAAAAGCAGAAACATTACTTTGCCAACAAATGACCGCCTAGTCAAAAATATGGTTTTCCCAGTAGTCATGCATGGATGTGAGAGTTGGACCGTAAAGAAAGCTGAGTGCCAAAGAATTGATGTTTTTGAACTGTGGTCTTGGAGAAGACTCTTGAGAGTCCCTTGGACTGCAAAGAGATCCAACCAGTCAATTGTAAAGGAAATCAATTTGAATATTCATTGGAAGGACTGATGTTGAATTTAAAACTCCAATACTTTGGCCACCTAATGCAAAGAACTGACTCATTGGAAATGACCCTGCTGCTTATAAGGGTTGAGGGGAGGAGGAAAAGGGAATGACAGAGGATGAGATGGTTGGATGGCATCACCAACTTGAGGGATGTGAGTTTGAGGAAGTTCTGGGAGTTGGTGTTGGAAAGGGAAGCCTGGTGTGCTGAAGTCCATAAGGTCACAAAGTGTTGGACATGACTGAATGGATGTCACCAAAGCCCTGAGACTATTCCCTGATTTTGATTTAGCAAAGTTATACTAAAGAAATGTCTTCAAAAACTGTAGAAAAGTTTAAAACGACCACTCTCTCTTATCAGATCCACAAACTGTAGGGTGTATGCTTTCCTATGTTGGGCTTGGCACCTTGGAATCTGCCAAGAACCAAGCATCAATCAGCAAGATGCTTTTCCTGATGAAATTCTCTTTCCACCATTTCCCTACAATATGGATCTGGAATAGTAAGTTGTTGTGTTGGGAAAATATTTGTTTACTATAAAAGTAAGTGCATCCTACAGTCACGTTTAGTCTGTATATTGACTCTGCCCAGCTTTTCAGAAATGATTGTTCAGAGATTATTGCTCTATCTCCTCTTCCCAACTCATATCTTTTTACAGTGACTCTATTATGAAACATTCTTGATTTTCTTATGTGGGAATAAACTCAGTGGAGTCAGGCAAAGGCTATTTAAGATAAGACTTGTCCAGATGAGAGGACTTCTTGACCATTCTACCAGGCATAATTATCAAACTCCTTGTGATTCTCCTTACTAAGACCTTGCTTGAATTTCTTTATTGATCTTTGATTGAAATCATATTATTTTCCTTCCTTTTCTGTCTTGTCTCTTTAGATTATAAAGATTTTGTAAGTGGGAAATGATCACTGCTGTATTCCTAACATCTAAGGGTGTACCTGATATAAGAGGTGTTTTTTATGTGTTTGTTGAATAAATGAATCAATTAATAATATACTAATTCACACTATATTTGCTCTTTAGTGATATTTTGATTATCATTGTTGCTGTAATTCTAAGGCTACTTGTTTTTGGTCCAGGCATTTTGACAAGGGTCATTTCAAGACAATTTTTTTCAGAGCTTCCTAATTTTAACTGTTATTTTTATAATAACTGATATAAAATTTGTATAATAACTGTCTTCTTCAGAGGAAAATGTGTTTAGGAATGGGACATATATTTCAAAGGTTAAGAAAAATCCTTATTAAACATTCCTATAGAGTATTGCCAGTTCCATGGGAGGATGTGATAAGGAGATATATTAATAGCATAGAGAAAAGGAGAAAAGCTAAATGCAGGACTAGGACTACAAAAATAAAGTGAGATTAGGAGAGAATTTAAAATATTGCAAGTAGGTAATAACAAAGAAAAAAAAAGGGAATAATTTTTCATTCACTCTAAAAGTAATTATAAAGAGCTTACCCATAAACATGTTGCAGTATGTGGCTGACTGGCTATGGAAAGATGATATTGGGTAGCTTTTCATTATTTTCCTTCTGTCTATTCATGCTTTCTATATATGATTAAAATATAGTTTAAAAACTAGGCAAAATCTTATTATATAAAGGAACATCTGGAAAACTTTTTTAATATCATGATAAAAAATTTAAAGTTTAGATGATCTAAAAAAAAAATCAACTATACTAATTCACAAAACCAGTGTAACACAGCTGCAAGAACATCATTTTAAGAAGTACTTACTTCACACTCTTGATGTAGAGGAATTTCATCTTAGTATGCTGGAATTTAAAGTGCTGAATTTGGGGGCTCCCTCTTTTATGCAGAGTTTCTAAAAGTTCCTGATTAAATTTGATAAGAGTGAAAGAACATGTAATTCTAATTTATTTTCTACATATTATTTTCTAGGTTGTATATATCTGAATCAAAGCATCAAAGTACTCAGTATACAAAGGCTATGCTGCCTGAGTAGGTAGGGAAGTTGAATAGTGAGACATGTCCATGGACATTCATGACATAAAATGTCACATCAGTGAAACCATCCACTGGTGTTGAGACTCTTTCTAGGTATAGTTCTTTTCTTCAAAATACCCTTATTGGGAATTGTAATAAAACCTGTGAAGATTGACTGAGATGAAAAAATTGGAGGCTACTTGGGATCCCATTCACTCTACTGTCCCCTCCCCCACCATCTAAAGAACATTCAGATATTCAACCAGAATCATTATGGTTACCAAGACTTATTTATTTTCATAGCTGTGGTCCCCAAATTTTATAAATAAGAATACAAGAGAACGATAAACTCTTTCTGGAAGTATTGGATTTTTTGAGGTCCTTTGCCTTCTCTGTGTCATGGGGCTTAAGCAGAGTCTTAGTGTGTTAGTCATTGTGTCTGACTCTTTGTGATCCCATGACTATAGCCCTCCAGGCTCCTCTGTTCATGGAATTCTCTAGGCGAGAATACCAGAGTAGGTTGCCATTTCCTTCTTGAAGCAGAGTCTTAGGTCCAGTGTATTATAAAATAGAAGCTTATGCAAAATCTTCTAAACTCAAAAAAAAAAAAAATCTATGAACTTATTAAGTCCAGTCCTACAGTCCTAGCAATCTTCTTCTAAACAAAATGTCCTAACTCCCTTTATCTTTATTACTTGGTAAGGCATGGAAAAATAATCTTAACAGGAGGGACAAGCAAAAGCCTCATACTTTCTCTTTAGTCAAGATCAGTTGGGCCAGACATCTCAGTACCCTGGCCAAACACTGAAAAGTATAAGCCCTACATTTTATATATCTAAAAAGAGAAAGCAGTTATTTTAATTTTCCTTCTGGCATTTGAAGACATTCTTTTAGCATAAGTTCACTAACTCAATTAACAGGGAATAAAAAGTCATTGTTCAGAGGTATGGACAATGAAAAGTATTCTGAACTCAAAGAAGGATTAAGTAGAAGGTTAGAAGAATTAATATTTTCTGCCTGAGTTAATTTCCAATTGTATTTCAAAATTAGACACCTGTCATATTTTCAACAAAACTCTGCTTAAATATTTTTTTGTTATCAGAGAACATGCTATTCTGAAATCAAACTCTTCCATTTGTGGAGTTCTAATTATCTGGCAATATTTACATAGAACTGAAATCTGTCTTCCTATAATTATGAGCCATTACTTCTAGTTGTCCAGTATGAAAAGACAAAGGATAATAACTTTTTCTCTTAATCATTTATTCATCCATCATTCAGCAAGTACTTACTGGGTGCATTACCTAAGTTAGTCATTGTGCTAGGCAATAGGCATGCAAGAATAGATCAAGAAAATTCCTGTCCAGGAGAAGCTTAGACCACTGTGTTGGACAGACATAAACAAGGGAATAGGATGGCATGCAGGATTCTAGGTGCCTCTCTCTGTTTCCATATCATTCATTTAAACCATTATGTAGTCAGCTGTTGAAGCTGGAAAACAAAATTATTCTTGACCCTACCTTTTCCTCACTCCCTTAGCCACTCTATCACTTAGATTCACTGTGTATACTCTAAACTGTATTTTGAATGCATTCATATTTTTCAGTCTCCCTCCAAGCTCTACATTCAAAGCCATTATCATCTCTCAATTAGAGTGCTGTAATAATTTCCTACTTTGTCTTCCTGTTGCTACTCCTGATGGTCAACAAGCCATTCTTGAAAAAAAAAAAAGTATAAATGTTTAAAACTATAAGTCACTTTGTATGATCAATCTGCTAAAACAACCTTCAAAAATGCTTTGGTATCTTGAGAGTTATATCCAAATTCCTTACCTTGATCTATGGAATTTTGCTTAGCTTTATCACTGCTTTTCTTTTGCAAATTTACCACATGTCACTCTATCACTAAGTTTGTCACCATGCAAGCATCTTTCTTCAGGATCTTTATATTTTTTCTGGGGGTTGACTTCTATCATTAATGCATCACCTACACACACTTATGTGATGCTTAGTACCAGAGGGTTTCTCTAACAACTTTAGGTAAGCAAACTAGCAGAAGTCTCTTCTCTAGTGCTCTGTAACTTTTTTTTTTTTAGTTCATTTTATATCTTTTGGTTTTAACCTGATTATTAAGAATCCTCCACTAGATTTTAAATTCTATACTAACTTGTAGTTAAATTTCCTCATGTCTAGTTTATGGACTAACACTTATTAGTCACTCAGAAAATACTGTTAAATGAATAAGCAAGTGCATTATTCAACACATACAAAGGGAATCTACCCTAAACTTGGCATGTTATTTGCCTAGACTTATGTTTGAAAAAGTTAGCAGGTGAAAAATATATAATAGTATATACACTGATATTCTTTTTTATCTTTTTATATGGAGCTTGGGCTTCAGTTTTATCATCACCCTAGTTACCCTTTTCAGGATAAGTAATTTTGCCAATATTCTTAAAATAGAGTCCACATATTGCTGGAATATAAATTACAGTGACCTTTAGAACATAAATTTGGCAATACATATTAAAATGTAATATACACTAGTTTGACCCAGTAATCCCAAATGTATTTTGTCCTAAGAAAATAATTAAACTTGTAGACAAATGTTTAAATATAGGCATTTTTCATTATATTGCTATTTAAAAAAAGAAAAGTACTGGATCAAATCAAAATGTCTGTTTAGTAATACAGTTTAAACACAAATATGATAAGATTCCCCTGAATAGTTTTCAAAGAAATACAAGTTTATAGTTAAAAGTTGCTAAACCCAAAAGTAATAAGCCAATATGATCAGTAGTCATCAGAAGTAACAAAATTAAGAAACCATAAAATCACAGAACATAAAATAAATATTTTAATCTGAATAAAAATATAAGTGAGTGGAAGTAAAAGATAATAAAATTATTAAACTTAACTAAATGAGTTTAATAAATACTAGAGAATCTGGAAGTAATAAATACTTGAATATTAAAAAAAAATTCCAGTAATGACTGACTAGGTATTTTTCTGCCAATTTTATCACTCTGATCAAAATATATTTATGTATATGTATGACTTGTGTCCCTTCACTGTTCACCTGAAACTGTTACAGCATTATTAATCATCTATACTACAATACAAAATAAAAAGTTAAGAAAAAAAAAAAAGGAAAAAAAGGTATCTGTTGCTGCTGCTGCTACTGCTGCTAAGTCACTTCAGTCGTGTCCCACTCTGTGTGAGCCCACAGATGGCAGCCCACCAGGCTCCCCCACCACTGGGATTCTCCAGGCAAGAACACTGGAGTGGGTTGCCATTTCCTTCTCCAATGCATGAAAGTGCAAAGTGAAAGTGAAGTCGCTCAGTCGTGTCCGACTCTTAGCGACTCCATGGACTGCAGCCCACCAGGCTCCTCTGTCCATGGGATTTTCCAGGCAAGAGTACTGGAGTGGGGTGCCATTGCCTTCTCCGAAAGGTATCTGTTATATTATGAGAAAAGCAAGTGGGAATGGGTATCTGTTAGTGTGACAATCTTAAGAACTTGGAATCTGTTATTGCTTGCCCCTGCCACAATAATTCATAGGCTTACCATGTGCAAAATACATATTTTAAAACAGCCTTTTGAAAGCCAATATCTGAAATAAGATGGAAATTTAGAGAGATAAGTCTAAGTTTGGAACCACTTTTCACCCAGGATGACTGCTAATGTCACAACTGGTGGTTGGGAGACTAAGAAGCTGCATAGTATTTTTGTCAGCCTTCTGCTATAGCAGGATACAAGCTGAATACTGGTGCCTGACAAGGACTCCAAAGAAGTATACAACAGAAATAATTGTGAATCTCAAGTAGTTCAGTCCCATAGGGACTACAGCCCAAATCTGAATTACCTCAATATTTGAAATTGGATTCAGGTCATAGGACATTCCTATTTGTCCAGGAGGGAGCTTCCCTGGTGGCTCAGCAGTAAAAATTCCACTACAGTGCAGGAGACACAGATTCAATCCCTGGGTAAAGAAGATCCCCTGGAGAAGGAAATGGCAACTGATTCCAGTATTCTTGCCTGGGAAATACCACAGAGGAGCCTGGCAGGCTACATCCTATTGGGTCACAAAGAGTCGGACATGACTTAGCAAATGAACAACAGCAACAACAACATATCACCAGGAACTAGTTGCAGGGAAAAGAAAGGAAAACAAAAAGCACAAAGAGCTCTTTGAAATAACATTATCCTGGGTCTTAACATCATTTCTGTAATTTTTCAAATTCAGTGTCCTGCAAACGGTAACAATAAAGAAAAAAAAAACATCCAATGAGATAATACAATGAGTGAGAGACAGGTGAAACAAGAGCCAGTAAACACAGACACTTGACAGTTGATGTTATTTGGAATTATCAGATATAGATTTTTTTTAAATTAATATATTCAATAAAGCAAAATTCAACTGAGAAATTTCCAGATAAATTGCAATTATACAAAAGGAAATGCAAAAAGTTTAGATATTCCATGACCAGAAAGTAAGATAAATGAATTATGAGTTCAAGAGATGATTGACTACACTAAAGCCTTTGACTGTGTGGATCACAAAAAACCTGGAAAATTCCTAAGAGATGGGAATACCAGACAACCTGATGTGTCTCCTGAGAAATCCGTATGCAAGTCAAGAAGCAACAGCTAGAACTGGACATGGAACAATAGATGAGTTCCAAATCAAGAAAGGAGTACATCAAGACTGTATATTGTCACCATGCTTGTTTAACTTATATGCAGGGTACGTCATCCAAAATGCTGGGCTGTTGAAGCACAAGCTGTAATCCAGATTGCCGGGAGAAATATCAATAACCTCAGATATGCAGATGATACCACTCTTATGGCAGAAAGTGAGGAAGTACTAAAGAGCCCCTTGATGAAAGTGAAAGAAGAGAGTGAAAAAACTGGCTTAAAACTCAACATTCAGAAAACTAAAATGATGGCATCCAGTCCCATCCCTTCATGGAAAATATGAAGAAATAATGGAAACAGTGAGAGACTTTATTTTTTGTGTTCCAAAGTCACTGCAGATGGTGACTGCAGCCATGAAATTAAAAGATACTTGCTCCTTGGAGGAAAAGCTATGACCAACCTAGACAGTATCCTAAAAAGCAGAGACATTACTTTGACAACAAAGGTCTGTCTAGTCAAAGCTCTGGTTTTTCCAATAGTCATGTATGGATGTGAGAGTTGGAATTAAAGAAAGATGAGCACTGAAGAATGATGCTTTCGGACTGTGGTGTTGGAGAAGACTCTTGAGAGTCCCTTGGACAGCAAGGAAATCCAACCAGTCAATCCTAAAGGAAATCAATCCTGAATTGGAAGGACTGATGCTGAAGCTGAAACTCCAATTCTTTGGTCAACTGATGGGAAGAACTGACTCATTGGAAAAGACCCTGATGCTGGGAAAGATTGCAGGCGGGAGGAGAGGGGACATCAGAGGCTGAGATGGTTGGATGGCATCATCAACTCAATGGACATGAATTTGAACAAGCTCTGGGTGTTGGTGATGGACAGGGAACCCTTGCGTGCTGCAGTTCATGGGGTTGCAAAGAGTCAGACATGACTGTGCGATTGAACTGAACTGATAAATCAGAAGAAAATATCTAGAATGAAACAGAGATAAAAGAAAGAAAAATACAGTGACATAGAAGACTTTCTTAAAAGTACTATTTAAGTTTTAACAGTTGATTTTCATTTTTCATAGTAGTTATTTTCTAAAAAATATTCTTAATCGCTGAATTAGTGAATACTAAACCACTTTTCCAAAGGGAAATACAGGATTAGGTTCTCCTGAGCCTTTGGCCATATTTTCATCAGATTATCAATACATAACCTTGTTTTATATGTTTCTCGTTGTAGGATAAGTGTGCGTGCTCAGCCATGTCTGACTCTTTGCGACCCCATAGACTGTAGCCCACTAGGCTCCTCTTTTCATGGAATTTTATAGACAAGAATACTGAAATGGGTTACCAGTTCCTTCTCCAGGAGATCTTCTTTCTGAACCAAGGATCAAACTCCTGTCTCTTATGTCTCCTGCATTGGCCAGTGGTTCTTTACCACTAGTGTTTCCTGTTTACCACTAGTAGTGTTTCCCTTTCTACTTCCTTCTCAGTTCAGTTCAGTTGCTCAGTTGTGTCAGACCCTTGGTGACCTCATGGACTACAGCAGGCCAGGCTTCCCTGTCCATCACCAACTCCTGGAACTTGCTCAAACTCATGTTCATCGAGTTGATGAACCATCAACTCGAGTTGATGAACCATGGTTGATGATACCATCCAACCATCTCAGCCTCTGACATCCCCTTCTCCTCCTGCCTTCAGTATTTCCCAGCATCAGGGTTTTTTCCAATGAGTCAGTTCTTCACATCAGGTGGCCAAAGTACTGGAGTTTCAGCTTCAACATCAGTCCTTCCAATGAATATTTGTGATTGATTTCCTTTAGGATTGACTGGTTGGATCTCCTTGCTGTCCAAGGGATTCTCAAGAGTCTTCTCCAAGACCACAGTTCAAAAGCATCAATTTTTCAGTGCTCAGCTTTCTTTATTGTCCAACTCTCACATCCATATATGACTACTGGAAAAACCATGGCTTTGACTAGATGAACCTTTGTTGGCAAAGTAATATCTCTGCCTTTTAATATGTTGTCTAGGTTGGTCATAGCTTTTCTTCCAAGGAGCAAGCATCTTTTAATTTCATGGCTGTAGTCACCATCTGCAGTGATTTTTGAGCCTCCTCCCCTCCAGAAAAAAATGTCTCTCACTGTTTCCATTGTTTCCCCATCTATTTTCCATGAAGTGATTGGATCAGATGCCATGATCTTAGTTTTCTGAATGTTGAGTTTTAAGTCAGCTTTTTCACTCTCCTCTTTCACTTTCATCAAGAGGCTCTTTAGTTCCTCTTTGCTTTCTGCCACAAGGGTGGTATCATCTGAATATCTGAGGTTATTGATATTTTTCCTGGCAATCTTGATTCCAGCTTGTGCTTCAGCCAGCCAGGCATTTCACACGATGTACTTTGCATATAAGTTAATTAAGCGGGGTGACAATATACAGCCTTGACATACTTCTTCCCCAATTTGGAACCAGTCTGTTGTTCCATGTCCAGTTCTAACTTTCTTCTTGACCTGCATACAGATTTCTCAGGAGGCACGTAATGTGGTCTGGTATTCTCATCTCTTTAAGGATTTTCCACAGTTTGTTCTGATCCACACAGTCAAAGGTGTAGCGTAGTCAATAAAGCAGAAGTAGATGATTTAGGCTCCTAGGACTGTTACATTCCGTACCCCTGACCATGTGGCGGGCCACCTTTGACCCACACTTGCGCCACAGGCTCCTGGACACTCATAAGCAAGTCTGGCTCAGTCTCTTGTGGGATCAGTGCTCCTTTCTCCTGGATCCTGGTGTGCACAAGCTTTTGCTTGTGCCCTCCAAGAGACTGTTTCCCCAGTTCTGTGGCAGTTATTTTCGACTCTTTGTGACCCCATGGACTGTAGCCTACCAGGTTCCTCTGTTCATGGGATTTTCCAGGCAATAGTAATAGAGTGGATTGCCATTTCCTTCTCCAGGGGATCTTCCCGACCCAGGGATTGAATCCGGGTCTCCCACATTGTAGACAGATGCTTAACCATCTGAGACACCAGGGAAGTCCCCAGTCAAATCCCACTGGCCTTCAAAGTCATATTCCCTGGGGTTTCTCAGTCCCTTTGCCATATCTCCCAGGTTGGAAAATCTGTTGTGGGCCCTAGAGCTTTTGCAGCAGTACAAGAACTTCTTTGGTATAGTTGTTCTCCGCTTTGTGGGTCCTCTGCTTGGTATCTCTATGGCTGGGCTAATGACGACCTCCTCCAAAAGGACTTTTGCCACACACCGCATCACCCAGATCTACCTCAGCCAGAGCCCCTGTCCCCACAGCAGGCCACCGCTGGCCTGTGCCTCCTCAGGAGACACTCAAACACTGAAAGGTAGATCTTGTTCAGTCTCTGTGGGGTTTCTGGGTGTTGTTGAGCACAGGGTCTTGTTGGAGCCCTCTGAGCATCTCTGGCAGTAATGGGATTTGATTCTAAATATGATTTTGCTCCTCCTACCATCTCTTTTTGGCTTCTCCTTTGCCTTTGGATGTGGGTTATCTTTTTTGGTGGGGTCCAACATCCTCCTGTTTGGGTTGTTCAGCAGTGAGTTGCGATTTTGTTCTCACAGGAGAAGATAAGCACACACTCTTCTCCACCATCTTCTATATACAGTCCTGGTTCTCTCTAACAACACCTTAATACATATTAACATTAAACTTGTAATCAAAAGCTCTACAGCTCATGATTTCCAGGTGGCATTAGTGGTAAAGAACCCACCTTTCAGTGCAGGAGACATAAGAAACACAGGTTCAATCCTTGGGTGGGGAAGATCCCCTGGAGGAGGGCACGGCAACCCACTCCAGTATTCTTGCCTGGAGAAACCCATGGACAAGAGGAGCCTGGTGGGCTACAGTCCATAGGGTTTCACAGAGTTGGCCATGACTGAAGCAACTTAGCACTTTATTCATAGGTCATGTTTGAATAAATTTTATCTAACACATGTATTTTCTCTGTAAGGCACATGAAAGCCTTCTTATGCTTAGGAATACTAAGTAACATTTCAGCACTATACTTGGGGGGCATTTTAATTTCTTCTGTGATTTCATCAGTGACCTATTGGTGTTTTAGTAGCATGTTGTTTAGTCTCCACTTAATCATTTTTTTTCTCGTTTCTTTTTCTGTGGTTCACCTCTAGGTTCATGCCATTTTGGTCAGAAAAGATATTTGAAATAATTTCTATATTCTTTCATTTGTTGAGACTTGTTTTGTGCCCTTGTATGTGGCCAATACTGGCTTCCCTGGTGGCTCAGTGTTAATCTTCCTATGATGCAAGAGACTCCAGTTCAATTCCTGTTGGGAAGATCCCCTGAAGAAGGAAATGTCAATTCACTCCAGTATTCTTGCTTGGAAAATTCTCATGAACAGAGAAGCCTGGTGGGCTTCAGTTCATGCGGTCACAAAGGAGTCAGATGTTACTAGTGTTTAAACAACAACAAAAAATGTGGTCAGTCCTAGAGAATGTTCCATATGCACTTGAAAAAGAATGTGTATTCTGGGTATTTTTGATGTAATGTCCTAAAAATATCAGTTAAGTCTCTCTGTTCTGTTGTATCACATAGGATCTCTCTTGCCTTACTGATTTTTCATCTAGAAAATCTGCCCATTAATATGTATGTGATGTTAAAATCTCCTACTATTATTGTATTCCTATCAATTTCTCCCCTTATGTGTGTTAGTATTTGTTTAATATATTTGGGTGCTCCTATTAGGTGCATTCGGATAAGGCAATGGCACCCCACTCCAGTACTCTTGCCTGGAAAATCCCATGGACGGAGGAGCCTGGTGGGCTGCAGTCCATGGGGTCGCTAAGAGTCGGACACGACTGAGCGACTTCACTTTCACTTTTCACTTTCATGCATTGGAGAAGGAAATGGCAACCCACTCCGGTGTTCTTGCCTGGAGAATCCCAGGGACGGGGGTGCCTGGTGGGCTGCCATCTTTGGGGTCGCACAGAGTCAGACACGACTGAAGCGACATAGCAGCAGCAGCAGCAGCAGCATTGGGTGCATTGACGAATGTAATATCCTTTCCTTGTATTAATTATTTTATCATCATATAATGCCTTTCTCTTCTAATTTCTGTTTTTTATTGAAGTATTATTTATTTAAAATGGTCTGCCAATCTCTGTTGTACAGCAAAGTGTCAGTTATACACATATATACGTTCTTTTTAAATATTCTTTTTCATTATGGTTTATCACAGGATACTGTACATAGTTCCCTGTGCTATCCAGTAAGGCCTTATTGTTTGTCCATTCTAAATGTAATAGTTTCCATCTACTAACCCCCAACCTCCCAGTCCATCCCTCTCCCCACTTCCTCACTTGGTTACCTTGGCAGCCACAAGTCTGTTCTCTATGTCTGTGAGTCTGTTTCTGTTTTATAGATAGGTTTATTTGTGCCATAGTTTAGATTCCACATATAAATGATATCATACAGTATTTGTCTTTCTCTTTTATAGTGTCTTTATCTTTCTTTATAAATTTTGCTTTAAAGTCTATTTTGTCTGATACATGTATCACGACTCCCACTTTCCTGTCATTTCTGCTTGCATGAAGTATCATTTTCCATCTACTTGTGAGTAATTTAAACAGCAAAGTCACCTACAAAAAGCAAAAACAGGTAAAATATGACACCAAGATGAGACATTAAATAGACCTCGAAAAGGGCATTTATTTAAGCATGAGAACTGAAACAAGGGGGCAGAAGGTCATTTCACTTCACTCAACTGGAAACATGTACACAAAAGATTCAAATATTTCACATCTTTGTACATTTCCACAGTGGTTACAAAAACACCAGAAGTATTTATTTGAGAGTTATGTCATAGTATCCTCTAGTTCTTATAACGACTATCATAGACTGGGTGACTTATCAACAACAGAAATTTATTTTTGACAATTCTGGAGGCTAGGAAGTTCAAGATCAAGGTGTTGGCAGATTCAATATCTGGTGAGAGTTATTTCCTAGTTCACAGATTGATGTCTTTTTGTTGCATCCTCCTCCTGTGGTAGAATAGCTGAGAAAACTCTCTGGAGTGAGTGGCTTTTAGAAGAGCACTAATTCTCTTCATGAGTGTTTCCCCCTCATGACCTAATCATTTCTCAAAGACCCCAATTTGAAATGCCATTTCACCGGGGATTAGGTTTTAATGTACAGATTTTGGAGGAACACAAACATTCAGCCTGTAATCTGTTACAAATAAACTTTAGCAAGTCAGAAATTTACAAATATGGGTTGTAAAATTAATAAACTTCCATCTCGAAAAAATACAAAAAGAACAATGGAGTAAATAAAGAGTAAACAGAAGAAAATAATCATTAGAGAAGAAATGAATTAAATAGAATACAGATATAAAATAGAAATTATTGAAATGTTTCTTTGAAAGACCAATAAAATTGATGAGCATTATATTGTGTGTGTTAGTCACTCAGTTGTGTCCAACTCTTTGTGACCCCCAAAACTATAGCCCATCAGGCTCCTCTGTCCATGGAATTCTCCAGACAAGAATACTGGAGTGGGTTGCCATTTCCTTCTCCAGGGCATTATATTAGACTGATATAAAAAAGAAATCACCAAAGCCTCCATTCTCCCATAGAGCAAAGTGTCTTTTACTTTAATATCTGCTCAGCTGCCTCTGCCACTCTTCTTAATTATTGCCAAAACCTTTTAGAGAATCTCCCAGTTGACACTCTGGACCTTCTTCAGTATATTTTCCTATCAGTTGTCAGAAGGGCCTTTCTATAATGTCGCTCTGATTATATCTTTCCTCGCTGCAATAATTTGGTAGGTTCATGATATTTTTCATAAAAGATTAAAATTTCTTAGCTTAGTATACAGTCATTGTTGATATGCTCCCTATGTGTCTAACTTCATTTACTCTCATATTCCCTACATCAGTGCTATATCACTCCACTATTCTCTACATCAGTGCCCTTAATATACCAAGCCTTTAATTATTTTCATGTATCTCTTCCCATTGATCCCTCTGCTGTAATATTCTTATTATTTCTACTCTGTGACATTGTTTCATTTAATTAACTCCTGCCCTTCCAAATTTGACTTAAGTATCAACCATGCAAACTCCCAATATAATTTCGAAGTTCCTCTTGAGCTCCTGTGACCCCTTATACACTTTTTCTGTAGCATTTAACAAACTTACTTATATCCTATACTAAGCTATAAATTTATTGAGTATGGAAACCACATCTTGTTTGATTTAGTGTCTTTAATACATAGCGAAATTACTAGCTCTTAATGGGCACTCAATAAATATTTTTTGAAATAAAATTTGTCCTCTTCCCAGAGAGCGCCAAAAAAAGGAAGTTAACAGCCCACAGTTAACAGCCCCTGGAGCTAGAGATGCCTTTACACATGCACTCATTACACATTTTTCCCCCTAAGAAGCTTTTATTTATCCCTATTGTCTTTTTAATTTACATCTCATTTCCATTTGTCTGCTGACATTATCCAAATTTCCCTCTGTGCAACCACTACATCCCCTAACCTAACAGGTGTAGGTATATGATTTGTTTGCAAGTTAGACGATCAGAGCTTTGTACTATCTTGACATCAGTTCAGTTCAGTTCAGTCACTCAGTTGTGTCTGACTCTTTGTGACTTCGTAAACTGCAGCATGCCAGGCCTCCCTGTCCATCACCAACTCCCGGAAATTACTCAAACTCATGTCCATCGATTTGGTGATGCCATCCAACCATCTCAGCCTCTGTAGTCCTCTTCTCCTCCTGCCTTAAATCTTTCCCAGCATCAGGGTTTTTTTCCAGTGAGTCAGTTCTTCACATCAGATGGCCAAAATACTAGAGTTTCAACTTCAGCATGCAGGATTGATTGGTTGTATCTCCTTGCTGTCAAAGGGACTCTCAAGAGTCTTCTCCAACACCACAGTTTAAAAGCATCAATTCTTCGGTGCTCAGCTTTCTTTAGAGTCCAACTCTCACATCCATATTTGACTACTGGAAAAACCATACCTTTGACTAGACGGACCTTTGTTGGCAAAGTAATGTCTCTGCTTTTTTAATAT
>NW_011494923.1:5938198-5938374 GCF_000754665.1 Bison bison bison | reverse complement strand
CTAGGTTGGTCATAGCTTTTCTTCCAAGGAGCAAGCATCTTTTAATTTCATGGCTGCAGTCATCATCTGCAGTGACTTTGGAGTCCAAGAAAATAAAGTCTGTCACTATTTCCATTGTTTCTCCATCTATTTGCCATGAAGTGGTGGGACTGGATGCCATGATCTTAGTTTTCTGA
>NW_011494923.1:5929215-5938098 GCF_000754665.1 Bison bison bison | reverse complement strand
CCGGCAATCTTGATTCCAGCTTGTGCTTCTTCCAGCCCAGCGTTTCTCATGATGTACTCTGCATAGAAGTTAAATAAGCAGGGTGACAATATACAGCCTTGACGTACTCCTTTTCCTATTTGGAACCAGTCTGTTGTTCCATGTCCAGTTCTAACTGTGGCTTCTTGACCTCCATACCAATTTCTCAGGAGGTGGTCAGTAGGTCTGGTATTCCCATCTCTTTCAGAATTTTTCACAGTTTATTGTGATTCACATAGTCAAAGGTTATAGCGTAGTCAATAAAGCAGAAGTAGATGTTTTTCTGGAACTCTCTTGCTTTTTTGGTGATCCAATGGATGTTGGCAATCTGATCTCTGGTTCCTCTGCCTTTTGTAAATCCAGCTTGAACACATGGAAGTTCATGGTTCACTTACTGTTGAAGCTTGGCTTGGAGAACTTTGAACATTACTTTGCTTACTTTATTTATGTCATTATCTTGACATAGAAGTCTATAATTGAGCCATAGATCTTTGTTCAGTCAAGGCTATTTAGAGTCAAATAAATTTTTTTTAGGACTACTGGAGAGGAAACATGAACATTTTCCTACTGGTTTTACACCTTGGAATTTGTAGAATGAGAACTGCTGGTAGATCATCTTAATACTAAATGGAGATTGAGAAGGAAGTCAGCTTGGAGATTGAAGAGAAAAATAATGGAGAGAAACCCTATCCAGAGACATCAGTTTAGTCTCTGAATCAAGAAGTCATTTAGCCAAATAGTTCATTTTAAAGTATATAATATCATATATTAATGAATATATATTGAATCTAGAAAAACAGAACTGACGAACCTTTTTGCAAGGCAGGAATAGAGACACAGATGTAGAAACTAGAGTTGTGGACACAGTGGGGGAAAGAGAGAGTTGGACAAATTGAGGCAGCAGCATTGAAATATATATTACTATGTGTAAAATAGATAGGTAGTGGGAAGTTGCTGTATAACATGGGGAGCCCAGCCTGGTGCTCTGGGATGACCTAGAGGACTAGGATGAGAAATGTGGTGGGAGGGAGTTTCAAGAGGGAGGGTGTATGCGTGTGCTTATTGGCTAATTCATGTTGGTTGTAAGGCAGAAACCAACATAACATTGTAAAGCAGTTATCTTCAAGTTAAAAGTAAATTTAACAATATATGAGCCAATAACATTTTAAAATTTATTTGTCTAAGACATTTTGATCTCAATTTTCTGTTATTTTCAGCTGAAAGTTTCTAAATTACAATTAATCTTTCTATGTTTGTCTTGATATATACCTCCATGTTGCTTTCCTCCAAACATCCTGTATGACTTCTTAATACCTATGAGCCTTCTTTATACAAAAATGCCACTCATGATTGGTTTCATATTTATCTACTGAGCTTTTTATTTTTCTATACTCTCCTCCTCTGTGTTCACTATGCTGAGCTACTTACCTTCTCCCTATTGACCATCTATTTTTAGAACTTAGTTGCATATACTAGTATTCTTACGACTACTGTTGTAACCTACTGTGTTGTACACATTTGTATATATAGCTTGTTACATTTCTTACTTCTACTATTGAGCCTGTGCATCTCTCTGGATTCAATAAAAACTGTTTTCCTTAGGTTTTTTTTTTTTTTAACTGAAGTATAGTTGACTTAAAATATGTTAGTTTTAGGTATACAGCAAAGTTATTCATATGTGTGTGTTTATATGTGTGTGTGTGTGTGTGTGTGCGTGCGTGCATGCTCAATTGCACAGTCGTATCCAACTCTGTGACATCAGGCTGCTCTATCTATGGAATTTTCCAGGCAAGGATACTGGAGAGGGTTGCCATTTCCTACTCCAAGGGGATCTTCACAACAGAGGAATTGCAATTCTCTTGTGTCTCCTACATCAGCAGGCAGATTCTTTACCAGCTGTGCCACCTGAAAAGCTCTCTTTCTCTCTGTCTCTCTTTATATATGTATGTGTGTGTGTGTGTGTGTGTGTGTATATATATAATAAAATATGTGTGTGTGTGACACGTGTACTTTTTCAGACTCTTGTCACTTATTTGTTACAGAATATTGAGTATAGTTCTCTGTGCTACACTATAGGTCTTTATTGGTTATGATTTTATATATAATAGTGTATATATGTTGATCCTAAACTAATTTATGTTCCCCCAACCCACTTTTCCCTTTGGTAATCATACATTTACTTCCTGTGTTTAAAAAAAATAAAAAGGATTCTAGGTTATTTGAGAGCAGCCCTACATAAGTTCTGGGGATAGCTCTACATGTTCCTTTTAGGTAGATCTCAGGTAATTTTTTCACATATTTACGCTCATCTGTAGTAAACTAAAGACTCAAAAGGGATCCTCTGTAGATCTCTGGAGAAGCCTCCAGGCTGTGTCGGTCTCTCTTCTTTGGTAAACTGTTTTGCAAACTCAAGTCATCAAGTTTGTGGTAAGTTTGTGGATACTTTTCTCCATATTCTCAGCTCAGGGATACACCCAGTTCCACCTGTGCTCCCTATCCTTAGTCTGTGGCTGGAAAATACTCTCTAGAAAGTACAGTGAGCCAAACATTGGATTCTGTTTATGTTCTGTCTCTCAAAGATGTTTTTTGCCTGCCTGGTACACAGTCCTTGAAAAACATGCTTTATAGTTTACCTCATTTTAAAATTTCAGATGAGAGGGTGAATTCATGTTGCTCTATTTTAACTAAAAGTTTAATTAGAAAAATAATTTAAAACAGGAATTAGAAATTATAAAATCTTTCGGAGGTTTGGAATCTAAGATCAGAAAAATGTTTTCCAAGATATCCTTCAGTGCAAAAATTGCTGGCGTGTTTCTTCTAGTGGTGTCAGCCACCTAAACCCCCATAGTGAGTGATTTTCCAGAGTAACCACCTTATCAGTTTGGAATCCTAGAGAAGTCTACACTGGAGATGTTAGTTAGATTCTCACAACAGTGATTTCCAGAAGGATCCTTGAAAGCTAGGAGAAGACATTGTAGAAGATCTTAACTGCCTGAACACAGCACAACTGTAGAAAAATGATTTAGTATTCTCTTAAAGATATCAGTAGAAAGCCTCTCACTAGCAGATCTAACCCAGAATAATAGTGTAAAATAATTCAGATAAAGGTAGTTCTCAACTTCTCCCCTATGGGAGAGAACAAATTATAGGCAGAATAATGCCAACTAGACAATGGAAAATTTTGCAATATTCATATTTATGCTAATGAAAGATAGCATAATATTTAACATATAGTTGGTACTTGATAAATATTGAGGAAATTAAAGAAAAAAATCAGTTCTGGTAAGGAAATAGTTATACAAATTAGTTTAAAGATTCAAGAACTTTTAGAATAAGAAAACTAAAAGGCTGTGTGATATTCAGCAAAACTTTTGTTTGAATGAAGTAACTCCTTTATCCTTCTTTAACAGGATATACAAAATGTGCTTTAGTGAAGTGTCACACTGTTTACAAAAGCAGCTTAATCTTTGACTAAATTACATGGAAGAGATAGAAAAACTACGCTACTATGACACATTGTTTTTCAGTGTTTTAACTTTTGGAACTGTTAGCTGTGCTATAACCTTGTGTTTTGTCTTATATAGCTTAAAGTTAATAGCTATAATATTGCAGTTTGCAAAATGTTTCACCCATGTGAAATAATATTAATGACAGTTTGTGATATTTCAATTCTGATGCCTAATAGAATTAAAATAAAAATAGCAATGACTTATTTCAAGAACAATCTATGTTAGTTTTCTGGGAAGGGGTATGACAGTTATATATTATTGAACAGGCTTTTGTATACATACCTAAATTATACTGATATCCCTGAATTATGAGTACTTGTGTTCTGTAAACTACAAATTAGAATTTATAAAGGAATCACTCAAATCAATGACTCTTATTAACTCTGAAGCAGAAAAATCCCAACAGCCCAGGCAAATGGTTAATGGAGAAAATGTGCTATTATCAAGTTGTACTTATTAGCCATTATTATTATTTTGGATTACATTAAGTGGCCAAGATAAAATATATTCACTGAAAGTGCCTAATTTAACTAGATTGTCTTTATTAACAGGGCTCTATTAAGTGGTTTCAGCTGTAATAGCATTTAAGTTCCATTAGGTTTTGAAGTGATTTAGAAATTCAAATTATTTTAAAAAATTAGATGTCAGGGTGCTGGATAATTAGGAAATACCAGGTTGAAGTTGCAAATTTATACTTAGTAGTGAAATTGAACAGAAACATTGGATGTTGTTGAACTACAAACATGGAGCTGAGAAAACACTATTAAACCACTTGTTCTTTGGCATGTGCAATGGAAAATATGTAAGCATTTAAACATATTATATCCTTTTTAGTAAGATATAAATACAATAATCAGACTAATGCTGTTATTTGAAAAAGGCAGAAAAGATTATAGGTATTTTACTTGAATGTCTACGTATTTAAACTGCTAATTACTTTCAGTGTGTAATTTTACCATTAAATTATTAAAATTATGCCAGCTATAAAAAGTAAATAAATGTATAAAATAAGACCTCAGGTGTACTTTTTTGAAATTAATTAATGGTAACAGAATTTTGAATTGATATTAAGATGAAAATTCTGTTTCCTAAATCAGCAGCAAAGAACATGGTAAGAGAGTCATGTTTGTTTGTTTTAATCTTTTATACAATCCATAAATATTTCCTGGGTTGCTTATATGAAGTCAGCATTCTTTTAGACTCTAAAGATATAATGGCAAGAAAAACAAGCATGATTTCTGTTAGAATATGTAAATTAATACCAAGTGGTTACCTTTGTCAAATGCTGTGAGATAAACATCTAAGAAAGAATTAAATAAAACAATTCTAAACAGACTCTTGCAGAAAATTGCAGAGGATAGAATGCTTCCTAACTTAACTCTATGAGGCCAGAATTTAACCTGATACAAAAACAGGACAAAGGTATTATAAGAAAACTGGAGAATAAACACATCTCATCAAAATAGACATTTTGTCATTGTTCAGTCACTAAGTTGTGTCCAACTCTTTGCAACCCCTTGGACTGCAGTATATCGGGCTTTCCTGTCCTTCACAATCTCCCAGAGATTGCTCAAACTCATGTCCGTTGAGTCAATGATGCCATCCAACCATCTCATCCTCTGTTGTCCCCATCTCCTCCTGCTTTCAATCTTTCCCAGCATCATGATCTTTTCAAATGAGTCAGATCTCCCCATCAGGTGGCCTAAGTATTGGAGCTTCTGCTTCAGCATCAGTCCTTCCAATGAATATTTAGGGTGGATTTCCTTTAGGATTTACAGATTTGATCTCTATCTTCCCCAGAACCACATTTCGAAAGCACTAATTCTTTGGCACTCAGCCTTCCTTATGGTCCAACTCTCACATTCATACTTGATTACTGGAAAAACCATAGCTTTGACTATATGGACATTTGTCAGTAAAATGATGTTTCTGCTTTTTAATATGTTATCTAGGTTTTTCACAGCTTTTCTTCCAGGAGTAAGCATCTTTTAATTTCATGGTTGCAGTCACCATCCACAGTGATTTTGGAGCTCCCCAAAATACAGTCTGTCACTGTTTCCACTGCTTTCCCATCTATTTGCCATAAAATGATGAGACCAGGTGCCATGATCTTAGTTATTTGAATGTTGAGCCAGCTTTTTCACTCTCCTCTTTCATCTTTATCAAGAGGTTCTTTAGTTCCTATTCACTTTCTGCCATTAGGGTACTATCATCTGCATATCTGAGGTCGTTGATATTTCTCTTGGAAGTCTTGATTCCAGCTTGTGATTCATCCAGCCCAGCATTTTGCATGGTGTACACTGCATATAAATTATATAAGTACAGTGACAATATACATCTTTCACATACTCCTTTCCCAATTTTGAACCAGTCTATTGTTCCATGTCCAATTCTGTAGCTTCTTCTCCTGCCTACAGATTTCTCAGGAGGCAGATCAGGTGGTCTGATAGTCTGATATTCCCATCTCTTTAAGAATTTTCCACAATTTGTTGTGATCCACACAGTTAAAGGCTTTAGTGTAGTCAAGGAAGCAGAAATAGATATAAAAATTTTAAATAAAACCTTAACAAATTGAATTCAACAATACACCAAATTGATTCTATATCCCAAATAAGTGAAGATTATTCCAAGAATGCAAGGATAGTTTGCCATTCAAAGAATGAAAATAGGAATGCATGCGGTCATTTCGCTAGAGGCAGAAAAAAATAGTTGATTAAAAAATCTCAGCAATCTGTGAATAAGAGAAAAAATTCTGTCTCATAAAGTAAATCTACTTAATATCGTATTTCTGGAGGAAGGCATGGCAACTCACTCCAGTATTCTTGCCTGGAGAATTCTATGGACCGGGGAGCCTGGTGGGCTACAATCTCTAAGGTGGCAGAGTCACACAAGTGAAGAGACTTAGCACACAAGCAAATATATTTAATTGTGAAAGAATGAATTTTTCACTTGAAATTAATAGAAAAACATAATATGAATAAGGTCTGAGGATTTAATGTAAAACATTATTGCAATAGTTGACAACACTGTACCACGTAAGTGAAGTTTGGCAAGAGAATAGAACTTAACTATTCTCACCAAAAATAAAAGATAGAAAAGAGAAATAAAAAGGATTATGTTAGCTGGTGGGTTTGTCAATTAGCCACTAAAAATTAACTATTAATTAGAAATACTAATTTCACAATGTACTCATATATCAAATCAATGATGATACTTTAAATACCTTACAATTTTGTATGTCAATTATACTTCAGTAAAAATGAAATTAAAAAGAAAAAAGTAAAAGCCTGACGTTTTCTCCTGAAACTTCTATTCAACATTGCAGTGAAAGAAAAGAAATTTGGTTAAAGGAGTAAAAGTTATTTTTATTCTCAGAACGTCATCTATATAGAAATTCTATGGACTCAACAAAAAACTGTTAAAATAACAAGTGTTTTAGTACTAACAGTAGTTCAAACTAATAGTTTTATGGGGTAAAATATTCATATACTCAAATAGTTTTTGTATACTAGCAGGGAACACTAGGATATCAAAATTAATGTTAAATCAAATTTATATCAGTATCAAAACTATTAAATACTTTGGGATAAACATAATTTAAAAGCCTGCAAAATTATACACTGAAATATACAAATTATTTCTGGGATATATCAAAGAATAAATAAATGGAAATGCATAATATGTTCATGAATCAAAAGATTCAATGTTGTTAAACTGTTAATTTTCTCCAAATTAATGTTTAGGCTAATAGCTATCTAAATCAAAATCCTATCAGGCATTTTTTTTTTTAATAGAAACTGACAAATTGATTCTAGTATTCATGTAGAAATACAAGGATCTAGAACAGCTAAAACAACTTTGAGAAAAATAACAAAGTTTGACGACTTAAAGAATTTAAGATTCATCAGAAGGCAATCACACTTCAAAGTTATGTAGTGATCTATCTAATCCACTGCTGCTGCTGCTAAGTCGCTTCAGTCGTGTCTGACTCTGTGCGACCCCATAGACGGCAGCCCGCCAAGCTCAGCCATCCCTGGGATTCTCCAGGCAAGAACACTGGAGTGGGTTGCCATTTCCTTCTCCAATGCATGAAAGTGAAAAAATAAAGTGAAGTCGCTCAGTCGTGTCCTACTCCTAGCGACCCCATGGACTACAGCCCACCAGGCCCCTCCGTCCATGGGATTTTCCAGGCAAGAGTACTGGAGTGGGGTGCCATCGCCTTCTCCTTTCTAATCCACAGGTAGCTATGAAAAATTGCTTTTGTAATCCATGTGCTGTGTGCTTCGTCATTCAGTCATGTCTGACTCTTTGTGACCCCATGGACTGTAGCCTGCCAGGTTCTTCTGTCTGTGGGGATTCTTCAGGCAAGAATTCTGGAGTGGGTTGCCATGCCCTTCTCCAGGGGATATTCTCAACCCAGGAAAAGAACCCAGATATCCCACATCGCAGGTGGATTCATTACCACCAGAGCCACCAGAGAAGCCCATATGGAGATTTGTAATCCATATCTCAATCGAAAACCAAGGCTTTGCTGGTTAATGTAACAAATGTTAGAATTGGACTTTCATGTGTGAAAAGAGTGCTATTTCTACATATTTGGATGACTGAAGTATCTTAGACATCCCGCCCACCCCCAAATATTACATTAAAGGGGCAAACAATTCTGCTAGGCACATAGCATATATTTTTAAGAAAGATACTCCAAATTGAGTTCAGTTCAGTCTCTCCGTCATGTCCGACTCTTTGCGACCCCATATACCACAGCATGCTAGGCCTCCCTGTCCATCACAAACTCCTGGAGTTTACCCAAACTCATGTCTATTGAGTCAGTGATGCCATCTAACCATCTCATCCTCTGTCATCCCCTTCTCCTCCCACCCTCAATCTTTCCCAACATCAGGGTCTTTTCAAATGCATCAAATCTTCGCATCAGGTGGCCAAAGTATTGGAGTTTCAGCTTCAACATCTGTCCTACCAATGAACACCCAGGACTGATCTCCTTCAGGATGGAATGGATGGATCTCCTTGCAGTCCAAGAGACTCTCAAGAGTCTTCTCCAACACCACAGTTCAAAAGTATCAATTCTTCGCCACTCAGCTTTATATTTCAACTCTCACATCCATACATTACCACTGGAAAAACCATAGCTTTGACTGTGTGGACCTTTTCTGGCAAAGTAATGTCTCTGCTTTTTAATATTCTGTCTATGTTGGTCATAACTTTCCTTCCAAGGAGTAAGCGTCTTTTAATTTCATGGCTGAAGTCACCATCTGCAGTGATTTTGGAGCTCCCCAAAATAAAGTCAGCCACTGTTTCTCCATCTATTTGCCATGAAGTGATGGGACCGGATGCCATG
>NW_011494923.1:5905921-5929115 GCF_000754665.1 Bison bison bison | reverse complement strand
ACCATCTGCAGTGATTTTGGAGCTCCCCAAAATAAAGTCAGCCACTGTTTCTCCATCTATTTGCCATGAAGTGATGGGACCGGATGCCATGATCTTCATTTTCTGAATGTTGAGCTTTAAGCCAACTTTTTCACTCTTCTCTTTCACTTTCATCAGGAGGCTCTTTAGTTCTTCATTTTCTGCCCATAAGGGTGGTGTCATCTGCATATCTGAGGTTACTGATATTTCTCCCAGCAATCTTGATTCCAGCTTGTGTTTCTTCCAGTCCAGCGTTTCTCATGATGTACTCTGCATATAAGTTAAATATGCAAGGTGACAATATACAGCTTTGACATGCTCCTTTTCCCATTTGGAACCAGTCTGTTGTTCCATGTCCAGTTCTAACTGCTGCTTCCTGACCTGAATATAGATTTCTCAAGAGGCAGGTCAGGTGGTCTGGTATTCCCATCTCTTTCTGAATTTTCCACAGTGTATTGTGATCTACACAGTCAAAGACTTTGGCATAGTCAATAAAGCAGAAATAGATGTTTTCCTGGAACTCTCTTGCTTTTTCCATGATCCAGCAGATGTTGGCAATTTCATCTCTGGTTCCTCTGCCTTTTCTAAAACCAGCTTGAACATCTGGAAGTTCACGGTTCATGTATTGCTGAAGCCTGGCTTGGAGAATTTTGAGCATTATTTCACTAGTGTGTGAGATGAGTACAATTGTGCAGTAGTTTGAGCATTCTTTGGCATTGCCTTTCTTTGGGATTGGAATGAAAACTGCCCTTTTCCAGTCCTGTGGCCACTGCTGAGTTTTCCAAATTTGCTGATATATTGATACTCCAAATTAAATTCCCAAATAAAATTGTTTAGCTGAGAATGTTGAATACACTGAATGCCTAATGTCAACTATAAATGTAGCAGAGTCTTCCTTTTAAAGCACTGCCTGGTAAGTCTAAATAAATAAAAGGCATAAAAGGCAAGGTAGTGTTCAGAACACCTAAATGACCAAAATCCGACTATATATTATATAGAACAAGATACATTACTTTGTGTACATTCTTACTCATGGTGCTCAGATGCTCAGTCTTGTCCAACTCTTTGCTACCCCATGGACTGTAGCCCACCAGGCTCCTCTGTCCATGGAATTTTCTAGGCAAGAATACTGGAGTGGGTTGCCATTTTCTCCTCCAGGGGATCTTCCTGACCTTGGATCAAACCTGTATCTCCTGAGTCTCCTGCACCTGGGAAGTCCACATTCTTACTAATCTTCCCACCAACACTTTGCTGCCAAATTATAATTAAAATA
This sequence comes from Bison bison bison, assembly GCF_000754665.1. Taxonomy (NCBI): domain Eukaryota; kingdom Metazoa; phylum Chordata; class Mammalia; order Artiodactyla; family Bovidae; genus Bison; species Bison bison. The sequence goes on along the minus strand of NW_011494923.1, from coordinate 5,927,824 downwards.
TACCTTAGACCAAAGTTTGCCACATTTTAATCATACAAACATTTGTTAATCATTCTTACTAATATTGTTAAACATTCTTACTAATATTGCTTAACAAATGTTTGCATGATACAAATGTGGCAAACTTTGGTCTTATGTGTGTTTTAATTATAGTTTGGCAGCAAAGTGCTGGTGGATGTAAGTCATTTTATCTGCCTTATAATTGACAGCCACAGCCTACCCCAAAGCCTAAGAATTGTACTTAACCCAATTAGTCCTCAAATGAATGAATATCACTTTAAAACATTCTAACATATTGAAAACTTCAGCACTCTTCATTCAAATTTTGCAGCTTTCATCACCTCTATTTAACATTTCCAGATAGCTATGTATTTTGAAACTTCAAATTTCTCAGATATCTGTGTGGAAGAGTCCCAAAATAGCAGGGTATCTTCATTGTTGTTATTAACTTTCAAATATATTCATAATAGCAATAAAAGTATAAAAGAAAAAACTTGCCACTTTACTGTATGCCTGAAACTGGCACAACATTGTATATTAACTATATTCCAGTAACAATTAAAAAAAGTAAAAAGAAAATAAATTTGCTAGCAGCTTCTGCTTTCTAAAAGTGGGTTTTTTACATTTAACTTTGGAGCCAATTGTTTCACACTTCTTTAAAAAAAAAAAAAAAACTTTGATCTTCTGAATTAAGTGCATCTAAAATTTAAACAAGAACAAAGACTCTTCTTAAAAAATTAAGTTCTGTTTAGTAAAATAATTAGTTGTATTTTTATGGTAATTTCCTCTTGCTAGATTATGTTCCTGGTATATATCTGTGTTTTAAAAATATAGAGTCACACTTTGCCTCCCCACAAGTGCCATGATTATGCATGATCACGTCTGTATTCAGGTTCTGCATGCCATTACTTGAGCCATCACAGGGAGAAGCTGGCAGAAGACATATAGAGCCATACCAGGCTCTCACCTAAAGCCTGGAAAAAAACCAAATGGAGGCAGAAAATAGCCTTACTCAGTGCAATATGGATTATACTGTCAAGTCCTGTACGTGGAGTTGTTTCACACCAAATAACTGAGACCTTTGTAAATGCCTTGAAATTGGACTGGATTTTTTATTTCCTTTTGTAACCATAACATTTTTTCTTTTTTTTTTTTTTTACAAAAAATAATTTTATTGATGTATAGTTGATTTATAATGTTATATTCATTTCTGCTGTACAGCAAAATGATTCAGTTATACACATACACACACACACACACACATATATACACACACACACTTTTTCATATTCTGTTCCATTATGATTTGCCACATGATGTTGAATCTGGTTCCCTGTGCTATACAATAAGACATGTTGTTTATCCATTCTATATATAATAGTTTGCATTTGCTAATCCCAAGGTACCAACCTATCCCTCTCCCAGTCACCCCTACCCTTGGCAACCACAAGTCTCTTCTCTGTGTCTGCAAACCTTTCTTTTTCATAGATAAGTTAACTTGTGTCGTAGTTTAGATTCCATGGCTTCCCCAGTGGCTCAGACAGTAAAGCGTCTGCTTGCAATGCGGGAGACTCCGTTTCAATCCGTGGGTTGGGAAGATCCCCTGGAGAAGGAAATGGCAACCCACTCCAGTACTCTTGCCTGGACAATTCCATGGACTGAGTAGTCTGGTAAGCTACAGTCTATGGGGTCGTGAAGAGTTGGACACGACTGAGCAACTTCACTTTTCACTTTAGATTCCACATATAAGTGATATTATGTGATATTTGTCTTTGTCTTTCTAACTGACTTAGTATGATAACCTCTAGGTCCATTCATGTTGCTGAAAATGGAAATATTTCATTCTTTTTTATGGCTAAGTAGACTGAGCATGCACTCAGTGTTCCATTGTATTTCTGTGCCATATCTTGTTTATCGAATCATCTGTTGATAGACATTTAGGTTGTATCCATGTTTTGGCTATTGTGAACATTGTTATGAACATAGGGGTGCAAGTATCTTTTTGAATTATAGTTTTGTTGGGACACATGCCTAGAAGTGGAATTGCTTGTAACTCTATTTTTATTTTTTTGAAGAACCTCAGAGATACAATTTTCCCTAGTGACCGCACCAATTTACATTCCCACCAACAATGTAGGAGGGTTCCCTTTTCTTCTCACCCTATCCACAATTTGTTATTTGTAGATTTTTTTAATGATGGCCATTCTGACTGGCTGAGGTGGTGTTTTGATTTGCATTTCTCTAATAATTAGTGTTGAGCATCTTTTCATGTGCCATCTGTGTGTCTTCTTTGTAGAATTGTCTATTTAAGTCTTCTATGTATTTTTCAATTGGGTTTTTTGTTTTGTTGAGTTTCCTGAGCTGTTTGTAAACTTTGGAAGTTAAACATTTGTCCTTTTGTAACCATACTCTTGAGGCTGGAGGTGATCTTTACTGTCACCTGATGATCACTCTTGTGTCCAAATCTAATTCTCTAGGAAAAGATTAATACTTGGAGGGTAAGACTCCATTGGTGTGAAGGGTGAAGAGTTGTCTCTCTCTACTCTTTGGAGAGACAGGTTCTTGAAGTATAACAGGAGGAATTGATGCCCAGGCCTTTCCTCACCATGGATGGGAATGCTGGCCAGATGTGATTGTGATTTTTTACTTTAGTGAAACAGGACAGAAGCTCAGAAAAAACTGAAAATCTGTGGGAAATTTTGTAGGATATCTTGGGCCTTTAGACTCTTAAGGAAGTCATATTTAATATTTTTATTGTAATTAAGTTGTGTGTGTGTGTGTGTTTCTCTAAGCTTTCAGTGAAATGTACAGTATTGAAGGAACTGAGGCTTGGCTCTGTGCCCAGAGTAGGAAACCAAGTGCCCTAGGGAAGAGCAGTATCAGGTTGAGGGGATGCTGTTCTGAGACTGTCAGAGAAACTTCCAAAGAAAGGAGAATAGTTTACAGGCAGACTGACTGCAAGCAGTTGCTTGAGCACACAGGACAGTGTCTCTGACCACTGAGCTTTCACCTTAAAAGGAAATGCTACTCTGATGTTTGGAACCTTTACACATACACAATTTTTTTCTCACCAATTTTAAAACACTCTTAATTTTATTCAGCAATACCTAATTAGATATATTTCTTCTATATTCTGAAGAAGAAATAATACAAAATATAGAAAAATCCTGTGTACATAAAAAATTTTTGCCAGGTAAGTATTAATTATAATTGTGGGTATTGGGAAACATCAAACTAATAATGGGAAATTAGGAAAATAATAATAAATTTGTTTGATAGAATAATTGCAACCATTAAAAATGGATTATTATAAAACCTTGGTAAATACACAAGAAAATACTTATTATAAAATTTAACATCTTAATAATAAGCATTTACTTGTGTAAAAATGCAGGATACAAAATATCATTCAATGACAACAATATGCTTTGGAGGAGGAAAATGACCAGGAAATGATATATTAAAATAATAGGAAGAGTTATAGTAGGATTGTTGGATTATGATTATTTTAATCATTTTCTTCTGGCATCCTAATTATGCTTAATAGTTTTTATAATTAAATTTTTAAAAAAATTTAAAAAAAAAGACTTGTCTATCTAGGTATATAGAAAGTTCAGTCAAGAGGCAAATACAAAAAGATAATTGAGTAAATTTGAGTGCTCAGACATGTGAATGGAATAAAGACTTTTCTTTTAACCTGAGGCTGCTCTATTTTGCCAGCTTCCCAGGTGGTTTAGTGGGAAAGAGTCCACCTGCCAAGCAGGAGACGCAGGTTTGATCCCTGGGTCAGAAACATCCCCTGGAGAAGGAACTGACAACCCACTCCTTTATTCTTGCCTGGGAAATCCCAAGGGCAGAGGAGCCTGATGGGCTAGAGTCCACATGGTCACAAAAGAGTCAGACATGCTGTAGCAACTAAACAACAATAAAAAAAAAGCTTTATTCTGCCAGGCAAACTAAATTACATGATTTACTGAGGTAGAAAGCCAACCCACCATAGTCCAAGATAAAAAATATTTTGCAATTTAGGAATTTTTATTTTTGAAAGACAAATTTGAATGTCTGTTTACAGAGATTTTGTTTTTATCTGCCTCTAATCTAGCATCTCCTTCAACAAGGGAGCAGTCTTCTCTGGGTCCTCAAATTGAAAGACAGGTCAGGGTTCTTGAGTTCTCTTGTAATAACACCTTTCTCCTCCAGTGTCCTCCCTTTGTGACTGTGAAGAGGAAAAAGATACACTTTTTATTTATATTTTTCCATTTTATTATATTATTTCACTGATTGTTTTCCAAATAGCTAACAGATAAACATCTTCTGAATATGTTGTTACTGTATTTTATAATAGTAATACAAATTTTGATGTCACCATCAAGGAAGAACATATTCCTGCTCAAATATTTATATTTGACAGTATATGTAATACTAGCCCAATTCTGTATTATCAAGAAGAGGGCATGTATTTTTAGGAGTTTTAAGCTTCTTAGTTCTTTTCACTTCACCCTATTTCCAGACCTTCCCTATGGGAAACCCTTCATTTCTCTTTGCTTTACTCTCTTTGTTAGCATCTTCTCTCAGGAAAAGAACTGAGAAAAAGTTTCATTCATCTCTTAAACTATGTAAAAAATTAGTTCTTTATGGAAGATGAATACTTCAAAAAGGACCAAAGCCTTAACTTTTCAGAAAAAAATTTGACCACTGTCAACATTTCAGTTAGATCTTATCTTGAGTGCTGGTAAAGGTTAGAGGGTAATACATAACATTATATGAACTAGGTTAGGTTTAAAATCAAAGTACATCCCATCTGGAGTGGAGAAAGATGAGATTTATGTTGTCATTCAGTTCATGTCTTGGCTCTTCCTACCACATGGATGGTGCTGGCTGGTAGTTAGAGCAAATGAGGGAAACACACAAAGCTAACTGGGAACATATGGTTCCTCATTAAAAAAAAATTAAAATGGAGAGAGCAAGAAAGTGACAGAAGATAATGATATCATTTGGAATCTTGAATTCAACCATACCTGCACATCTCAGTTTCTCTTCCCCAATCATCATAATCATCATCAACATCATAAAGTGTATAGACTGTATGTAAATGTACTGTATACTGTATATAAATCATCAGACTAAGTACTTTCTGTGAATGTCCTCAATGAAATTTCATAACAATCCAGGGAGAAAGGTTCTATTATTCTCTCTGTAGATAGGAAACAGAGATCAGAGAGTATAGGTGTCACAGATGGCATTTCCCAGGGAACAGCATCTTGTATGGACTTCAGCATTCAGGGTGTTTATTAAGGAAGGTTCTTGAAACCAATCCTTGTGGAAGTGAAGGGAAGCAAGTACTAGTGGGAAGACAGAGAAGTCAAGTGTAGTGCAAACCTAAAAGCCGTCTTGGAGTTGTCTCCAGGAGCTCTGGGGCCATAATGTTACTTCTAAGATGTGCAGTTGGGCAAGATTTTGGTTCTTTATAACCCACTTCATTATTTCTTAGTTTTGAGTCATCTAGGGAAGAGGGTGGTACTTAAGATGAGGTGGATCTCTTCACTTGAGACAATTCTTGGACAGATTAACAGTTGAAAGCTGCTGCCAGGGGCACTCTCCCCAGACGGAGCCTCAAGTCCATCACTGAGTGGGGACCTGGACGATATATAAGTGTGTCTACCACAGTAAGTGATTAGTTTAGGATTTCATAAGAAGAACCAGGGCATTAATTTTGGCAGTTGGATTCAACAGGTGGATCTCAACTATTAACATCCTGTTGCTTCTTTTCAGCCTAATATTAAGAAGTATGTTCTCATTCTTGTAGCTGAGAGAGTCCTGGGTAATATATTACCCTATTTTTAAAACCCTCCTTACATGTATTATGTTATAAATTCTTTAAAAGTTATGCATTTTGTGTAAGGAAATATAATTGAGATAACTTTGCTGAGGTAGTAAGTTCACTCTCCAAATTCAGGACAATAATCATTTCCTAGAGACAGCTTTCCTGTTCTTTCCTCCCAAAATGAATCAAGATTTTAAAATAATGTTTTGTGAAACCATCATCATTTCTTTGACAACACTTTTCTCAGCATATGATTGTTTATTTACTTGTTAGAGTATTTGGAAATGCTTAACAATTAGCATATTGAAAGGCAGAGACATTACTTTGCCAACAAAGGTCCGTCTAGTCAAGGCTATGGTTTTTCCAGTGGTCGTGTATGGATGTGAGAGTTGGACTGTGAAGAAAGCTGAGCACCAAAGAATTGATGCTTTTGAACTGTGGTGTTGGAGAAGACTCTTGAGAGTCCCTTGGACTGCAAGGACATCCAATCAGTCCATTCTGAAGGAGATCAGTCCTGGGTGTTTGGAAGGAATGATGCTGAAGCTGAAACTCCAGTACTTTGGCCACCTCATGTGAAGAGTTGACTCATTGGAAAAGACTCTGATGCTGGGAGGGATTGGGGCAGGAGGAGAAGGGGACGACAGAGGATGAGATGGCTGGATGCATCACCGACTTGATAGACATGAGTTTGTGCGAACTCCGGGAGTTGGTGATGGACAGGGAGGCCTGGCGTGCTGAGATTCATGGGGTCGCAAAGAGTTGGACAGAACTGAGCGACTGAACTGAACTGAACTGAACAATTTACTGAATTGGTGAAGTAATTAATTTTTAAGACATGATGTTATTTTCATATATTATTTCCCCTCATGTAGGAGAATAAAAGTTGTGGGCCTTTTGGTATAAGGTCCAAATGTGACAATTATCTTTTAGTTATTTTTTCTCAAGCCCCCTTTTAAATGTTAAATTCACAGTCTCAATCCTTTTATGCTGAAAGATAATGCATTAGTTTGAGAGAAGTTAAATAGTTTTTTATTTAAATAAATAAATTTATTCATGAAGCAAAAGACATCCTATAACTAGTAACTTTGAAAGTAGTAGAATGACTTCATGCTTACTGAAGGGAAGATTGGTAAAATAAGAATATTAGGGATTAGACTGAAAACAAAAATCAAATCATTTTCTGGTTACATAGGCATTAGATTCTTTGTTAACAAGTTTCAATAAAGTTGGTTTTCTCTTATAACATGTCAGGTTTAAAATCTAGCATCTCTCGAGACATACAGAATGCACAAGACAGGTTGATATTACTACTTTTTAAGAATGACTTCAGAGCTTTCCTAAAACCCTTTACCTCAATGGGGGTAAGAATGATTTCAAACTTTTGACTTTTGAACAGGTTATCTCATATGGATAATCATTTTGATTCCAGGTAAATAATTAGGGAAAATAACATGGAAAAAAAATGATATAGGGTAATACTGAAGTATAATTTACTGGTGCTGGTAAAAGTTTTTAAAAAGTAGATTCATCATAAATTGCACTTATAATTGACAACCTGAGATCCAGATAACTAGATGGATATGGAGGCTTTATAGGTTAATATGACAGGTATAAACCTGGAAAGTTTGAATCCCACTGAGGCGAAACCAAAGTGTTAGAAAGACAAAAGTGAAATAAAATGGGTAAAAAGAGAGCTTAAAAGCTAATAACATAAAAACAAAAACTTGAAAGATGACATTCTTCAAAGGGTGCATAAACCGTAAAATGTATTCATGTAACCATTTTTTCCCAATAAAACATCATTAACTTTTTATAAGTGCAAATAACACATAGCACATAAGGTTTTATATATATATAATAGATATATATTATATATATATATATGTTTATAAGGAGCTATTGTAGAAAATGTTTAAATTACCTGACTAGTAGTACTAAACTTTCACTTTCTAATTCTTGGACTCTTTGTTTAGCAAGGACAGGTACCTTTCAGTCATCTGGTCAGCTAAACCCTACCTGGATTAATCTTAAAATTGACTCAGACCAGCTCAGCTAACCAAACCTGAAAGCACAGGAAAAAATAAGAAAAGTTAGTTTTCTGCAGTAGTTCCTAGCTTCAGGGTTTTACGTTTACTTGGATTAGGAGAAAATATTCCTTATTTTTCGCTCTTTAGTTCAGTCGCTGAGTATTGTCCAACCCTTTTGTAACCCCATGAACTGCAACACATCAGGCTTTCTTTCCTGTCCATCACCAACACCCAGAGTTTGCTCAGACTCATGTGTATCGAGTCAGTGATGCCATCAACATCTCATCCTCTGCAATCCTCTTCTCCTCCTGCCTTTAATCTTTCCCAGCATCACAGTCTTTTCCAATGAGTCAGTTCTTAGCATCAGGTGGCCAAAATATTGGAGTTTCAGCTTCAGCATCAGTCCTTCCAATGAATTTTCAGAACTGATTTCCTTTAGGATTGAATGGTTGGATCTCCTTGCAGTCCAAGGGGCTCTCAAGAGTCTTCTCCAACACCATAGTTCAAAAGCATCAATTCCTCAACACTTGGCTTCCTTTATGGTCCAACTCTCACATCCGTACATGACTATAGGAAAAACCATAGCTTTGACTAGATGGACATTTGTTGGCAAAGTAATGTCTCTGCTTTTTAATATGCTGTCTAGATTGGTCATAGCTTTTCTTCCAAGGAACAAGCTCTTTTAATTTCATGGCTGCATCACCATCTGCAGTGATTTTGGAGGCCTCCTCGCCCCCAAAAAAGTCTGTCACTGTTTCCATTGTTTCCCCATCTATTTGCCATGAAGTGATGGGGCCAGATGCCATGATCTTAGTTTTCTGAATGTTGAGCTTTAAGCCAACATGTTCAAACTCCTTTTTACATTTCATCCAAAGGCTCTTAATTCCTCTTCTCTTTCTGCCATGTGGTATGATCTGGATATCTGAGGTTATTGATATTTCTTCTGGCAATCTTGATTCCAGCTTGTGCCTCATCCACTTGGCATTTCACATGATGTACTCTGCATATAAGTTAAATAAGCAGGGTGACTATATACAGCATTGACGTACACCTTTCCCACTTTGTAGCCAGTCTGTTGCTCCATGTTTTCACTCTTACCTGGCTTTGTTTACAGTTTGCCTCTCTGTGGTGAATGAAATGCAACAAATGTTATTTTGCAATCCTTAACTGTTAGATACAACCTGAGTGTTGCTCAGCTGTTTATCTTCTGTAAGTGCATCTGATAACCTAAGGAGTCACTGATTTTAACAAGTCAGAGAAGTAGTGTTTTTAGATATGTTACTTTATTGCTTAAATTGAGTGTTTCACATATTAGAGTAAGTAAAGAGGTATATATTAAATAATACATACTATTTTATTAATTTCTATTATTCATTATTCCATATGAAATAAAAGTAGGAAAAGGGGGACAGTTCAGTTCAATTCAGTCACTCAGTCATGTCCAATTCTTTCTGACCTCATGGACAGCAGCACGCCAGGCTTCCTTGTTCATCACCAACTCCTGGAGCTTATTCAAACTCATGTCCATCAAGTCGGTGATGCCAGCCAACAGTCTCATCCTCTGTCGTCCCCTTCTTCTCCTGCCTTCAGTCTTTCCTAGCATCAGGGTCCTTTCCTGATGAGTCAGTTCTTGGCATCATTTGGCAAAAGTGTTGGAGTTTCAGCTTCAATATCAGTCCTTCCAATGAATATTCAGGGCTGATATCATTTAGGATTGATTGAGTCTAAGTTTGTCAATTATTGTTTGATGTAAAATTGAATATGAAATTACATTTACTAATGCTTACTTAACTAACAAATCTGATCACATGGATCACAGCTTCAACAGTACGTGAACCATGAACTTCCAGATGTTCAAGCTGGATTTAGAAGAGGCAGAGGAACCAGAGATCAAATTGCTAACATCTGTTGGATCATTGAAAAAGCAAGAGAGTTCCAGAAAAACATCTACTTCTGCTTTATCGAATATGTTAAAGCTTTGACTGTGTGGATCACCACAAACTGTGGAAAATTCTTCAAGAGATGGGAATACCAGACCACCTGACCTGCCTTTTGAGAAACCTGTATGCAGGTGAGGAAGCAACAGTTAGAATTGGACATGGAACAACAGACTGGTTCCAAATAGGAAAAGGAGTATGTCAAGGCTGTATACTGTCACCCTTCTTACCTTATATGCAGAGTACATCATGAGAAACACTGGGCTGGAGGAAGCACAAGCTAGAATCAGGATTTCCAGGAGAAATATCAACAACCTCAGATATGCAGATGACACCACCCTTATGGCAGAAAGAGAAGAGGAATTAAGAGCCTTTTGATGAAAGGTAAAAAGGAGTTTGAAAAAGTTGGCTTAAAGCTCAACATTCAGAAAACTAAGATCATGGCATCTGGTTCCATCACTTCATTGCAAATAGATGGGGAAACAATGACAGACTTTTTTGGGGGGCAGGGGGCCTCCAAAATCACTGCAGATGGTGATGCAGCCATGAAATTAAAAGACGCTTACTCCTTGGGAGAAAAGCTATGACCAATCTAGACAGCATATTAAAAAGCAGAGACATTACTTTACCAACAAATAACTATTGAGCAAGCAAGCAAAACATTTACCAAGTACATTCATAGAATATGGTATTGCTATATTGTAATTCATTTTAGTCTTATACAGTTCATATCCTACAATCAGTTTTCTCAAAAATAAGGAAAAATTGTTTTTAATATTTTGGGAAAAAAGAATAATTTCCTGATAATATTTTTTATATGTTTCAAGGGAAATTTTACCCATAGCAGAAGAGTAGCTTCACAGTATATATATTATATAGCCCTACAACACTGTACAACTTGATCTCTTTGCGGTATCTGTTGTTTTTTAATGTTTTTTGTTACCTGACACAGCATTCCTCTGTCTTCTTGTCTTCTTGCCGTATGTTATCTGGCACATTCTCTTTGTCTTATTCACTTCATAGAGTTGTTTCCCAAGAATTTTCCTTAAAGCTTGTCTTTTCATCACCAAAATTCTCACTCTTGGCAGTCTCACACATTTTTGCAACCCCATGGACTGTATTCCTCCAGGTTCCTCTGTCCAGTGGATTTTCCAGGCAAGGATACTGGAGTGGGTTGCCATTTCCTTGTTTGGGGGATCTTTCCAGCCCAAGGATCAAATTTGCATCTCCTGCTTGACAGGCGGATTCTGTACCACTTAGCCACCTGGGAAGCCTGCCTTATTCTTACATATCCAAATATTTTACCTCAACTGTAGCCTCTCTCTAAAGATTTTACCCAACAGTTGAAAGTATTCATTGGAAATATACATTTTGAATTTTACCAACAACTTGCATTAATGCCTCTGTCACTGATTAATCTTCTCTCTCTGAACTGTATTTTTTAATAACTTTTATTTCTATTAGTAGATAATTTTCCCATACTTTATTTTCTTTATTTTTATATGAAATAGGAAATATATATGGTCATTTATAGCTTTGATAGTTTTAAATAGGCAAGAGTGACTCCCCTTTCACTTTTCACTTTCATGCATTGGAGAAGGAAATAGCAACCCACGCCAGTGTTTTTGCCTGGAGAATCCCAGGTACAGGGGAGCCTGGTGGGTTGCCGTCTATGGGGTTGCACAGAGTCGGACAAGACTGAAGTGACTTAGCAGTAGCAGCATGGAAGAAAGAGAAAACAACACAACATTTTAAAACAATTATCCTCCAATTAAATAAATAAATAGGCAAGTACAGACTATCTCAGTCAGAAGATCAGTTAACAAATTTAAAGATGAGATGAACAGAGAAGACTGGAATCAGTATGTGCTTAGTTTGGGGGAAAGTTTTAGAGAGGTTAAGGAAAGAAAGATGTTAATATATGGTAGATAAGTTTTCATAACCATGATAAATTGCAAAATGGACTTTATAATAAGTTATATTTGGATTTTTTAAGGAACAGTAAATATTTGTTAATGCCTTTCATATCCTTATTAGATTTTGAATTGATTGGCATTTCTTTGAATTTACATGAAGCTCAGAATCGACTGCAGGTAGCTAGGCTTTTTGGGGATTACAAACACTTGGTTCATATTTCTATCGTATTTTTATCAAAACTTCCTTCAAATTAGAATTTTCATCATTATATTCTCCTTGGGATATTTAGTCTTTAATATTTCTTGAGTAAAAAATAAAATGAGTGATTGTTAACTTCCATAACTTCTTCAAGGCCAGAGTTTATTATATTTTCATCAAAGCTTACCTCTGTTTTTCATTTTGAAATTTATTTTAGTGTCTACATCAATTTAATAGCCTAAATTACGTTTATCCAAATTTATTATCTTCTGTTTTCTTATAAACTCCTTCCCATATAATTCATGTAACATTTCTCATTGCTGACTTTGTCCTTTAATTCAGAGCCTTTATGATAAAAGGTATGTTAAGGCAGCTAAAATACTCTGGAAGACTTGACTAGGAGCTGGAATGCCCTGCTTGCCTCTTCTTCCCTCTTGGGCTCTGGGGATTTTTCTACTGGATGACTTCAGTCTTGATGGAGGTGAAAATATCTGAAGCATGATGACACTTCCAAGAACTTCATAACTAGTCTAAAGATTACCAGATTGAAGTAGTGTATCACTTAATTACAAAGCAACACTAAAAATAGTCTCTTTAAATATTTGAAGTGCAGAAATAGACTCATTGGAAAAGACTCTGATGCTGGGAGGGATTGGGGGCAGGAGGAGAAGGGGGTGACAGAGGGTGAGATGGCTGGATGGCATCACAGACTCGATGGAGGTGAATTTGAGTGAACTCTAGGAATTGGTGATGGACAGGGAGGCCTGGTGTGCTGCGATTCATGGGGTCACAAAGAGTCAGACATGACTGAGCGACTGAACTGAACTGAATAAGTGGTAGTCTTTCCTCTCTAAGAACAAGAAACTTGGTAATGGGTATCAGCTGGCTTCTGTTCAATGAAATCTTGGCTTTGGCACAAGTTCTAATTCTAATAACAGAATATCCAATTCAACCTGCTATCATTCTACAATACAATAGCTCTCAACTTTTCTTCACTATTACTTACTCATAGTACATGAGACCAGCACACACACACACAGTGAAGCAAAAGTGTCCTGACATTTGCAGTTACTATGATTCACTCTATTTTTATCCTATATTTAAAGTATTATTATTATGAAACCAAAAAATATTTTAACTGTTAGTAGTAGTATAAATAACATTTGCTACTGTACTTGTTTCACAGATCATGATAAGTTCATGACCTGAACTTTGAAAAACATGGCCATGTGCAGGGAAGTTTGAATTAATTGGTTGTAGTAGCATGTTGGATGGAGAAAATGCACAAAAAGGCTAGAATAGCCATGAATAGTATCTACACTTTGTCTTTTCTTGAGATGCTATATCTCTGTGTTAAACTATCTATACTTTTTAGTTTGAAAAGCATTGTAAATAAAAAACAAATTTTATGTTGTGAAATCCTATCCATAGTGTAGTAGTCATCATCCCCAGTAGGACATTTATACTTTGAATAATATCTTATATATTGCAGTATTAAATATTGACAAATTATATTTTATTTCACATTTCCTAGTAGTATCTGGCTTCATGAAGTGCCTTCATAGGTATGAACAAAGATAATATTTGAAAGAATAAAACCTAGTTTTAACTTTTTAAAATGTACACTTTAAACACAAATGTTTATGTTACATTGAAAAATGTGATACCTAGGATTCAAACATCAGCTTTAGAAGTATAAATTTATTTTTAATGAAGATACAATTTTCATAAGAAAATACATTTATTCAACCACTTTTTAAATAAAAGCATTATAATTCATCGCATGCATGCTCAGTTGTGTCTGACTCTTTGTGACTCTATGGATTGTAGCCTGCCAGGCTCCTCTGGACATGGGATTTTTCTAGGGGATCTTCCTAACCCAGGGACTGAACCTATATCTCATATGTCTCCTGCATTTCAGGTAGATTCTTTACATTCTGAGCCACTGGGAAGCTATGTATACTTAATTTCTTTCTCCAGAACCTAATGAAAAAGGGGTGGGGATTTTTAGAGCTGGAATTTAACATCCTCAAGATGCATAAAGTACATTAAAAGATTTTTTTTTTCTAATAGTCATATTCTAGAATCTTGGTCAAGTTGGTTATTAGCTTTTACTAGATTGCCAATTCTGATTGATGAGTGGAAACAGTCATCAATGAAAACAGTCTTCTTTTGAGTATTTTATGCTCTATTTCTAAATATCCACATGATCAAAATGGCCATGTCATGGTTCCTGTGCCACAACAAAGTGAAACTTATCAAAATCTGAGATAAGTTGGAAGCTCGAAGGGGAGAACCTCCTCTTGAGATTTGTGAGTGATAAACTATTTCTTATTTATAAAAATCAACTGGTCAGTGAAGTATACCTTTAAGCATACTTCATTGTACAACATTGTATTGGTGTTCATTCAATCAACTGACAATATACATTAAATGTTGTCTATGTGTCACTGTGCTAGGTCTCAAGAATTGAACAAAGTATATGGCTTGTAAGATATATGGCCTTCTGTAGTATAAATTAGAATGACTCAGTAGAGCTGGAAGACCTATTTGCATGATGTTGGACCATAAAGAAGGTTGAGTGCTGAAGAACTGATGGTTTTGAATTACGGTGCTGAAGAAGACTCTTGAGAGTCCCTAGTGCAGTAAGAAGATCAAACCACTCAATCCTAAAGGAAATCAACCCTAAATATATTTGAAGAACTCAGGCTGAAGCTCCAAATACTTTGGCTACCTGAAGTGAAGAGCTGACTCATTGGAAAAGACCCTAATGCTGGGAAAGATTTAGTATAAGAGGACAGGGGGTGACAGAGGATGAGATGGTCGGATAGCATCACTAATTCAATGGATATGAATTTGAGCAAACTCTGGGAGACAGTGAAAAGGCAAAGGAGAAAGAAAAAGGTATACCAAACTGAATGCAGAGTTTCAGAGACTAGCAGAGAGAAATAAGAAAGCCTTCTTAAGTGAAAAATGTAAAGAAATAAAGGAAAACAATAGAGTGGGAAAGACTAGAGATCTTTTCAAGAACATTGGAGATACCAAGTGAACATTTCATGCAAAGATGAGCACAGTAAAGGAAATAAACAGCAAAGACCTAACAGAAGTAGAAGAAATTAGGACAAGGTAGCAAGAATACACATAACTGGACAAAAAGGTCTTAGTACACAGATAACCAGATGCCATGATCTTAGTTTTCTGAATGTTGAGCTTTAGGCCAACTTTTTCACTCTCCTATTTCACTTTCATCAGGAGGCCTTTTAGTTCCTCTTCACTTTCTGCCATAAGGGTGGTGTCATCTGCATATCTGAGGTTACTGATTTTTCTCCCGGCAATCTCGATTCCAGCTTATGCTTCTTCCAGCCCAGCGTTTCTCATAATGTACTCTGCATATAAGGTAAATAAGCAGGGTCACAATATACAGCTTTGACGGACTCCTTTTCCTATTTGGAACCAGTCTGTTGTTTCATGTCGGGTTCTAACTGTTGCTTCGTGACCTGCATACAAATTTCTCAAGAGGCGAGTCAGGTGGTCTGGTATTCCCATCGCTTTCAGAATTTTCCACAGTTTATTGTTATCCACACAGTCCAAGGCTTTGGCATAGTCAATAAAGCAGAAATAAATGTTTTTCTGGAACTCTCTTGCTTTTTCCATGATCCAGCAGATGTTGGCAATTTGATCTCTGGTTCCTCTGCCTTTTCTAAAAGCAGTCTGAACATCTGGAAGTTCACGGTTCACATATTGCTGAAGCCTGGCTTAGAGAATTTTGAGCATTACTTTACTAGCGTGTGAGATGAGTGTAATTGTGCGGTAGTTTGAGCATTCTTTGGCATTACGTTTCTTTGGGATTGGAATGAAAACTGACCTTTTCCAGTCCTGTGGCCACTGCTGAGTTTTCCAAATTTTCTGGCATATTGAGTGCAGCACTTTCACAGCATCATCTATGAGGATTTGAAAGAGCTCAACTGGAATTCCATCACCTCCACTAGCTTTGTTCGTAGTGATGCTTTCTAAGGCCGTCTTGACTTCACATTCCAGGATGTCTGGCTCTAGGTGAGTGATCACACCATCGTGATTATCTTGGTTGTGAGGATCTTTTTTGTACAGTTCTTCTGTGTATTCTTGCCACGTCTTCTTAATGTCTTCTCCTTCTGTTAGGTCCATACCATTTCTGTCCTTTAGCGAGCCCATCTTTGCATCAAATATTCCCTTGGCATCTCTAACTTTCTTGAAGAGATCTCTAGTCTTTCCCATTCTGTTGTTTTCCTCTAGTTCTTTGCATTGATCACTGAGGAAGGCTTTCTTATCTCTCCTTGCTATTCTTTGGAACTCTGCATTCAGATGCTTATATCTTTCCTTTTATCCTTTGTTTTTTGCTTCTCCTCTTTTCACAGTGATTTGTAAGGCCTCCCAGACAGCCATTTTGCTTTTTTGCATTTTTTTTCCATGGGGATGGTCTTGATCCCTGTCTCCTGTACAATGTCATGAACCTCCATCCATAGTTCATCAGGCACTCTATCTATCAGATCTAGGCCCTTAAATCTATTTCTCACTTCCACTGTATAATCATAAGGATTTTGATTTAGGTCATACCTGAATGGTGTAGTGGTTTTTCCGTACTTTTCAATTTAAGTCTGAATTTGGAAATAAGGAGTTCATGATCTGAGCCATAGTCAACTCCTGGTCCTGTTTTTGCTGACTGTATAGAGCTTCTCCATCTTTGACTGCAAAGAATATAATCAATCTGATTTTGGTTTTGACCATCTTGTGATGTCCATGTGTAGAGTCTTCTCTTGTGTTGTTGGAAGAGGGTGTTTGCTATGACCAGTGCGTTCTCTTGGCAAAACTCTATTAGCCTGTGCCCTGCTTCATTCCATATTCCAAGGCCAAATTTCCCTGTTACCCCAGGTGTTTCCTGACTTCCTACTTTTGCATTCCAGTCCCCTGTAATGAAAAGGACATCTTTATTGGGTGTTAGTTCTAAAAGGTCTTATAGGTCTTCATAGAACCGTTCAACTTCAGCTTCTTCAGTGTTACCGGTTGGGGCATAGACTTGGATTACTGTGATATTGAATGGTTTGCCTTGGAAACGAACAGAGATCATTCTGTCGTTTTTGAGATTGCATCCAAGTACTGCATTTCAGACTCTTTGTTGACTATGATGGCTACTCCATTTCTTCTAAGAGATTCCTGCCCACAGTAGTAGATATAATGGTCATCTGAGTTAAATTCACCCATTCCAGTCCATTTTAGTTCGCTCATTCCTAGAACGTCGACGTTCATTCTTGCCATCTCCTGTTTGACTACGTCTAATTTGCCTTGATTCATGGACCTAACATTCCAGGTTCCTATGCAATATTGCTCTTTTCAGCATCGGACCTTGCTTCTATCACCAGTCACATCCACAACTGGGTATTGTTTTTGCTTTGGCTCCATCTCTTCATTCTTTCTGAAGTTATTTCTCCACTGATCTCCAGTAGCATATTGGGCACCTACCGACCCAGGGAGTTCCTCTTTCAATATCCTATCATTTTGCTTTTTCATACTGTTCATGTGGTTCTCAAAGCAAGAATATTGAAGTGGTTTGCCATTCCCTTCTCCAGTGGACCACATTCTGTCAGACCTCTCCACCATGCCCTGCCCATCTTGGGTTGCCCCACAGGCATGGCTTAGTTTCATTGAGTTAGACAAGGCTGTCGTCCATGTGATTAGATTGACTAGTTTTCTGTGACTCTGGTTTTGTGTCTGCCCTCTGATGCCTCTTGGAACACCTACCATGTACTTGGTTTTCTCTTACCTTGGACTGGGATATCTCTTCAAGGATGCTCCAGCAAAGCGCAGCCGCTGCTCCTTACCTTGTAGGGTGGTATCTCCTCACAGCCGCCCCTCCTGACGTTGAATGTGGAGTATCTCCTCTCGGTGCTCCTGCGCCCACACAGCCAATGCTCCTTGGATATGTGGTTGCTCCTCTTGGCCGCCTCCTCTGACTTTGAGCATGTGGTAGCTCCTCTCGGCTGCTGCCCCTGACCTTGGGCAAGGGGTAGCTCCTCTCGCCCATGCTTCTGCTGCATGGCCCATCCAAATTCGTCTGCACTCCCTGAGGAGGCAGATGGGCACAAAGGGCCACTGTTGGTACCAAAGCTCCAGTTCCTCATGGAGTCCAGTCGAAGGAAAGAAGTCCACTCTGGGTAGCTTCATTGGTCGCCATAAATATTGACTAAAACAAGATGTACAACTTGAGAGTTGCAAGTTAAGCTTTATTTGGGGCAAAATGAGGACTTCAGCACAGGGGGCAGCATCTCAGATAGCTCTGAGAGAAAAGGCAGAGGAACCAGAGATCAAATTGCCATCTGCTAGATCATGGAAAAAGGAAGAGAGTTCCAGAAAAACATCTATTTCTGCTTTATTGACTATGCCATAGCCTTTGACTGTGTGGATCACAATAAACTGTGGAAAATTCTTCAAGAGTTGGGAATACCAGACCACCTGACCTGCCTCTTGAGAAACCTATTTGTAGGTCAGGAAGCAACAGTTAGAACTGGACATGGAACAACAGACTGGTTCCAAATAGGAAAAGGAGTCTGTCAAAGCTGTATATTGTCACCCTGCTTATTTAACTTATATGCAGAGTACATCATGAAAAATGCTGGGCTGGAAGAAGCGCAAGCTGGAATCAAGATTGCCGGGAGAAATATCAATAACCTCAGATATGCAGATGACACCACCCTTATGGCAGAAAGTGATGCTTTTGAACTGTGGTGTTGGAGAAGACTCTTGAGAGTCCCTTGGACTGCAAGGAGATCCAACCAGTCCATTCTGAAGGAGATCAGCCCTGGGATTTCTGTGGAAGGAATGATGTTAAAGCTGAAACTCCAGTACTTTGGTCACCTCATGCAAAGAGTTGAGTCACTGGAAAAGACTCTGCTGCTGGGAGGGATTGGGGGCAGGAAGAGAAGGGGACGACAGAGGATGAGATGGCTGGATGGCATCACTGACTCAATGGACATGAGTCTGAGTGAACTCTGGGAGTTGGTGATGGACAGGGAGCCCTGGTGTGCTGTGATTCTTGGGGTCCCAAAGAGTCCGAGACGACTGAGTGACTGAACAGATGAATATGCTATGCTCAGTATGTCAAGTCAGCAACTTTGGAAAACTCAGCAGTGGCCACAGGACTGGAAAAGGTCAGTTTTCATTCCAATCCCAAAGAAAGGCAATGCCCCCCCCAAAATGTTCAAGCTACCATACAGTTGCAATCATTTCACTAGCTAGCAAGGTAATGCTCAAAATCTTTCAAGCTAGGTGTTAACAGTATGTGAAGCAAGAACTTAGAGATGTACAACCTGGATATGGAAAAGGTACAGGAACCAGTGATCAAGTTGTCAACATCCACTGGATCATAGACAAAGCAAGTGAATTCCAGAAAAACATCTACTTCTGCCTCACTGACTATGCTAAAGCCTTTGACTCTGTGGGTCATAACAAACTGTGAAAAATTTCAAGGGATGGGAATACCAGAGCACTTTACTTGCCTCCTGAGAAACCTGTATGCTGGTGAAGTAGCACAGTTAGAACCATACATGGAACAATGGACTGTTTCAAAATTCAGAAAGAAGTATGTCAAGGCTCTGTATTGTCACCCTGCTTATTTAACTTACATGCTGAGTTCATCATGTGAAATGCTGAGCTGGATGAAACACAGGCTGGAATCAAGATTGCCGGGAGAAATACCAACAACCTCAAATTTGCAAATGATACCCTTTTAATGGCATAAAATGAAGAGGAAATAAAGAGCCTCTTGATGAAGGTGAAAGAGGAGAGTGAAAAAGATGGCTTAAAACTCAACATTTAAAAAACTAAAATCATGCCGTCTGGTCCCAAACTTCATGACAAATAGATGGCAGAAGTGGAAACAGTGACAGATTTTATTTTCTTCAGCTCCTAAATCACTGCCAATGGTAATTGAAGCCATGAAATTAAAAGCCATTGCTCCTTTGAAACAAAGCTATGACAAACCTAGATGGTGTATTAAATATCAGAAACATCATTTTGCCAATAAATGTCTGCATAATCAAAGCTATGGTTTTTCCAGGAGTCGTGTATGAATGTGAGAGTTGGACTATAAAGAAGGCTGAGTGCTGAAGAATTGATCCTTTTGAACTGTGGTGCTGCAGAAGACTCTTGAGAGTCCCTTGGACAGCAAGGGCATCAAACCAGTGAATCCTAAAGTCAGTCAACCCTGAACATTCATGGGAGGACTGATGCTGAGACTGAAGCTCCAATACTTTGGCCACCTGATGAGAAGAGCCAACTCATTGGAAAAGACCCTGAAAATGGGAAGGATTGAAAGCAGGAGGAGAAGGAGACAGAGGATGAGATGGTTGGATGATATCACCAACTCAATGAGCATGAGTTTGAGCAAGCTCTGGGAGGTGGTGAAGGATGGGGAAGCCTGGAATACTGTAGTCCATGGGGTCGCAAAGAGTCAGACTTGACTGAGTGATTGAACAGCAACAAATAGCAAGCCCAGGGCATCACTTCTGCCAAATTTTATTGGTAAACTGAGTTATCAAGCAGAGAGAAGTTAAAACTCATACAATTATGGGAGTAAAAGCAAAGAACTTTTTCTGATTTCAATTTAACACACATTATCAAACACATTCAAGACCCTGTTCTTAACTTTTTCCTAAATGGGTTCTAAATCTAGAATGTGTTTTTCTCCTTTTCATATTATCCACCCCCCCTTTTTTTTTCTTTTTCTACCTCTGCTATGTGTTTAGATACCTCATTAACTTCTTTGTCCTCTGAAACATCATTTTGCTTTTTCTCTAAACTTTGTCTGAATTAATTAGTTTAAATGAATTAATCTAAATTAATTAGACTAAAACCGGAACCATGTCTTTTCCCTTCCTATATTTCATCGAAAATTTTTTTCAACCTGGAGAAGAATAAAAGCTGTTTTGCCAACTTTCCTCAAATCCAAAATCATTGACATAGCCCAAACATTGTTTTCTGTATCTAGGTCATCTTCCAGTCTCTTTGTGGATTATACCATTTTAATGATTTTTCCATAATTTTATGAATATGACTTTAAATTGGAGATCCCAGGCTAAAATTACAAATGGGCTTCAATATTTCTTGAAGAATTGGGGAAGGCATGCATATGTCAGCAACCTTAGGAAAAATAAGCAGTTAGGAAAAAGTGGGGCAAAGCAAAGCATCATCAGGCAGGAACCAGGAGTCAACTATACTTCCTTACTCAACTTTTCTTTTTCCTGAGCACTTTTCCCTCAAATCATATGATGGTTTTTAACAGGAGACTCTATCTCCTTATAGATTTCTTATAATTGCTCTCTGTTGTCTGAAGCCTTAGTAACCTGTATGTCTCATATTGTTTCCTTCTGAAGTTTGGTGTTAAATTTGGTTGCATTAAACCCTGGTTACCTAGTCTACCTCTACTAATATGGAAAGGAAACATTAGAATTTATCTTTACCTCAGCATTTTGACTTAAAATCTATAATTGTTTTATATAAGTTACATAAATATCAATGCTTTTGTATGTTTAACACAAGGTATCAAAGGCATGCTGAGGATTGTGAGTTTTCACACCACAGAGGGCTTGATAGTGATACCTCCATTCTTTTCTTTTAACTGGATTTCTATGTGTTATAATTTAACCGTGTCCAGTGAAGTAAGTTTTAAGTGTATATTATATATTTTCAAAATAATTCTTGTCATAGAATGTTGATGTTTTCTAAGATGATTCTTCTAGTTAGCAGATTGAATCAACAGAGTTTTGAACAAGAAGTAAGCAGACCTAACATTACACTAAGCACTATTTATGAATTCAGCCAGTATGTTGTTAATATACATTTTTAAAAGACAATGCTATATGAAAAGAATTAAGCCCTGAAATAGCAATTCTCAGGAGGGTATCAGAGAAGGCAATGGCACCCCACTCCAGTACTCTTGCCTAGAAAATCCCATGGATGGAGGAGCCTG
>NW_011494923.1:5902962-5905821 GCF_000754665.1 Bison bison bison | reverse complement strand
GGAGAATCCCAGGGATGGGGGAGCCTGGTGGGCTGCCGTCTATGGGGTCGCACAGAGTTGGACACGACTGAAGCGACTTAGCAGCAGCAGCAGGAGGGTATACTGAATATTTACAACTACAAATTTTCCCTAAGTTTAAATGGAATTTTAGCTATTGGTTACATCATGTATGGCTTCACATTTTAAAATGTTACTTAGCTCCTCTGTATGTGATAATGTTAATTTCTATATTTGTATATATTTATAATGTACATGATACAATGTCTTTGAAAAAGTATTTATATCAATGCAATAATATTATATAAATGACTAAATATATAGTACATGTATAAATATTTTATACTAAGATAGCAAGTTTTAAAGTTTTGCTAATTGGTCTCAAATTCTTTGAAATATTTTTCATAGCCCTTGTGATCTCATTCTATACTACTAGTATAATCCTAAGAGTCCTTCCATCACAGTGCAAACTATTGGCTTCAGAAAAACTAGCTGGATGTTCAGTCTTCTATATATTTGTAAGTATTGTAATACTTGAACTGTTCAGTAAGTTCAATGTTAAAATTATTCTTTATTTGCTAATTTTGATCTTTTCTTAATTCCTAGAGCATAAGGTATATTTTTAGAGTCCTGTGCCTTGTATATTGTTTCCAGATAAATTATAAATCCATGAATAAAGAAAAAAATATTTTTTAAATGTCAAACATGATCAAAGAAAAAGCAGAATAGAGAAGAAGCTAAAGGTAGAGAAAAAACGCTTAGTTGTGTCCAGACTGTTTGCGACCCCATGGACTGTAGCCTATCAGGCTCTTCCATCCATGGGATTTTCCAGGCAAGAATACTGGAGTGGGTTGCCATTTCCTTCTCCAGGAGATCTTCCCGACCCAGGGACTGAACCGAGGTCTCCTGCATTGTAGGCAGACACTTTACCATCTGAGCGACCAGGGAAGTCAAAATCTAAAAGGGAATATAAAATCTACTTTTATCATTTTATAATACATTTCAAGTTTAGGGTACAAACATGTAACAACTTGAAAATTAGCCTCACTGGACTGCTCATACATTTAAATCTCATTTCCAGATCCAGTGAAGGAAAACATGCCTCTTATTCAGACTATGTATCAAAAAACTATTTCCTTGCTTAGCCATATTAAGATATCCTGGATAATTTATCCTGATGTGAGTTGTATAAATAAATAAAATATTTTTATAGACTGAAATGCTCTTAAAGAGCTTTTTAGTAATACAGACTGTGAGATATGGAGGTGCCAGCCTAGAATGACCCTTAAATTGCAGCAAATGACTGCTCTCCAAGGTACTTTAAAGGTGCAGGACAGTCTCTATAGTACAGTGTTTAAGGGCACTTACACTGGAGCCATATTGGCTGGCTTCAAGTTCCATTTTATTTACTTTCTAGCTAAGTTTCTAATGGCAATTACTTATGTGTGCCTTACTTTCCTCATTTGCAAAATAAGCTTAAAAGTGGTCTAGCTCACAAATTTGTTGTGATAATGGTGAGTATACCTAGATAAAGCACTTTAATTGGAACCTGAGGCATGATAAGTACTATAAAGTGCTTCTTAATACTATTACTAGTCTAGTCCTTTTCTAGCTGCAGTGCCAATATTCTCAAAGCCTCAAAGCTAGACTGTGAGTCTTTAAGTACCAGAGATTGCGTCATGTTAATCCTTTTTTGTCATTGCCCAGCTTGTGGATTATGTAACATGTGATATCACACACAGAAATAAACAAATAAACAAACCTTATCAAATAGTATTTCTTGAAGGGTCCTCTTAATAACTGTTATCAGCATCCAACTGGTATAGATATCTGTAGTTTACCTGGAAGGCTGAGTTGGTTCAAAACTTTATCATGACAATCTAAATTTTTAGAAAAGTCAAAATGTACTCTAAAATCAGTTTTATAATATAACTTTACTACTCTGTTAATTTAAGCTTAAATACAACAAAGTATAGATTCTGTGCTATAAAATTTCTCACATTTTTCTCATTAGTATTATTTCCAATTTGTTCTTTGAAAATCCTTAAGCCGTTCTGATTGAAACAATAATAGTCTTGTACAATGTATATTGATCTTCTTTTTCTGGAATTCTCCAAATTCTGCTTATCTGTTTTTATGTGTTTTACACTGGGTTCACATCTTCTTATACCACAATCCTTAATGATATATGATAAACAACAATGACATTGTTATAGAGGACTTTTTTTCTTATGTCATATATTCCATGCTGCTAAATTCTAGCTTTTCTTCTATATCCTGGGAAGGATAATTGGAGCTATAGTAGTATCTGTCTGATATGAGTTGAACATCATGCCCTGAAGTGGTGTGCTCTGTCATATTCTGGTGTAAACATCAACATGTCACAGGACAGTGAGGGATGGGGATGTTGTTAGTCCTTTTTGGGGTAGGAAATGGAAAGTCCTAGTTGGAGTGTGAAGTGAAAATGATTTTCCATTTACCAAAGCCAGATCAGATCAGATCAGTTGCTCAGTTGTGTCCGACTCTTTGTGACCCCATGAATCGCAGCACGCCAGGCCTCCCTGTCCATCACCAACTTGGGAGTTCACTGAGACTCACTTTCCGTCGAGTCAGTGATGCCATCCAGCCATCTCATCCTCTGTCGTCCCCCTCTCCTCCTGCCCCCAATCCCTCCCAGCATCAGAGTCTTTTCCAATGTTTTTCCAAGTATTAATTGATTTTTATAATGTCTGTTACTATTAACACAACTTGAAAATGTACTAAAATATCTATAATTTATGGTTTGTCATCTGTGGAGAAAACTAGTAAAATATTTTAATTGCTATCCTTAAGCATACATCTGATTTTTCTTTTTCAAAATTT
>NW_011494923.1:5902441-5902862 GCF_000754665.1 Bison bison bison | reverse complement strand
TGATCTTCGTTTTCTGAATGTTGAGCTTTAAGCCAGCTTTTTCACTCTCCACTTTCACTTTCATCAGAGGCTTTTGAGTTCCTCTTCACTTTCTGCCATAAGGGTGGTGTCATCTGCATATCTGAGGTTATTGATATTTCTCCTGGCAATCTTGATTCAGGCGCCTGCGACTGGCGCGCTAAGCGCAGGCAGCTGCCACCGGCGCCTAAGCGCGGCCGAGAGAAGCCACCCCACGTTCGAGGTCAGGGGCAGAAGCTGGGAGGACCCCATGCCTGAAGGGCAGTGGCCAAGAGGAGTTACCCCACGCCCGAGGCCAGGGGCAGCAGCCGGGAAGAGCAACCCCACGCCAGAGGAGCCCTGGCTGCGTGGGCGCAGGAGGGCCTAGAGGAGCTATCCCACATTGAAGGTCAGGAAGGGCGGC
>NW_011494923.1:5897555-5902341 GCF_000754665.1 Bison bison bison | reverse complement strand
CGAAAATGACTGAGTGACTGAATTGAACTGAACTGATAAGGAGATAAATATTAAATTTATTTTCACATTTTAAAAATTTCCTCGCAACAATACTTGGAATATTGTATTACATATAGTCTGGCTGAATAATGTGAATGAACAGTGTACAAAGATAAATAGTTATCACCTGAAGCTACAGCAGTTTAAAAAATTCATTAGTGTTCACAAGTCTATAGATCACCTGGTTCTTATCTTGGCTGAGCTCACTGGTCAACCTTGTTTTGAGTGCCCAGCTCTACTAAATTTTGAAGAGCCATATCATATGTTCAAGTGTCACATATCCTTACATCAATCTTTGACTTCCTCATCTGTGACAGAATCTTCTCCATATCATCTCATAATATAACAGGCTTTCCTGGATTTGTTAAGTTGGCAGTGGCCAGGTTCTGGGTAGAAGTATTAAGACCTTTGAGATCCCCACTTAGAATTTCATGGAAATGTTCTATTGGCCAAAGCAAGCCGCAGGGTTAGCCTCTATTTAGGATTTGTGGAAACAGTCTCTTTCTGTGGATGATGCAGTTTGAAACTTACATTAAACTATCTTGGATACCAGAAGTATTAATTGATTTTTATAATGTCTGTTACTATTAACACAACTTGAAAATGTACTAAAATATCTATAATTTATGGTTTGTCATCTGTGGAGAAAACTAGTAAAATATTTTAATTGCTATCCTTAAGCATACATCTGATTTTTCTTTTTCAAAATTTTTATTGGAGCATAGTTGATTTATAATGTTGTGGTACTTTATGCCATACAACAAACTGAATCAATTGTGGGTGGTGGAGGTTTAGTCACTAAGTTGTGTCCAACTCTTGTGACTCAATGGACTGTAGCCCACCAGGCTCCTCTGTCCATGGGATTTCCCAGGCAAGAATACTTGAGTGGGTTGCCATTTGCTTCTCCAGGGAATCTTCCCCAC
Source organism: Bison bison bison (assembly GCF_000754665.1). Classification (NCBI taxonomy): domain Eukaryota; kingdom Metazoa; phylum Chordata; class Mammalia; order Artiodactyla; family Bovidae; genus Bison; species Bison bison. The sequence goes on along the minus strand of NW_011494923.1, from coordinate 5,901,379 downwards.
CCAGGGATTGAACCCTGGTCTCCTGCAATGCAGGTGGGTTCTTTACCAGCTGAGCTACCAGAGAAGCCCTGAATCAGTTACTCATATACATATTTCAGTTTTTTTAGACTCTTTTTCCCATGTAGGCCATTACAGACTATTACATAGAGTTAGTTGTGCTAATACAGTAGGTCCTTATTATTTATTTTTTGTATAGTAGTGTATACATGCTTTTGAACTGTGGTGTTGGAGAAGACTCTTGAGAGTCCCTTGGACTGCAAGGAGATCCAGCCAGTCCATTCTGAAGGAGAACAGCCCTGGGATTTCTTTAGAAGGAATGATGCTAAAGCTGAAACTTCAGTACTTTGGCCACCTCATGTGAAGAGTTGACTCATTGGAAAAGACTCTGATGTGGGAGGGATTGGGGGCAAGAGGAGAAGGGGACGACAGAGGATGAGATGGCTGGATGGCATCACTGACTCAATGGACATGAGTCTGGGTGAACTCCAGGAGTTGGTGATGGACAGGGAGGCCTGGCATGCTGCAATTCATGGGGTCGCAAAGAGTCGGACACGACTGAGTGACTGAACTGAACTGAACTGTATACATGTTAATATCTATCTTTCTATTTAACTCTCTCTACCACCCCTTACCCCCTGGTAACCATATATCTGTTTTCTACATCTGTGACTCAATTTCTATTTTGTAGATAAGTTAATTTGTCCAAAGCCTATTTCATATCATTTGATATTTTAACATTATTCTGCCATTATATTGTGTGTATTATCTGTGGAAATAATACTGTTGGCTTATTATTCAAACTGAGGTAAGGGTACCTTGAGATGGCATGAAATATCACAAAGGATAAGTGGGCAAGAATTGTTTTAAGGAGATAGCTTTCTAGTTAATCAGCAACAGTAGGAAGTTCTGAATTTGGACAGATTTTGAGTAGCAAAATAGTGTCTCCTCACAAAGAACTTTCAGATTATTTTTTTAAAAGCACAAAAAATAATACTGTGTAGCTGCATAGCCTTACCTATTACTGTAGCATCGGGTGCATTCTGGAGGAAACATAAGGAAAAATGATGTTGGGAATATTGGTATATTATGGAGAGTTTGTGAGCCTTAGTGATTTTGAAGTTTATCATGAAGGAAATGGGAAGACACCAATGAGTGGACTTGAGTAGTTTTATATCCCAGGAAGGAAAAGAAAGAGAACTAGCATTGTTAGCACTTGTCATGTTCAACATCTGATACTTTCTACCAAATTGTACCTTATTTTATTTTCATAGAAATCCCAGAGCTGATATCATCTTTCATTTACAGACAAGGATACTGAATCAGAGAGGTTAGTTGATTTATCTAAAGTCATGCATCTAGAAAAAGTTTCTAAAAGTATATACAGCTTGATTCAGTACTACATTTTCCACTATGTTAGAGATTTATCTAAAAGTGGTGTTGAATAGCACTTGAATTGAGTTGAAATTATTGGCAGTATGACAAGTTGGGAGATGATTAAAATATCCAGATATAATATAATAGAGATTAAAGCCAAGGATGTCCTCTGAAAGGAAGAGAAACTAATGCTTTGGCATAAAATTTGGTGAATGTCTTTTAATCATGTGATCTAAAATGTTGAGCTCCTAGAGAATTAACTGAAGCAATACTTGATGAAAAATTATTACCTAGATGCATAAATAATCCAGTAAAAGACAGTTTAAAATTAAACTAATTAAAACTATTTTATGTGTTTCCACAGTCATGGAAGCACTATGTTTTATTTTGGCTCATTCAATTTTATGTATTCTGCAAAATGACTGACTTACTATTTCCATCCTTTATATAAGGAAGAGAGATATTTCAGTATAATTTTGGAATTTTTCATAGAAAAAAAATGTTTCTAGGTGCAAAGGCATTATTTGACTTTCTTTGTCAGTAAGCTATAAAATATTCATGCACAATATTTCATTTACTCTGATAATGTGAGAATGGTTTTCATGCTTATTGCAAATGCTTATTCTGAAATAAAATATTTTCTTCCTTTTAACAAATGTGTATTACACAACAAAAATATTTTAAGTGGTACAACAGTACTAGCTGAAAGTGATTGAAATCAGACCCCTGCCATGATACAAGCCACTTTCTTTTCTTTTCTTTTTTTTTTATTTAAAATTGTTTTCTCATAGAATAAGTAATATTTTACCCTTGAAGGATTTTCTTTCTTTCATTTGTGGAAAGAGCAGATGAGTCTCATAGGTCATTCACAGTTACAAAACAAACAAACAAACAAACAAAATCTCTCTTCGGAGGTGAGATATCCTTTATTTTTCACTAGAAAACAAATTATTTGCTTGGATGGAAACCTTTTGTATAACAGTGTAGTTGCGGGTATCTGTGGGGTGTCTTGGAAAATGAGATGCTCTGTCTCAAGGATTTATAACTTATTGTTGGGCATAAAATCTGAGTAAATAAATGGGAGCAGACCTTGGAGTATCTTGCAGAGAAGAACAGCCCTGAAACACAGCTGAGAAATCAGGACTAAAGCTCAAGTGATAACAACTAAACATGATAAAATTATTTAGCAGTTTCAGTAGGCTGTTTCTTTAATGTTATATACATTTTAAACATTTTCCTACATTTTTTCATAAAGATTTTGGTTCTCCCTGTTCTCAAAAAAGTAGATGATATGTATATAAAGCTAATAAATGTTTAAGAAAAAGTAAAACGTAACCATCTTTAGAAGTCTTATGTTTTGTTTATTTAAATGGAATAATAACATTGTGCCAAGTGACATATACAATAGAAGATAAATGGCTTACTAGTTCACTCAACAATTTTTTATTAAGTGATGACTATGAGTCAAGCTCTGTTCTTGACACTGTGAGTAGATCAATAACTGATAAATATCCAGAATGCTTTTATCTTGAAGTATGAAATGAAACTGGTAGATGTAGAAATAATATAAACGAATATATAGTAGATCAGTCTGTGATAATATTATGAATAAATAGAAGGTTGTCCAGACAGGCTTCTCTGAAAAGGTGATAGAGTTTGCAACAAACTCTTTAAGGGGTGGGGTAGAGTAATTATGAAGCTGAAGTCAAGACCTTGTAGAACTAACACCCAAAAAAGAAAACCCCTTTTCATACAGGGGACTGGAATACAAAATAGGAAGCCAAAAAATAGCTGGAATAACAGGCAAATTTGGCCTTGGAGTACAGAAAGAAGCAGGGCAAATGGTAACAGAGTTTTGCCAAGAGAACACACTGGTCATAGCAAACACCCGTTTACAATAACACAAGAGAAGACTCCATAGGGCATCACCAGATATCAATACAGAAATCAGATTGATTATATTCTTTGCAGCCAAAAATGGAGAAGCTCTATACAGTCAGCAAAAACAAAACCAGGAGCTGACTGTGGCTCAGATCATGATCTCCTTATTGCCAAATTCAGACTTAAATTGAAGAAAGTAGGGAAAACCACTAGACCATTCAGGTATGACCTAAATCAAATCCTTTACAATTATACAGTAGAAATGATAAATAGATTCAAGGGATTAGATCTGATAGACAGAGTGCTTAAGAACTATGGACAGATGTTCCTGACATTGCACTGGACACAGTGATAAAGACCATCCCCAAGAAAAAGAAATGCAAAAAGGAAAAATGGTTGTCTGAGGAGGCCTTACAAATAGCTGAAAAAAGAAGTGACAGGCAAAGGAGAAAAGGAAAGATATACCCATTTGAATGCAGAGTCCTGAAGAGTAACAGGAAAGATAAGAAAGCCTTCTTCAGTAATCAATGCAAAGAAATAGAGGAAAACAATAGAATGGGAAAGACTAG
>NW_011494923.1:5897033-5897455 GCF_000754665.1 Bison bison bison | reverse complement strand
AAGGGCGGCGGTGTGGTGATACCAAAGCCAAGGACAGCATATACTTCTTGACTGTCCTAATTAAAAAGATTCATTCATTGGTGGGATATCTTAAGATGGTTACTGTTTAACCTCTCTACTCCTGATATAGAGTAGGCTGCCTCTGTCTTCAGCAAGTGCTCAATACATATCTTTAGAATAAATTACTGTGATTGCTGACATTTATTTCCATATCCAGTGGGAACTGACAACTGAAGCAGTATGAACCATAATAAAGAACAGAAGAATGCATTATAAAGTATAGTAAGGAGTCAATGTAAAATGTACATATGACTAAAATATTTTGCATTGGTAACTGTGGTGTTGGAGAAGACGCTTGAGAGTCCTTGGACTGCAAGGAGATCCAACCAGTCCATTCTAAAGGAGATCAGTCCTGGGTGTTC
>NW_011494923.1:5862488-5896921 GCF_000754665.1 Bison bison bison | reverse complement strand
TCATCAAAAAAGCAAGAGAGTTCCAGGAATATATCTATTTCTGCTTTATTGTCTATGCCAATGCCCTTGACTGTGTCAATAACAACAAACTGTGGAAAATTCTGAAAGAGATGGGAATAGCAGACCACCTGACCTGCCTCTTGAGAAATCTGTATGCAGGTCAAGAAGCAACAGTTAGAACCAGACATTGAAGAACAGACTGGTTCTAAATTAGGAAAGGAGTATGTCAAGGTTGTATATTGTCACCCTGCTTATTTAACTTACATGTAGAGTACATCATGCGAAATGCCAGGCTGGATGAAGCACAAGCTGGAATCAAGATTGCCAGGAGAAATATCAACAACCTCAGATATGCAGATGACACCACCCTTATGGCAGAAAGTGAAGAACTAAAGAGCCTCTTGATGAAAATGAAAGAGGAGATTGAAAAAGTTGGCTTAAAATACTCAACATTCAGAAAACTAAGATCATGGCATCTAGTCCCATCCCTTCATGGCAAATAAATGGGGAAACAATGGAAAGAGTGAAAGACTTCAATTTTTGGGGTCCAAAATCACTGCAGATTGTGACTGCAGCCATGAAATTAAAAGACAATTGCTCCTTGGAAGAGAATTTATATCAAAACTAGACAGCATATTAAAAAGCTGAGGTATTACTTTGCAAACAGAGGTCCATCCAGTCAAAGCTATGGTCTTTCCAGTAGTCATGTATGGATGTGAGAGTTGGACTCTAAAGAAAGTTGAGCGCCAAAGAATTGATGCTTTGGATTTGGAGAAGACTGTTAAGAGTCCCTTGGACTGCAAAGACATCCAACCAGTCAATCCTAAAGTAAATCAGACCTGAATATTCATTGGAAAGACTGATGCTGAAGCTGAAGCTCCAGTACTTTGGTCACCTGATGTGAAGAACTGACTCATTGGAAAAGACCCTGATGCTGGGAAATATTGAAGGCAGGAGGTGAAGTGGATGACAGAGGATGAGATAGTTGGATGGCATCACCGACTCGATACACATGAGTTTGAGTAAACTCTGGTAGTTGGTGATCGATGGGAAGCCTTGCATGCTACAGTCCATGGGGTTGAAAAGAGTCAGACACTACTGAGTGATTGAACTGAACTGAGAGTAATTTTTGCCTGTGTTCAAGATGCAATGGCTCTGATGGCAAAAGTGTGCAGTGTGTTCCTGAATGTCACAGTAGTGGGTGAAGCTGTGTTGAAGTTGTATGGTAAGTTGATATTTATGTAGAAGATAATAGAGGCTGCTTCTTATATATTTAATATAAATTGTATTGCCTTTGAAATATCAAATTCTTGTTGTCTCTGATATTTTGTATTAATTCATAACTGATGTACCTATTGGTGCTCAAAATTTTTTTTTTGTCAATTTTGCAGTAATTTGAGGAATTTAAAGTAGCTTAAGAACTTAATGAGTTTTCTTCCTTCACTTCCTCATCTATCTATGACCCAATATTGAAGCAGGATTTAACACTGATATGTTTTAAAAAATTGAAAATAAGGGTAGAAGAACATGGCCCATTTCAGAAGCAAACTGCATTTATCATGGCTGTGCTTGAGATATCAAGGTTTTAAAATAGTTTTGCTATTATGATTTATAATAATTATATAGCTAGTCTTCATCCTTTCTGGCACCAAGCTTCTAAAAGCATTGGAATTTCTTAAGGGATGAGAGCATAAAGGTGTCTTTTGTTATGTTAGTAGGGTAATTTTGATTGTTTGCCAAGAGAACCAAATCACATGATTGGAGGGTTGGAGCTTTCAGTCTTGCCCCCTGATCTCTAGTGTGAAGAATTGATTGCCACTAGCCAATGAATTAATCAATCATGCCTATGGAATAAGCCTCTACAAAACCCCAAAAGGTATTGGTTCAGAAAGGTTCTTCATCGATGAACTGTAGATTTGGGGATAATGTTGTGCCTGGAGGGAGAGCTTGGGAGTTCTGTGTCCTTTCCCCATATTGCCCTAAGCATATCTTTACCTGGCTTTTCTGAATTATGTTCTTTTGTAATAAACTGGTAATCTAGTAAGCCAAATGTGGTTTTAAGTTCTGAGAGCAGATCTAGCAAATTAAACCCAAGGAGGGTGTCATTAGAACCCCCTGTCTTCAGCTAGTGGGTCAGAAGCACAGGTGGAAACCTAGATTTGAGACTGTCCTGTAAAGTGGAGTAGAGGGCCATCATGTAGGACTCTTCACCTGTGGGACCTGATGCTATCTCTATGTAGTGTCTGAATTGAATTATAGGACACACAGCTAGTATTCTAGAATTTCTTGGTGGCACAGGAAAACTGCCTCCTCCCACATGTAACTGAGTGCAGCATCACAATAGAGAAACCCAAATGAAACTGTTTTCCTGAGGAAGGAGCACAATATCACAAGTGGTGAGCAGAGGAAAATTTAGCCGTAGAGTTTGAAAGACAAAGAGACCATTAGCACTGGCAGTATGATAGAGAACATTCCTCCTGGATTGTCTTTACCCTTAAAGATAAGCAGATGGTAATAGTAACAGGAGGACCAGTTGTACACCCATTTAGAAAACAGGGAGTTTTCTGCAGACACAGGCACACTATGTTCCAGAGGGATCCAAGTCAATAGAAGTTCCCAGTATAAGGTCTTTTGCAAAGAGGGAGATGACATATACAAAGATGAAATTATCTTGCTGACAATACATCTCCCCCAGTCCCCAAATGTTGCAGAAGATACTTAAACTAATATCAGTAGGTCCTCTAAGGGGATCTGAAGGATCTAACCCAGTCTAGCATAAATGTGAGGGCATCTAAGGAGTCCAGTCATTCTAAATCTAGAAAATACCAGATTTTGATAGACTCCTATTGTTGAATGAGTAAGACTGGAATATTTGGAAAGATTACTATATAGTTTTTTAAAACTTAAATATCAACCATTTGCTTCCTGAAGCATTGTGTTCTCTTTCTTGATTTGCATATCCCACATTAAGGACAGGAATCTTAGACTATTATAGTTCCCTAACACCTAAAAAGGAGAAGGGAATGGCAGAACATGAGATTTTTAGATAGCAACACCGACTCAGTGGACATGAATTTGAGCAGGCTCTGGGAGATAATGGAGGATGAAGGAGGCTGGCATACTATAGTCCATGAGGTCACAAAGAGTTGGACACAGCTTAGAGACTGAACAACACCTAAAACAGTGCCCATCTCTCAGATGTCCAATAAGAACATAGAAAATAATCGGATGTATCTCTCTAACATTTTAATAATAACATCATAATTTCTTTTTCATCTGCCCAGCCCTAAATATGGCCTATGTTCTTTTCTCATGCTCCCCTTTCATCCTAATAACAAATCTGGTAATTATGTCACTGACGCTTAGATCCTGATCCATATCTTCAATTACCAGCTGATATGGCTACTAGAGTATCAAAAGCTCAAATTTAGCATCTCTAATACTGAATTATCATCTTTCTTACTAAATCTGATTATCCTTCTAGATGACCTATCTCATCCAATGATGACTTTATTTATCCAGTGAGAAGTGAAAGTGAAGTCGCTTAGTCGTGTCCGACTCTTCGCGACCCCATGGACTGTAGCCTACCAGGCTCCTCCATCCATGGCATTTTCCAGGCAAGAATACTGGAGTGGGTTACCATTTCCTTCTCCAGGAGATCTTCCCAACCCAGGGTTTGAACCTGGGTCTCCCACATTATAGGCAGATGCTTTTTATCCAGATGACACATCAAAAACCGTGTCTTCCCTTTTGATTTCTTTCTCTCTCTCGTACATCTCAACAACAATACATTTTCCCTAAACCAAAAAGTAAGCTCTCTAATTGATCCATCGATTTCTGTCCCCATCAACCTAGTTCAAGCCATCACAGTCTCTTACTTGAATTACTGCTTCAGCTTTCTAAGTTACCTTACTGCCCACTGTTTAGCCTACTGCAACACAATCCCTCCAAAATGTGAATCTGCCCACAGTTACTTTCCTATTCAAAAGTCTTTTGTGATCCCATTGCTTTTAGGATGAAATTCAAAATTCTTATCATTTAAAAAACCCTATGTAAACTTTCTCATATTTATCTCTCTAGTCTTATTTCTCTCCACTTCACTTTTGGAAAACTTTGTTATAGAAACTGAAATTTTAAACAGATTTTCTTGAATACAGTGCTATTCTCTCTCAATCTCTATATCTCTGCATATAATATTCTCTGTATGGGAAACATTTCTTCTCTTTTTCTTCTGTCTCCTTTTCTGGTCCTTCCCCTGAGCTATAATCACTGGGTCTTAGTTTTGGCATCATTTAATTCAGAAATCTCTTGATAGTCAGAAAATCTGGATTAGGGTCTCATTCCAAGCATTGCTGCAATTCTGTCTACAGACTCATCAAGCTGTCTGTAGATGTGCCTAGGCTTCCTACCAAAACATAGTATCTGTGAGGGCAGGAATATGTTCTGTTGACTGGTAGAGTGCATGTACATTGTAAGTGATCCATAAATAGTTTCACACCCATAGATAAATGATGTACAGAAAAAATGTTAACTGTGATTACCCTCATATAGTCTGATGAAACTTTTCAATTAACATGTTGTGATGGTTAATTTTTAATGTGTCAGGTTGACTGACACATTATATATATATAATATATATATTATGTAATATATATAATACATATATATATATATATAATCTCTCTGCAGAGAATCTTGTTTATTTATATCCTACTGTTTCTCTGGAGTACTCTAATGCACAAGTACTGCATCATAACTATTGATTAACCCAAATTTAACATTTATGCATGCTTTTGTTTTACAATATAACTGAGATGAAGCAGGCTATAATATTTGTTGTTGTACCAATGTGAGCTAGTTATATTTTTAAAGCTCTCCAATCTTTCTGTCCCCATTATCATCAACCTAGTTCAAGTCATATGCTATTCCTACTTTCAGCTGGTTTTAAAGTATTTATGACTACTCTTTCAGCTGGAAAGGAAAAGCTTTGCCTGTGTGAAAGAAGTATATTATAGTATTCTTTTCTTAATTATTGAATGTGTTACAAAATAAAAATAAAATTTAATTTAAATATACTCATTCTTTGAATGCTATGATGGAAATAATGCATTACCAATTTAATAGCCTAAAATACATCTTAATATTCCAGGACATTCTTTTCCAAGTCCTGTCTAATAATAAAGGCAATCTCACTGAAAACTTAGCTGTCCTAAGATTTTACTCTTCTTGGGCTATTCACTTTTTTGTTTTTTAGAATTATATGACTATAAAGTTTTGTGAACCTCCTTGGGTTGTCTATCAACAAGTTTAATGTTGCCCAATGAATGCTTGGTAACTGAATAATGTATCAGTAAAATATTACTAGTTGACAAGTGTTTTATTAATCAAATAGCAAAAAGAATTTATATAAGATCATTGACTCTGTGTTCAGCAATGTTTTTATCCTTAAAAGCATTGGCAGGAGTTGTAATCAATCTTAGATTACTTAACCTCTTGGAAAAATAGTTATTTATCTATTAAATAAAGTAATTAATTTCCTATCTTTTATTTCTTATAGTAATTAAATAAGGTGATACATTTAAAGTACGTACACCATACATAATAAGCACTCAGTAAGTGTCATTGCAAAGTAATGAGAAACATTGTGCCCATTATTCACAATAAGAGCATATGTGTGTGTTGTTTTTTTCTTTTTTCTATTTTGTGGAATAATCTGCATTGTGTAAAATCATGGCAATCCCTTCCTTGAGAAGTCTGTATAGGTTTAATACTCCTCTAAAGGTTTCCCTGAGCTTTATGAGATCTTAGAAGGAATTATTACCCATCATTCCTGACTTATAAATAAACCTGTATTAAGCAAGATTTTTAGTTTTAAACTACACTGTTTTTAATAATTATTAGAAAATATCCAGGACCTTCCAGTTAGAATTGTTGATTTTAGAGGTGACTAGGCACATTAACTCTTTCAGTGAAGTAGGATATCACTTGGAAAAATATCTCTGTAGTGAGTTAACTGGTACTGTAGACCAAAGCATTAATGTATTTCAAAAATGTCTTACTCTACCTGGAAAAAAATTCATAAGTAAAAGTTTGCCAACTAATGAAGATGTGGGGTTAGTACTTATACACTTAAAAGTAAATCACTTTCACAAAATAAGACAGGGTTACTCTAATTCTAGTCAGATTCAAAATCCCATTATTATGATTTATTCCAATATTGATTGTGTGGCAGTAGTGCACTAGGCCGGAGAAGGCGATGGCACCCCACTCCAGGACTCTTGCCTAGAAAATCCCATGGACCGAGGAGCCTGGTGGGCTGCAGTCCATGGGGTCACTAAGAGTTGAACACGACTGAGTGACTTCACTTTCGCTTTTCACTTTCATGCATTGGAGGAGAAAATGGCAACCCACTCCAGTGTTCTTGCCTGGAGACTCCCAGGGACGGGGGAGCCTGGTGGGCTGCCGTCTATGGGGTCGCACAGAGTCGGACACGACTGAAGCGACTTAGCAGCAGCAGCAGGAGTGCACTAGGCAAGCCAGAGTGGTACAGTTCTACAAGGATGTCAGTAATTATGCAGGTTAAACTCGTTTTGCTACATATATGCCAAAACCCAATTTTTAAGCATGGATAACTTCATTTTACTTATTGCAAACTCAAAGTCACAGAGGACATCATGCACATATAAAAAGCTTTAAAAATTTCAGTTGTTTGCTAGCTATCTATGACAAACTTCAAAAACTTGAAAAAGAAGACTGCTGACAAAGCAGAGAATACGGGTACGCTTCTTTTCAAACAATAACCCACAAATGAAAGAAGAAACTAAAAATTCTACCAGAAATAAATCCCTGATTGTTCTCCTGTCAGCCTGTCACCTACATGAAACAGCTGCTAAAGCAAAGACAGACACAGCAGATGTTGCTACTAAAAGTACTAATGCTAAAGCTTTTCACAAAGACTTTTATTTTCATTAATGTAAAACTGTGACAACATGTTTCATGAATCCAGTGACACTGCCAGTCTCAATTAGATTCTCAACATGGCCTCTGTCACTGTCACAGTTTTGTCTAGTTTAGCATTTGCACCATTTTATTAAAGTATTAGAACTCAGGCTACTATCTTTCCTGATTTGTGTACTATGTCAGTGAAGAACATTTTTTAAAACTTAGACACACCAAAATTCCTCCACGTTAGTCCGTGAATAAAGGTGGGAAAATACCTAGTCCTCAAGTACTTTCCAAAGATGGAGACTCATATCCAAACCAAAGAAAAGAAGAAGCCTAAAAATTCAAATATGAAGCATAAAATAACTCAGGTCCCAGGTCTTATAACTCTTAAAGTTGCTGTACCTCAATTTCTTTGTACACACAGCTCCCTAGCCTGGAATACCCTTCCATCCTTTTCCAACTCGGTTACTTCTAACCATTCCTAAGCATTCTTGAGATGAAATGTCACATCCTCTTTTAGGTTCCTGCTGCTGCTACTAAGTCACTTCAGTCGTGTCCGATTCTGTGCAACCCCATAGACGGCAGCCCACCAGGCTCCCCTGTTCCTGGGATTCTCCAGGCGAGAACACTGGAGTGGGTTGCCATTTCCTTCTCCACTGCATGAAAGTGAAAAGTGAAAGTGAAGTCGCTCGGTCGTGTCCAACTCTTTGCGACCCCAGGGACTGCAACCCGCCAGGCTCCTCGTCAGCCTTAAATAGTCTCTTGTCTATTTCTTATTAACTTTCCATATATACTTCTGTGTCACATTTATGTATTGAAATGTAAAGGCCACTGTCTTATGAACTCAGAGTATAAATTTGCTTTCTTCATTTGGTAATTGTAGTGCTCAGAAAACTAAGATCACATCATTCAGTCCAATCACTTCATGGCAAACAGATGGGAAAACAGTGGAAACAGTGAAAGACATTTTTTTGAGGGGGGGAGTGGTGGCTCCAAAATCACTGAAGATGGTGGCTGCAGCCATGAAATTAAAAGACACTTGCTCCTTTGAAGAAAAGCTATGACCAACCTAGACAGCATATTAAAAAGCAGAGACATTACTTTGCCAACAAAGTTCTGTGTAGTCAAAGCTATGGTTTTTCCAGTAGTCATGTATGGATGTAAAAGTTGGACCATAAAGAAACCTGAGCACCAAAGAACTGATGCTTTTGAACTGTGGTGTTGGAGAAGACTCTTGAGAGTCCCTTGGACAGCAAGGAGATCCAACCAGTTCATCCTAAAGGAAATCAGTCCTGAATATTCATTGGAAGGACTGATGCTGATGCTGAAGCTCCAATACTTTGGTCACCTAATGTGAAGAATTGACTCATTGGAAAAGACCCTGATGCTGGGAAAGACTGAAGGCAGGAGGAGAAGGGGATGACAGGATGAGATGGTTGGATGGCATCATCGACTCAGTGGACATGAGATTGTGTAAACTCTGGTAGTTGATGATGGACAGGGAAGACTGGCATGCTGCAGTCCATGGGATCGCAAAGAGTCAGACATGACTGAATGACTGAACTGAACTGAACTGAGGGCTTGGTTCAGAGCTTGTTTAACCTAAGCCCAGTAAATACTTCATGAGTGAATGAACAACCATCACACCCACAACCCCATATAAATTAGCCAAAGATGAAATCGCTGTTTTCACTTGAATAGGATAAGCTGATATCAGAAAGATTTTTTTTTTCCCCACTGAAAAGAGCAGATATGGAGCAAAGATACTGCCAAACACATATATGTCAAATTAGTATTCTGTTTCAAAGACTGGGGACTCTTTTATTTTCCATAGGTAAAGTGGAATCAATTTTTCACATGACACTTTTATAATGGGTTCATAAACATTCGATTTTGTTCAGAAGATAGATCAGGATAGGGAGAGGGCCTAGACCTATATCATAAGAATATTTGCTATCATGTATTAACTTTTACATTGAGAACAGATGTTTCAGAGAATAAAAAGACTAGAAAAAGGATCAGTGGGTTAAACTATGCTGAGAGAGACATTGTTCAACAGAAGATTTAACAATGAATATGTTAACAAACAGTGAAACCCGAAGATAGAATGTGATATTCTAATCAATAGCAATTTTTTTTTGTCAATGAACATATTGAAATAATTGGCAGAGGGAATTCAGTTATTAAATGGCTGTAAAGCTAGCTTAATTTTAAAGACTCATTTTTTATCTAAAATTCCATAATACTGATATTCTAGTTACTAAAGTTAGGGCTTCCTTGGTGGCTCAGATGGTAAAGAATCTGTCTACAATGTAGGAGACCTAGGTTTGATTCCTGGGTTGGGAAGATCCCTTGGAGAGGGGAATGGCTATCCACTCCACTATTCTTGCCTGGAGAATCCCATGGACAGAGGAGCCTGGTGGGGTACAGTACATGAGGTTGCAAAGACTCAGACAGAACACACACACGAAGTTAGGGTAAGATATTAACACTTCAATTTTATGGCATATTTTAGTGCTTTTTTCTTTCTATTAAAAAATAGTGCTTCCTTTTATAAATCAGTTCAACTGCGGGAAATCCTCAGCTTATACACAGTTCCTTGGATTTGAAGTTAAAATTGCTATAGATTTTAACTTAGTGTTTTTAATAACATGGGATTTTGCATAACTCAATAATACTTCAAACTCTTTCTCTATAAATGACAAACAGCAATTTTTAATTTATTTATTTTGGGGGTCATCTTCCAACCTTAAAATGACTGGTCTCATCACTTTATTGTACTAATAATCCTCACTATTCAACACAGCAAGTAAAAGAAGTAAAATACCTTTGGATTGGCAGGAAATACAGACATTGTCTTCCTTCTCAGACAACATGATTGTTTATTTAGAAATCCAATGAAAGCTATATAAAAAAGCTCTTGGAGATAACAAACAAGATGAGCAAATTGACAAAATATTGCACTTTATATCAAAGTACAAAATAGTTATATATCTGAAAAATATGTGTAGGCAATTTACATAGAAAAATGCAAAACACCAATGAGAAAGTAAAGCAGACTTAAACTGCAGAGAGATAACCATGTTCACAGAGAGAACACTCAACATTAAAATGCCAATTATCAATGCAATATCAATCAAATCCCAGTAAGCCCTCTTTTATAAGTTAATAATATATGTTTTATATATATATATGTTTTATATATATATATATGTATAGTTATAATTTTACCATATTATAATAAGATAATTAAAGATATGTATAAATTTTTCCTAAGTAAGCTTTCCTTATTTATGCTGCTTCTAGTGATTTTTTTTAAAGTAGTTTATCCGAAGATTGTCAGATTTGGGTTTTATAATTTTTCAAGTTTTGTTATTATGCTATATGAGAAAAAATAATTTATATTTTATTTTTCATTTCTATGTTTACTAGCTATGAAGAAATTTTATCATATATTTGTTTACCTTTTGTATCTGTTATTATAAGGGAAGTCTCTTTCTGGCTAAGCTCGATGTTTCTATTTGAACTACTAATATGTTTCTCAGGCATCAATATTAGTGACATTCATATTATAATTTTAAGCTTTTCTCTGTAATTTTTGTAGCAAGTATGAGATATCTGACTCCATGTTTTAACAAAGAAAGCTATACATTTGTTATAGTCAAGCAACATTTCTTTATGATTTTGCCAGTAGTATTTGAACTTAGAAATTCCTTACCTAGTGTATAATAAATTTACTTCATCTTTCATGATTTCATAAATTTTCTTTCCTTTCATTTAGTTTCTTATAACCTTTTACTTGATATATCCTTTTGTGTAAATTGTGAAGTAAAGATAAAATCTGCATATTTGTTTTGCTTTTTACCCAACTGGTTATGAACTGCTTTATAATATTTCATGAACATCCTCTTATTCACAAATGGTCTGGAATATTTATTTGGAGCTTGGTTATTTTTGATTATCTTCCTACCTATTGATTTTGTTCTCCTATGTCAAAGCTTCTTAGATTACTTTCTGTTTCCATCTATTTTCTCTTCTTTTCATGGTGATATTCTAAGTAGACAGTTAATCATTTATCTAGTTTACAAAATGTCATCCAAGCTGAAGTTTAAATTATGTTATATTGATGCTAATGATTAAGTCAGTGAATGGGTCTTCTTATAGTTTTTTAAATTAAGGTAAGTGCTACACAAATGTTTATCTTTTTCACTTATAAAAATCATTTTGTAGAAGTTGCAAAGTAATTTACTTCTGAATAGAAACCTTTTAAGACATAAGTTCTTAGT
Organism: Bison bison bison; assembly: GCF_000754665.1. Classification (NCBI taxonomy): domain Eukaryota; kingdom Metazoa; phylum Chordata; class Mammalia; order Artiodactyla; family Bovidae; genus Bison; species Bison bison. Next base: position 5,885,690 of record NW_011494923.1, on the reverse strand, counting down.
CATGTACAGATGTTTTCCATGGGGTCATTTGGGAGCACAGTGTCAATAAACACATTTTATCATTCATAAGTTCTCATTGAGCAATCATGATATGCTTGGTTAAATACTATGTATAGGCATCAGTCAGTTCAGTTCAGTTGCTCAGTTGTGTCCAACTCTTTGTAACCCCGTGAATCGCAGCATGCCAGGCCTCCCTGTCCATCACCAACTCCCGGAGTTCACTCAGACTCACGTTCATCGAGTTCAGTGATGCCATCCAGCCATCTCATCCTCTGTCGTCCCCCTCTCCTCCTGCCCCCAATCCCTCCCAGCATCAGAGTCTTTTCCAATGAGTCAACTCTTCGCATGAGATGGCCAAAGTACTGGAGTTTCAGATTTAGCATCATTCCTTTCAAAGAAATCCCAGGGCTGATCTTCAGAATGAACTGGTTGGATCTCCTTGCAGTCCAAGGGACTCTCAAGAGTCTTCTCCAACACCACAGTTCAAAAGCATCAATTCTGCAGCACTCAGCCTTCTTCACAGTCCAACTCTCACATGGGTAATTATAAATAAAGTGCATGGTTACTTACCCCATAGCAAGCAAGGATTATGGTCAATAGAAGGTTTTGAAATTCAAAATATATTAAGGAGCTTAGAATTTGTCTTAAAAGAAGTATAGTTCCTGAGCTGAGTTATGACATTAGAAGAGTGGGTTTTTAGAAAAGTTTTTCATTTTATCATCTGATAAGCTGTGTGTGGAATAAATTGGAAGGTGAGAAAGTAGAGAAAGGAAGAAGAATTAAAAATACCCAGCAACAATACAAATGGGTGATTAAAAACTAGGTAAGGATGATAATCATAACATGGAAGAAGAAGAAATAATATGATAATATGAAAAAAATTATAAATGCAAAATCATACTAGTTTAATCAATAGATAATTATTAAACCTAGTGTGTGTCAGACACTAGGCAGAGTGCAAATATGAATAAGCAAATGATTTTTCCTTTGAAAGCTCTTTGTAAAGATAAAGACTAAGAAATAGACAATTCATAATAGCACTAGATATACACATTGTGTTACAAATTCAAGTGACTGATATTATAAACATGTGCAGGGAAGTGGTAGGTCTGGCCTTCAACTGAGCATGGAATATTTATTCTTAATTTATTCATACAACTGATATTTATAGATAATATTTGGAAAATTTTAGAAACTGAGGATACATGAATGGACCACATAACTATGGTCCCCAACATATATAAAACTCAAAATTTGGTGAAGGGAATGAACATATAACAGGTTATTATAATACAGTGTGATAAGCACTGGAATGGAAACCTTGATATGTTGGTATGAGAACACAAGAGAGGGAAATAATCCATACATTGAACGTTAGGATGAAGTAAATCTTTTTAATTTATTTTGATTTATTTTATTTTACTTATTTTCAAGCGCAAATGTAACAGTACAGAAATTTTCTGTGCCAAGGGCCAAAAAGCAAGAATTTATTTCATATTATTTGTTTTCTATGGATAAAAAAATTAAAAAAATAACAGACAAATTAACAATTAGTCATATATTTAAAAAGTAATAAAATTCATATATATATGTTAAAGGAGAAATTATAATAGAATTACACACTATTCAGACCTAAGAAAGATGAAACCCTATATGACAAAACTTCTAGGATATAGATAAGGCAATATTTTAAAGGTAGTTTACAATCATTAATGAATACATTGTAAAGAAGAAAGACTGAAAGTGAGTAAGTTGTTCAACTCATTATATTAAAAAATTATAGAGTTGACTTGATGAAAGTAAAATAATGAAAGTTGAAGCAGAAATTGAGATAAAATGAAAAACAGGAGAAAATTAACAAAACCAAATAACATTTCACAAAGAAGTTTCTTTAAAGATAAAATTACAATCTTATTGCTACAGCAATATAGAAGGCAATAAATATGTATTATCAAAGCATGAAATAAAATAACATTGATAAATATTATATATTCCTAAAAGTATTCTAAAGTTTCAATATATTTGAAAAATATTAAAAAGTTGAACAATTGTAAGAAAAAAAATGTGGATTCCAGAATTTACTAAAGAGAATATCTGAATAAATCTATAATTATAAAAACTCAATAATATGTAAAAAAAAATCACCATACTTCTGCATTGGTAAATAACTAATCAATCAATCAGTCAGTCAATTCTAAATTGTTATGAGTTATCTATCAAATGTTCAAGGAAGAACATTTGTTTCCTATACTATATAACATTTTCTAAAGAATAGAAAACTTTGGTAAATCTACCTAGTTTATTTTAGGAAGCTAGTATGTAATTGATATTAATAACTTTTAAGTACATTACAAGAGCTAATTTAAAGGAAAATCTCGATATAAATACATGCAAAAACCCTAAAAAAATATTAAAAAGGCAAATTCAGCAATAGAAAAAAAATTACATGAGATTCTAGAAAGTCTTATAAAGAGTAACAAAAATCCTCCAGTAAACTTTATATATAAGGGTGAAACTACAAGTATTTCTATTTACAGTTAGAAATAACATAAGGGGTTGTGAGTTATTACACCTTCTATTCACTGTTGTATTTGATGTTCTGTTGAGCAGATTACAAAGAAACATGGTGCAAGGTTATAAAAATTGAAAAGAAAAAAAATAATTATGTTTAACAATATACAGAAGAAAATCAGAGTTAATAAACACAAGTCTGCTAGATTCAAAGTTAGTATATAAAATGCAGTTATGTTCTCATAAGCAACAAATAGCTAAAAACTATAATTTTAATAAGATGCTTTTTACATTAGTAACAAGAATGTAATGCATATAAGATCAGATATAACAAGACACAAAAAAGTTATGAATTAATAATGAAAAATAAAGAAAACTTCCTTAAAAGAACTGGAAAATATAATATATGCAAATATGTGGTGCACACATGAATGGAAAATTTCAATATTTTAAGATATCAATTCTCTCTGAATTAATAAATTCAAAGCTAGTCCAAACACAATCCTATCATTTTAAAATATTTGTAATTTGAATGAAGATCCTAAAATAAAAATGAAGTACTTGGGGGTTAAAAATACCTAAGAAAGTATTATGAATAATGTGGTTTATGAGCAAAACTAAATAGCACGTTGAAGCTATATTAACTAAAATTGTTTATCTCACATAGACAAATATACCAAAAGAACAAAATAGAATGCCCCAAAACTGACACCAGAGTGTACAGAGTCATTTGACATATGACAGAAGCAGCATTATAAACTAGTGAGGAAAAGATGAGTTTTTTGATAAATATCAGACATGTGGCTATGTCTTTAGAAAAATGAAATTACACCCCTAATTCATCCCTAAAATATATTCTAGATAGATTAAAGAGCTAAATACAAATGTTTAAAAGAAATATAAGTGTTTATACTTATAAGAAACAATAAAAGTATTTTTAACTCATGGGATTGGGACTTATAAGCAAGACACACACATTCAGATATATCACTGCCTGTAAAAGACATGTTGCTAAATTTAATTACATTTTAATTGAAATAATAGCACAGAGGAAGTAAAGCATAAACAAAGTTTCAGAAGATCTGACAGCTTGCAAGTGCTATTATTCAGATTCAGTACAAGATAAACTGGACAATTAAAACACAAGCCAATTGGAAATGAACCAAGATTATGAAGAGGACATTATTTATAGAAAAGAAAAACATTGATGGGAATTATAGGTATATATGTATAAAAATGCTCAATGTAAATAGTCATCAGGAAAATGCAAATTACAAGTGTGAGATATTATAGGATAGGCTAAAATTGCAAATCTGACAAATATATATTTGGACGAGGATATGGGTGATACTGTATATCTGGTGATACCAGGTAATGCTGATGGGAGTAATAGTTGGTATAGAAATATTGATATATGTTTTAACATTATCTAATAAAGATAAATATATGCATACCCAATGATGAGAAATTTTCTCTTGTCCTAGAGGAACTCAGGAATCTATATTTTCTGTTCCTTACTTGAATTTTTATCATGTTGCCTTACATGTGGAAGGCTTTGTTTACATAGAAATAAATACATAACTTGGCATAGAAAAAGTATTTAACTGGTGATATATATCTTAAAGATTAAACAAAATTCATTGTTTTACTAAATGTGTCACCATCCTTTTTCTTCAAAGTTGCAAAACACTGTCTTACTGAATAAGATTTTTATCCTCCCGTCTCACTAAACTTTGAAAACACTTTGATTCAAACAACTGTTATTATTTAGAAAGGATGTACTATATGGACTCAATCATTGTACCAATAAAATGATATGATAAAACCTTCTGATTAAATCTGCAAGAGTAAGAACTTAATTCTATGGCTAAAAGAGAGATGTTATCAAAGGGGAAAAAAAGGCAAATGAATTAGTGAATATTTGAAGAGGAAAAAATATAAAAAGAAAACTAAATGAGATGCAATTACACAGGACATAAAGGGAATTGTAAAACATTGTTTTCATGGAGCAGGCTTGCAAGAGGTAGGAAAAAATAGGTAAAGCTAGTAACAGATAACACCTTCAAAAGGCAAAGATTTCTAATGTTGATTATTTTAACTTGGTCCATTAAAAGCAATTTGAAATGGGGACCTGTAGAACAAGAAGGCAAAGAACCAAGATGCAATGTGGAAATGAATGAGTTAGAGAAAGCACATTACAAAAATGTACAGATTCTGGGTATATTAAATGTATTAGGCACTGACAATTTGAATAATGAAAAGAGCTAGTAGATGTTTCTTACCACTCATTGAGAATCAGCAAGATATCTGAAAAGCCTTTAGATATGGCTAAAATAAAAAACAGAAGTTCTACTTAAAGGGGAAATTTAATTATCTTTTGTGCTTGCAATTTAACTAACAAAATAAAATTTTTTCTAGTAGTTAAGAAAAGATGCACCATAGGATATTTTAAGATTAAATACTCTAGTCATACCATACTATGGCTTCAGAATATCCAAGAAAAACAATTAATGTAATCAGTCTTCATAATAACAGGAGTTTTGATTTTGTTCCACGTGACATATTTATCAATAGACTGGGAAAATAGACATTGTTCAGCTGAACTGTTAGACAAAAATGCAGTTGTAGAATAAGTGTGGGTGGTTTATCTAAAACATCATCAATAGTTCAGGGTGAGACTGGAAGACATAATAAGAAATGCTCTACAGAGACCTGGCCCAGTTCTATTTAACATTTTCATTCATGACCTAGATAACAGCATGGAAAGTGTACGCTTTAAGGATAGGGTTAGCATACTAAACTCTTGTAAAATATTAGGAAAAAATGATCATAAAATTTTTTAAAAATAGTATAAATCAATATTTAACAAATACAAGTTGGAAAATACATTGTACTGATAATACCAGTGAAGTATTTACTTCCTGAATGTAATATAAGTTGAAAATATATTAACCCTATACTACTATTTATAAATCCCAGAAAGTGTGTTTGTTAGAATGCAAACATATATTAAGCCCTCTTAGACTCATCTCATATTCAGTTGAGGTTTCAACTTACTTAAAAGACATTTTGAAAAGCTGGAAGGACCAATATAAAACAAATGAAAAATTGTATTTACATGAAAAAAGTAATCCATTGGTGATAGCAAGAGAATTTGAAGCTATAAATAAATAAGGGAGTATTTTAAGAAAATACGGATTATTTCCTGTTACCATGAAAGTCAAAATATAATAGCATAGACTTAATTGGCAGTATTGATAAGAGAAGAGACCTGTAATTTAGCTATGAAAAATAAGAAGCTTTGACTAGCATTAGTTCAGTTTGTATCTGGGCTAGACTGGATCTTAAGTTTGCTTCCAACCCAGGAAAGCACCTGGAGATGAAAATTCTTTGTATTAATTGATTAATCCACTTCTCATGGTATATGTATGCTATGCTATGCTAAGTCACTTCAGTCATGTCTGACTCTGTGTGACCCCATAGATGGCAGCCCACCAGGCTCCCCCGTCCCTGCGATTCTTTAGGCATAAACACTGGAGTGGGTTGCCATTTCCTTCTCCAATGCGTGAAAGTGAAGTCACTCAGTCATGTCCGACTCTTAGCGACCCCATGGACTGCAGCCTACCAGGCTCCTCCATCCATGGGATTTTCCAGGCAAGACTAACTGGAGGGGGATGCCATTGCCTTCTCCGCATGGTATATGTAGGCTAGAAGAATTCCCAGATGGCCCCTCCCAATGACAGATTCCCTTGAATAATCCACTTCTCTGAAGTTTGTTCCTTCTAACCGAAAAAAAAAAAAAAAAAGTGAAAGAATTATACAAATGTACTAAGGTTCCAAATCAATTGACCTTAATCAAAGCTGATATTAATCAAGGCAGATTATTTATGTTAAATAAAAGGTGATCTCTTTAAAAGAGTCTAGAGGTCAGAAACTCAGAATGACAGAGATTCTTCCACTGACTTTCAAGAAGACAGTGATCATTAGTTCTACAATTTCAAGGAAATGAACATGCGATAACCTGAGGGAATTATGAAGCTGATTTTTTCACGTGTATCACTTGCTAACTCTCTCTATCTGCCACTTTCTTCTTGCCCCCTGGTTAAAAAATTCCCTGCCATGTAATTTTGTCAGCAATTTGTCACGAAAATAATTTGTCTACTCCTTTGCACTTTGGGACAGACACCTTAATCAGGATGAACTGCCACAAATTGGCACTCTTCAGACTATCCATTGGAACATCTTTCTTAAATATTCACTATATATCTAGGTGGGGGTCAGGGGGCGGGTAGTGGGCAACATGAGTATCAGAAAGGTCTTTAAAAAATAATAAATTTCCATTTGAAAATAATATCCTTTAGTGGAAATAGAAACATTTTATATTTCCCCATCTATTAATAGAAATGGGCTACTGGCTCCAGCATACACACTTACTGTAATAATATTTAAATATATAGTATTTGTGAAATCCTGAAAACAGTACTCTTTTTCCTTGTTATTTCTCTTTGTGGTCAGGTGCCCACTTGCTTGACTTATTACAATGTGAGCAGTAGAGTTGAATAATGATGAGAACACAGGCCCCAAACCGAAACTTGTATGTACTTTTCTCTAGTTCTATGAACTAGTTAGAAAATTGTCCTTAACTTTCTGTGCCTTAGAAAAACCTGTTTGTTGTTGTTGTTCAGTCACTAAGTCATGTCCAGTTCTTTTGCAATCCCATGGACTATAGCCTGCCAGGCTCCTCTGCCCATGGGATTTTTGAGGCAAGAATACTGGAGTATATTACCATTTCCTTCTCCAGGGAATCTTCCCAACTCAAGGATCAAACCCTCGGCTCCTGCTGCTTCTCCTGCCTTGAAGGCAGATTCTTTACCACAAGCCACTGAGGAAGCCTCAACCTATCTATATATTGGAAATAATAATAGTATAATCTTTTAAGAAAATTGCTAACTAAAGTAAGTAGCATGAATAAAGTGTGTTTATAGTAGTAGGGAGATTATAGAGATTAATCATAAGAAATTAATCCCTTTGATATCTAGGCTGACAACTTCTAACATCTGAAGTCAGCAAACTGGAAACCCAGGAGAGTGAATAGTATAGTTGTGGTCCAAAGGCCTTCAGGTTTAAGATTCAGTAAGAGCTGATAGTCAGTTAAAGTCTAATGGCCGTTAAAAAAAAAAAGGAAAACAAAATCAAAACAAACAAAAAAAATAAACTAATGATACCCCAGATTGGGTCAGTCAGGCAGGAGGAAAATTCTCCTTATGGGAGTAACTGCCTTTCTGTTCTAAGTCTTCAACTGATTAAATCGGCTTGCCCATATTAGGGAGGGTAATGAACTTTATTCAGTCTACACTTTCAAATGTAACTGTCTGGAGAAGCAAGAGTGTTTTCCTTGAGTAGGTGTCAAATAAGTTGCAGTTTGAAGAATGGTTTTATGTTTGTAAATCAGCCTTGATGCATATAAAATGTCATTAAGGACATAAGAAACAGGTAGAAGATGTTATGTAGTCTATTTAGGGAAAACGAGATTGCTCTGTATGACTGTGGTAAAAGCTTTTCATTTTATGCAAAGGCATTTAAACTTTATCCTATATGCAAGTGGAGTGTTGAAGAAATTTAAAGTAGAGAAGTATCATAATTATGCATTTTAGAAACATCCCTCTGGCTGTGGGGTGGGAGAGTAGAGAATAAACTGGAAAGCATTTTAAAATTGCAGGCATATGAAATATTTTCTGAAGGACATTGTGGTATTTAACATAAGAAACATCAAGCAAAGATAATGGCAAAGAAGAAACAGAATTAAAATAAGCTGTCATGGAAGCATAAGAACTCAGGAAAAATAAATAAATAAAGTTGCTCAGTCATGTCCGACTCTGCAATCCCATGGTCTGTAGCCTCCCAGGCTCCTCTGTCCATGGAATTCTCCAGGCAGGAGTACTGGAGTGGGTTGCCATTTCCTTCTTCAGGGGATTTTTCTGACCCAGGGATTGAACCCATTTCTCCTGCATTGCAGGCTGATTCTTTACGGGTTGAGCCACCTAAGGGCTCAGACTCCTTTGCTAAAGGAAATTAATGAAATTCTGTCACCTTGTTTTCAATTTGAGCAACCAAATTGATCATGGAATCTTGTACCCAAGTGAAGAATACAGGGGAGGGAAACATTTTTGGTGGTTAGATAACTAGTTCAATGACGGGCGCTTGAATTAAATGATCTTTAATAATTCACCACATTTGTCATTGTGATGGTGGATTAGGCTACTGAAGGAGAGAATATGAAATGGTAAGGGAGAAAGGTCAAGAGCAGAAATCCCAGGAGCACTAACTTTTATGTAATAGACTGTACAGCAGAAATTCAAAAAGGATTCTGAGAAAAAGAGTTAAAAGCAGTAAGACACACATAAAAACAACATTATAAAATAATTCAGAGTTAAGGGTGGAATGAAAGATCAGGGGAATCTATTTTCAGCCTATCTTTTTCCTCTCCTCTCTCATCAGTGGGCTCTGTGAATCCATCATCTAGTTAATTCTGTCTCTGAACTCGCAGGCTAATTTTTCAGATTTTCTGCCCCATTTAAATTATTTTACTCAGTACTTATAATATTGGTAATGCTACATTGATAGCACTGATAATAAAATGGGTAATATACTTTTCCCAATTCCCGGTCAGGCAACAATTAACAACTTTTGATACAAAGTATGACATGACAACAGATTCACTTTGTTAGCAATGTTAACATGCAGTTGAGTTCATTTGAATAGTCTTTTTTTTTTTTTTGAAATAGAAAAAAGTAACAGGTAAAATTTAAGATTCTTGGATATTTGTGACTGATTGGTCATTGATAATTGTGGCATCCTACATCATTGTAAAGTGATGTAGCAGATGTATCTTGAGTCTCTAGAGAGTAAGAAAAGAAAATTAAAATAGTGCTAGCTTTTTTTTTTTTCCCTAATTACTTGAGACATATTGGAAATGGAACTGTTTTCTTTGCTTCTAAACATCTGTGACCTCCTTCAGTTTGTTAGCTTCATTTTGGAATTGTTTCTTTTATCTTACCTACTCACTCCTCCATGCTTCATCCTTTCGACTGCCCATTTTAGAAAACTCGTTTTCTAAAAGAATGTTTAGTTTGTAATGCATGACTTCAAAACAAAGTGAAGAAACTACAGTCCCAAAATGAATAGAATGAAGCATTTTCATTCTGGGAGCCACTTTTTCCTGTATGTATGTATACACACACACACACACACACACACACACACACACACACACATATACATATACATATTTTAAATAATAGAGACAGCTACATGAATTGAATTTTCTGGCTTTTTCTTTCAGGATGTTAAATAGATTTTTTTTTCCCATTAGAAAAGTAATTTGTATCTGGGATTAAAAACATAGTGATGACTTTGACATGTGTGTATCAATCAGATCCCTCCATCTTAAATTAGACCATAGTTAGGGAGACATAAGCTTCCAGCTTAAAACTCTCCATCATTCTAGAATCCAGGAATGTAAGTGTTTGAAATCCTGGGATTGAAAATTGCCTTTTCATGGAGGATCTATGCATGGAGTGTAAACTCAGCAAGTTTGATGGTGAGCTGTGACTGTCATACACATTTGTTCTGATATACTTGTCCAGATCACATCGTTTTGGCATTCTGATTGCTTTAGTTTAGCACTTTGGTTGCTATGATACTGTTGCATAAGGGAATGTGTCCTTTAATCTATATTTAGTGCCCAGAATTTTTATTAAAAAAGACACAGCTACTTATATGCATAATAGTTAAATGTATAGTGTGTCAAAGAACAGGAATAATTTAGGAAGAAAAAAAAAGAGAGAGAGAAAGAGATGCTGTTGTTCCATAAGAAGCAAAAGGTATTTCTGACAAATCTATATACCAGAGGACTTGGGAAGCTCAGTGACTTATATCCCTTGCTAAATACAGCAGACAAGCAGTTAACCATAATATCAGGAGACAATAGACAAAAGGACAAAGTTTTGACATTTGTTTTTTTTTTTTTTTTTTTTTAATTTTTTTTATTTATTTGGCTGTGTTGAGGCTTAGTTGAGGCATGTGGGATCTTTGTTCCCTGACCAGGGATTGAACCCAGGCCCCCTGTATTGGGAGCATGGAGTCTTAGCCACTGGACTATAAGGGAAATCCCTTGACATTTGTTTTTTAGACAAAGTTCTTAAGTCTTTTTTTTTAAAGGATAGTTTGATTCCCTCTGACTCAGAGTGAATCATAGGGATAGATACTGTTGAGACATTGTAGCTTTCCCCTATAGCATACTTCATCAAAAAAAAAAAAAACAGAGGAAGGTATCACTTAAAAACATTTAAAACAGAAACTACTGGTAACTATTACGAAAATAAATAACAAACTCTCACAATTTATTCAGAATTTTAACAGTAAAGTCATTTCCTACGAATATACTTATGATTGAAAATATTCTTATACTAATTAATTTTAACTGAAGAACAAACAATAAAACTTGTTTGGCTCTATCACCTTATTAAGAGGAATAGCTATAGCAAAATTCTGAAAAGCACCAACTGGCCACATAATCTCTTATTTTTATAGAAAAGGTACCATTTTAATGTCATATAGTCAGTTTGAAACATGTAAATTATCACATGTGAAATGAATCGCCAGTCTAGGTTTGATGCATGATATAGGGTGCTCGGGGCTGGTGCACTGGGATGATCTAGAGGGATGGGATGGGGAGGGAGGTGGGAGGGGGGTTCAGGATGGGGAACACACGTACACCCATGGCGGATTCATGTCAATGTATGGCAAAACCAATGCAATATTGTAAAGTAAATATATAAATAAAACTAAAAAAAAGAAAAAATTAATTATAGAGTAGTTAAAAGAATAACCAATGCAAAAAGTAAATCATGTGATAAAGAATTAGAACAGAACTGCTAACACTGTGCATGAACCACATTTAGATTTGACTTTGACTTACAAATAAAGACATTTAAATAAAAAATTTTAAGCTTGATTCTAAAGTACACACAGATGTTTATAAGAAGTCTGGACCCAAATTAGGGTAAATAAAATAGAAGAGATATCATTGACAGAAGCCTTAATGTTTATTTTAGTATAAAATAATGAGAAACACTCATATTCACTTTATTTGAAATACCAATTATAAACTCTGGTGAAAATAGCATATGTTAATATACTGTAGTATTTGTATTTTATTCAGAAAAATTGTAAGCAGTCTTTAATAGGAGATACAGAAGGTTCATATTACAATATATATTTCTGCTTCAAGAATTACTCTATATAAATAAAAACTATATGAAAATATGAGCTGCACTTAAAAATTAGCCACTTAATTGTAGAATAGCTAACAGAATATTTTGAACACAATATCTTATATCTGAAAGAATAATTTACAAAGTGATTTATGTAGGTGCTACAGAATTTATTGTTATGTTTATTATTTATCAGAAAAATATGATGGATTTTCTTTATCTGTATCCAATGATATGGAAGTTTTTTACATATTTCTAACAAATATGATTAATGAATAATTTACAACCCAGAACAATAACATGCATATTTTGTTAGCTTTTGTAAAAAATAAAGTCCTCTAAACACATTTTCCAAATATCTTTTTGACTTTTATACATGCCTAGTCTTCTAGAAAAATAAGAAGAAATATTAAATCTTAAAGTCTAATATAAGTCCATTATCATAATGTAAATACAGTGCTTTATGTCATTTCTAATTAAAACTACATTATCCATGTTGATAAATTCTTTTGGAAGTGAATCTGCCCTATCTAAATAAGAGTCATTAGTCAGTTAGACTAGTTTCCTTGTCAAAATAATGTTAATATAGTTTTCATCCTTAATTCTGACTTATATCCACCCTCAACCTCCATAGGAAGTGTCTAAGCACCTAATAGCTAGTCACACTCTATAACTATAGAATGTGAACTTGAAAATCCACATAATACTCCTTGTAGCAAAAAAAAAAAAAAAAAGAAAAAAAATTTAGAGATTGTATTTTATTGTATGTAGAGGAATTAAATTTTTTATTTAAATAACCTAAATTATATCTGTTTTGAAGAATATTCATCCATGTGTCATATCAGTAGAGTGAATTAAAATTTTTCTCTCAATTTTTGGTTTCTATTTAGGTATTAATAGTCCTGATTAAATATATGAGGGTTTTCTTCTGCCTTCAGATCTTACTTTGAGACTGAAAAGTGAAATGATTATCACTTCCTATGCTTGGAAGAAAAAAAAAATGTTTCTCATCTTTCTTGAAATCTTTAGAGTTAATTTTTTAGGTCTGGGTTCATGATCTTGATTTTGAGAAAGAATAGAATGAAACTGAATTTTAAAGATATTTTCAGAATGATAAGCCTAATCTCTGGGATGATATGTTGACTGCAAGGCTCTAAGATAACCCATGATACTGTGTGCATAGTGACCTCTTAGTGGGCCATCACTGATCTAAAGTGAAGATGAATCTTACTCACATGATGCCACATTTCCCTGAAGAAAGAGAGCTTGGAAAATTAAGGGGGTAGCAGCATGGTATTTCAGTTCTCCATTGTGTTTTGTTACTTTATTATTAAACGTGAACAATTTTTTTCTACTCTGTAATTTTAATGTCTAATGAATATGTTATAAATAACTTTATTCCTTCCTCTCCAGGTGTTTAATTATCACATAGCATAGGGGTCTTTTATACTGCCATTTTCCTTTTATACTTTATAATGGTATTAACCTGCCAGGACAATTATTTTAGCTATTTTCCCAAAAATATATGTAACTCATTTTAACTTAAAATTAGTCTTCCTCACAATTACCTACCTCCCCAACACAATCTGTCTTTAAAAATTTAGTGTAGGTGAAATCTACTGACATTTAAATTGTGATTAATGCTATTCACATCCCAGGTTAGGGTTTTGTCTTTCTGCTCGTCAAAGTACGCCCTTACTGTTAAACTTGACTGGGATTCCTTACCCTGATTCACTTTACCTAATATAATTTTATTATAATACAGTGTGTGAAAGCAGTCTAGATCTCTGATATCATCCCCACGTATCATTTCCAAAGAATGTGGAATTGTTCTCACTGTTCTTCTTCTACAATAAACTTGTAAAAGTAGAAAACAACTGTAGATTTTTTCAAAAAATTTTTAATGCTTTAAAGTTTTTATTAGAGTATAATTAATTTAGAATGTTAGTTTCATTCTAACATTTGTACAGAAAGGGTATATATATATATATATATATGAATCACTCATTTTCAGATTCTTTTCCCATATAGCTCACTGACTAAAGTTCCTTATTAGTTATCTATTTTATATAATAAAAGACTGCAAAATTTAGTTTAGCAGTTTAACATAAGAAAATGATGATAAATATTTTATAATATTTTCATAATGATAAGTATATTTTTCTTTAGTGACTGAGTTTTAAAAGTTCAGTCATGTATTGTTTCAGTCAGTTATTAAACTTAAAACTTTCTTATTAAGTGCCAGGGAAGTCACTGGAACTTTTACCAGATCACTGGAACTTGAAATCTCTAACCCTCAATATTTGATGTTATTGAATTTTGTGATCTGAAAAATAAAAGGGAAATATAATCAAAACACATGGCTATGCAGTATATACTATATAAACAGAAGTTATCCATGTAGGCTTTTTAGAGTAATACTTGAGTGAAGATTTTACACTCCGGGGTGTTGTTATGTTCACTGGCTGTAGGAACTTACACTGGATAATCTATAATATAGTCTATAGAAAATATAGTCGTATTTTGTTTTCTTTTTTCCCCTTGGGTTTTTATGACTTTTAAAAAGATCTTCCCAACCAAGATAATCACGATGGTATGATCACTCTCCTAGAGCCAGACATCCTGGAATGTGAAGTCAAGTGGGCCTTAGAAAGCATCACTATGAACAAAGCTGGTGGAGGTGATGGAATTCCAGTTGAGCTTTCTCAAATCCTCAAAGATGATGCTGTGAAAGTGCTGCACTTAATATGCCAGCAAATTTGGAAAACTCAGCAGTGGCCACAGGACTGGAAAAGGGCAGTTTTCATTCCAATCCCTAAGAAAGGCAATGCCAAAGAATGCTCAAAATACCACACAATCACACTCATCTCACATGCTAGTAAAATAATGCTCAAAATTCTCCAAGCCAGGCTTAAACAATACATGAATCATGAACTTCCAGATGTTCAAGCTGGTTTTAGAAAAGGCAGAGGAACCAGACATCAAATTGCCAACATCATCAACATCATGGAAAAAGCAAGAGAGTTCCAGAAAAACATCTATTTCTGCTTTATTGACTATGCCAAAGCCTTTGACTGTGTGGATCACAAACTGTGGAAAATTCTTCAAGAGATGGGAATACCAGACCACCTGACCTGCCTCTTGAGAAACCTATATGCAGGTCAGGAAGCAACAGTTAGTACTGGACATGGAACAACAGACTGGTTCCAAATAGGAAAAGGAGTATGTCAAGGCTGTATATCGTCACCCTGTTTATGTAACTTATATGCAGAGTACATCATGAGAAACTCTGAGCTGGATGAAGCACAAGCTGGAATCAAGATTGCCGGGAGAAATATCAATAACCTCAGATATGCAGATGACACCACCCTTTATGGCAGAAAGTGAAGAGGAACTACAAAGCCTCTTGATGAAAGTGAAAGTGGAAAGGGAAAAACTTGGCTTAAAGCTCGACATTCCAAAAACAAAGATCATGGCATCTGGTCCCGGCACTTTATGGGAAATAGATGGGAAAACAGTGGAAACAGTGTAAGACTTTATTTTTTGGGGCTCCAAAATCATTGCAGATGGTGACTGCAGCCATGAAATTAAAAGACACTTACTCCTTGGAAGAAAAGTTATGACCAACCTAGATAGCATATTGAAAAGCAGAGATGTTACTTTGCCAACAAAGGTCCGTCTAGTCAAGGCTATGGTTTTTCCAGTGGTCATGTATGGATGTGAGAGTTGGACTGTAAAGAAAGCAGAGTGCTGAAGGATAATGGTTTTGAATTGTGATGTTGGAGAAGACTCTTGAGAGTCCATTGGACTTCAAAGAGATCAAACCAGTCAATCCTAAAGGAAATCGACCCTGAATATTCACTGGAAGTACTGATGCTGAAGATGAAACTCCAATACTTTGGCCACCTGATAGGAAGAACGGACTGATTGTAAAAGACCTTGATGCTTGGAAAGATTGAAGGCAGGAGGAAAAGGGGACAGCAGAGGCTGAGATGGTTGGATGGAATCACTGACTCCATGGACGTGAATTTGAGCAAGCTCCGGGAGTTGGTGATGGACAAGAAAGACTGGCGTACTGCAGTTCATGGGATCTACTGAGCAACTGAACGGAACTGAAAGAGTATGTAGAGAATACGTAGTACACTGTATGTCTATGGCTCATGTGTAGTAAATAGTCTCTAAATGTAGCTCGTAAAGCTGTCTCTAACATTTTATCTAGTTTTAGTGGTTTAACAAAATGTTTGGCAAATTTAGAAACATTAATGGACAGTCTTGACCTATATTAAATTATTCTTTGTGGCTGTGTTAATATTAGCACCATAAAATACAAACAACAAAGAAGAACAAACAATACATTTTCATATATGCAAAGAACTAAAGAAACATTTTGAAGCAGTTGTGAAAATATACAGCCATAAAGTGAAGTGACAGTCTCGCATCCGCATAGTACTCTTTGCGACCCCATGGACACTATAGTCCATGAAATTCTCCAGGCCAGAATACTGGAGTGGGTAACCTTTCCCTTCTCCAGGGCATCTTCCCAACCCATGGATGGAGCCGGGTCTCCCACATTGTAGGTGGATTCTTTACCAGCTGAACCACACGGGAAGCCCATTTAGGCAAAATGAAGAGTTTCTACCTGTATGTCTTATGTTTTGCTCTTGCCTAACCGCATTGTATGATTTAATAATTTTAGTTTAAGCATATTTCATTTTGTTTGTGATCAGGGTCATAAACATAAGCATATCAATTCTAGGGACATTATTCTGTATTCAAAAGATATTTGCCACATAGGGCCTTTGCAAAAAGTTCATACGTTATAGACATGATGAATATATGTATTTTTTTAACTTTAAGAAATTCTTGGTATGAAGTAATTTTTGGAATTTTCAAGGCTCTAGGATTGTTTTATTTTGAATCTGTTTCCCCAACTGTTAAAATTAAGTACAGTTCAGTTCAGTCACTCAGTCGTGTTCAACTCTTTTTGACCCCATGAACCGCAGCATGCCAGGCCTCCCTGTCCATCACCATCTCCTGGAGTTTACTCAAACTCATGTCCATTGAGTCAGTGATGCCATCCAAACATCTCATTCTCTGTCGTCCCCCTCTTCTCCTGCCTTCAATCCTTCCCGGCATCAGGGTCTTTTCAAATGAGTCAGCTCTTCACATCAGGTGGCCAAAGTATTGGAGTTTCAGCTTCAACATAAGTCCTTCCAATGAACATTTAGGACTGACCTCCTTTAGGATGGGCTGGTTGGATCTTGCAGACTCTCAAGAGTCTTCTCCAACACCACAGTTCAAAAGCATCCATTCTTCGGCACTTAGCCTTCTTCACAGTCCAATTCTCACATCCATACATGACCACAGGAAAAACCATAGCCTTGATTAGATGGACCTTTGTTGGCAAAGTAATGTCTTTGCTTTTTAATATGCTGTCTAGGCTGGTCATAACTTTCCTGCCAGGGAGTAAGCATCTTTTAATTTTATGTCTGCAGTCATCATCTGCAGTGATTTTGGAGCCCCCCAAAATAAAGTCAGCCACTGTTTCCACTGTTTCCCCATCTATTTGCCATGAAGTGATGGGACCAGATGCCATGATCTTAGCTTTCTGAATATTGAGCTTTAAGCCAACTTTTTCATGCTTCTCTTTCGCTTTCATCAAGCGGCTCTTTAGTTCTTCTTCACTTTCTGCCATAAGGGTGGTGTCATCTGCATATCTGAGGTTATTGATATTTCTCCTGGCAGTCCTGATTCCAGCTTGTGCTTCATCCAGCCCAGAGTTTCTCATGATGTACTCTGCATATCAGTTAAATAAGCAGGGTGACAATATACAGCCTTGACGTACTCCTTTCCCAATATAGAACCAGTCTTTTGTTACATGTCCAGTTCTAACTGTTGCTTCCTGACCTGCATACAGATTTCTCAGGAGGCAGGTCAGGTTGTCTGATATTCCCATCTCTTGAAGAATTTTCCACAGTTTATTGTGATCCACACAGTCAAAGGCTTTGGCATAGTCAATAAAGCAGAAATAGATGTTTTTCTGGAACTCTCTTGCTTTTTCCATGATCCAGCAGATGTTGGCAATTTGATGTCTGGTTCCTCTGCCTTTTCTAAAACCAGCTTGAGCATCTGGAAGTTCACAGTTTATGTATTGTTTAAGCCTGGCTTGGAGAATTTTGAGCATTACTTTACTAGTATGTGAGATGAGTGCAATTGTGTGGTATTTTGAGCATTCTTTGGCACTGCCTTTCTTAGGGATTGGAATGAAAACTGCCCTTTTCCAGTCCTGTGGCCATGTTGAACTTTTCAAATTTGCTGGCATATTGAGTGCAGCACTTTAACAGCATCATCTTCCAGGGTTTGAAATAGCTCAGCTGTTTTATTCCATTGCCTCCACTAGTGTTGTTTGTATTTTGCTTCTGAAGGCCCACATGCCTTCACATTGCAGGATGTCTGGCTCTAGGTTGGTGCCCACACCATTGTGATCATCTGGGTCGTGAAGGTCCCTTTTGTACCATTCCTCTGTGTATTCTTGCCACCTCTTCTTAATATCTTCTGCTTCTGTTAGGTCCCTACCATTTCTGTCCTTTATTGAGCCCATCTTTCATGAAATGTTCCCTTAGTATCTCTAATTTTCTTGAAGAGATCTCTAGTGTTTCCCTTTCTATTGTTTTCCTCTATTTCTTTGCACTGATCACTGAGAAAGGCTTTCTTATCTCTTCTTGCTGTGCTTTGGAACTCTGCATTTAAATGGGGGTATCTTTCCTTTTCCCCTTTGCTTTTCACTTCTCTTCACAGCTATTTGTAAGACCTCTGAGACCTAAAAGCAAGAGAGTGAGTTAAATGTAAATTTCTGAAAATTCTGATGTTTCTGCTGAATCCTCTTTACTTTCCTATTCCTACATCATGTCCTTGATATCTTGGAAGCCTTCTGATTTCTTCCTTCACCTCCGTCTCTCTAAATCTGTACCTGTGATGCCTTCATTGTAACTTGTGTCATATCCCAATCTTCCTTCACTTTCCAAAGCAAAGGTTCTACTGAGAGGAATCCATCGTCCACTTCAAGTCAGTATCACTGGAGGAAGTAGTGCTCAAAGGAAGTAAGGTACTTTGATTACCATGTTCTTTGTGCCACGGTGATTTATGTTGATGTTCTCATATTTATTCCTAGCATTGGCCGAGTGGTGGTATATAGAAAAGGGAGCCAGTAATATTAATATATTCATGTCTGACTCTTTTGCAGCCCATGGACTGTTGCCTGCTTAGTTGAGTCTAAGCCTGTAGCACTCCCCACCCTTCCCAAGGCGTCTCTGTCCATGGGATTTCCCAGGCAAGGATACTGAAAAGGATTGTCATTTCCTTCTTCAGGGGATCTTCACAACCCAGGTATTGAACTCACATCTCCTAAGTCTCCTGCACTGGCAGGCAGATTCTTTACCACTGAGCCATATGGAAAGTCTCTCTCTCTATATATATATATATTTTTTTTTCACATATGTATACTGCTGAATATACACATATAATACGCATATATATGGAGATTCCCAGGTTCCTCAGTGGTAAAATATCAGTGAATCCTGTCTCCATCCCTTAATGAGGTATGTGGTATGTAACCCAATTAATGCAAGAAATGAAGGCAACTTGAATATTGATTTACATATGCTCTTTATTTTATCTTTCTTTTCAAACTTAAACCTGGGATCAGCTTGTGTGAAACTTTGGAAACTACCACTAGCGCTACTTACATGTAGCTTGCTAATCTCTTCATAAAGTGGATTCATTGATAAGTACATGAAAAGAGCTTCAATAATCAGACTCTTTCTATTTACTTTTGGTGGTGTTTTATAATTTACTTGAGTAAATTAGTTCTCAAATGATTGAAATTATTTCACATTCTTTCAACATACCCAAAGTAAGTAGGGGACAAGACAGCCTGGGAAAGTGCTAGGTCACAGTGCAAAAACCAAATTAACATACTATACCGCTGACCTTTCACAAAGCGCAGAATCTGCTTATTAGTTGCAAAGATTTAACTGTGTAAATGTGTGTGCACATGTGTGTGTGAGTGGAAGCCTATTGATTGTATGTCCTTTAATTCTGATCCTGAAATACTATGTATTAACACTTGTTTTTTTACTATGCAGTTCACAATGTGATGATATCAAAACTGAAACAGGGAATAGCATAGCTCTTTAGCATCCTTTGTATCATGTACTTAAGTTGTAGTTTGTATTATGTATACATAATCATGTATACAATACATGATTAACTATAGTAGATTTTTCATGAAGGTAACAATTCACTACTCTCTGATGATTCTTTCTGTTAAGCTTATGATAATATGATTCTTATTCTAGTCTCATGGAGGGAAAACTCTTTCCTTTGCCTAGCTTTAATTGTTTCTCAAAAAACACCAATACAGTATACTAACGCATATATATGTTATTTAGAAAGATGGTAATGACAACCCTGTATGCGAGACAGCAAAAGAGACACAGATGTATAGAACAGTCTTTTGGACTCTGTGGGAAAGGGGGCGGGGATGATTTGGGAGAATGGCATTAAAACATGTATAATATCATAGAAGAAACGAATCGCCAGTCCAGGTTCGATGCAGGATACAGGAAGCTTGGGGCTCGTGCACTGGGATGACCCAGAGGGATGGTAAGGGGAGGGAGGTGGGAGGGCGGTTCAGGATGGGGAACATGTGTACACCCATGGCAGATGCATGTTGATGTATGGCAAAACCAATACAATATTGTAAAGTAAAAAAAATAAATAAATAAAAATAATAATTATAATGTTCTTTAACATGAAAAATTCCTTCAGCAGCCAATGCAAATGACTAATGTGACTAATAAAGTCCACTAAATTTCAGGAGGCACTGCTAAAACTTGAGCCCCAAATCTCTTGTCTGCATTCATATGTTGTCACAAGTAGTCATCTCTTATGTTATTTCAATGATGAAGCCTTTGTTGAACTATAAATGAAGTCAGCTTATAACTTACCTTCACCCAGGTTTTCAAATTGTTGAAGGAATACATTTTACTAACATGTTCCTTGTATCTGGAAGTTCTACAATTTTAAGAAAACTGCATATCCATATAACCTATTAAATGTTCTGGTTTTCATGTGATTGATTTTATTGAGTAAATGATTCATTGCTGTCTTTTCATTGTTTTGCCTAAAATAACTGATGATAAATCAGACTCATTGCTTGGTGATTAACCTACAAATGGATAACCTTGAGGATAAAATAATCCTGACATATCTCATTACAATATAATGTAACATAATATAGCACAATAGTGTAATTAATATAATATGATAAAGTAGATATATTCTGTTCCACAAGATTTATATAGTGTCTACCTAGTGCCAGACACCACCATTAGGAGCAAGAATGGAAATGAACAAAAAGTGTTTTGATACCTGTTACGTTGCTTACTATCTTTATTGATTTGGATAGTTTTCCTGAATTCTCTGAACCTCAGTTTTTTCTTTTGTAAAATAACCTAATAATCCATACATCGAAGTGTGTGTGTGTCTGTGTGTATGTGTCTCTGTGTGTAAAATTTAAAGGAAAAAACAAGCAAACTCATCGATAGCCTATAAGTCCTACATGGAGACTGGCTAATGACAGTCTCATGAGTTTGGGAATGGTTAGTACAAACTCCACCACATTCAGTTATCCCTACAGGAGAGTCAAGCATGTCAGCCATAGTAAATGTAACAGTAAAAATTAAAAATATTAAAGTAGCACAAGGAAGGGAGAAGGTTGAGGATGCCTTCACCAAGGAGATGGTGCTTAGCCAGAATTTAAAGAAGGAAAAGGAATTTAATAGAGAGATAAAGAAAAGCAAAATAGATTATTTTATATCAATAAAATGTGGCTAAAAGACAGGGTGGTAGGAAGGAACCATCAGGAAGTTTAGAACAAGGGGAATGTAATGTAAAGATGGATTCTTTTTTTTTTTTTTTTTTACAACCAGGGTCAGACAATCTCCTTACCCTATAGCTCTCAGAAAATTTTATGTACTTTTCAAAGCTCATTATTTACCCCTGTATTATTCATTGATGTCAGATACTACATGCTGGAACTAGAAAGAAGATATAATGTAAAATGCAAGCATGTCTGCTAAGTCATTTCAGTTGCGTCCGACTCTGTGACCCCATGATCTGTAACCTGCTAGGCTCCTCTGTCCATGGGATTCTTCAGGCAAGACTACTGGAGTGGGTTGCTGTGCCCTCCTCCAGGGATCGAACCACATCTCTTCACATCTACCTGCATTGACGGATGGGTTCTTTACCACTAGCGCTACCTAGGAAGGCCAATAAATTAAAATATGATAAAGTAAATAACAATTCCCTAAGTCGAGTAAGAGAAAGAGTTATAGCTATAACTAAAGAATACTGCAGTGGTTCTTTAATAGCTACATACAAGATACCACTACAGGGGTGACTTTCACATCTGCCTGTGATAGAATCCTTGTTACCAGATTAGTCATCCCACCATGACAGACTATCAGATCAGATCAGATCAGTTGGTCAGTTGTGTCTGACTCTTTGCAACCCCATGAATCGCAGCACACCAGGCCTCCCTGTCCATCACCAACTCCTGGAGTTTACTCAGACTTATGTCTATCGAGTCAGTAATGCCATCCAGACATCTCATCCTCTGTCGTCCCCTTCTCCTCCTGCCCCCAATCCCTCCCAGCGTCAGAGTCTTTTCCAATGAGTCAACTCTTCGCATGAGGTGGCCAAAGTACTGGAGTTTCAGCTTTAGCATCATTCCTTCCAAAGAAATCCCAGGACTGATCTCCTTCAGAATGGACTGATTGGATCTCCTTGCAGTCCAAGGACTCTCAAGCGTCTTCTCCAACACCACAGTTCAAAACCGTTATTCTTCGGCACTCAGCCTTCTTCACAGTCCAACTCTCACATCCATACATGACCACAGGAAAAACCATAGCCTTGACTAGACGGACCTTTGTTGGCAAAGTAAGGTCTCTGCTTTTGAATATGCTATCTAGGTTGGTCGTAACTTTCCTTCCAAGGAGTAAGCGTCTTTTAATTTCATGGCTACAGTCACCATCTGCAGTGATTTTGGAGCCCAAAAAAATAAAGTCTGACACTGTTTCCACTGTTTCCCCATCTATTTCCCATGAAGTGATGGGACCAGATGCCATGATCTTCATTTTCTGAATGTTGAGCTTTAAGCCAACTTTTTCACTCTCCACTTTCCCCTTCATCAAGAGGCTTTTTAGTTCCTCTTCACTTTCTGCCATAAGGGTGGTGTCATCTGCATATCTGAGGTTATTGATATTTCTCCCGGCAATCTTGATTCCAGCTTGTGTTTCTTCCAGTTCAGCGTTTCTCATGATGTACTCTGCATATAAGTTAAATAAACAGGGTG